>NC_041386.1:298733493-298774783 GCF_002162155.2 Triticum dicoccoides | reverse complement strand
GGGCGCCTCGGGCGGAGGAGACGAGGGAGCCGGGGCGTGTGGGGCGCGGCCCAGATCGGCAACGGGGAGGGCCGGCTTCGGGCTCTCGGGCCCGTGGCGGCGAAGTGGGTGCCGGTTGCCATGTGGCGGCCGATGAGTGGCTGGTGGCGGACATTGTCCGGTGGCGGCGGGGAAAAATGGCTAGGGTTAGGGAGAGGAGACCCGGGATTTCGGGGGAGAAGGCCTTTTTATAGGTAGGAGGAGCTAGGAAGCTCCAAATGAGGTGCGGTTTGCGGCCACACGATCGTGATCAAATGCTCTAGATGGTAGAATGGGTTTAGGTGGGTTTTGGGCCAGTTTGGAAGGGTGTTGGGCTGCAATCACACACGAGGCCTTTTCGGTCCCTCGGTTAACCGTTGGAGTACCAAACGAAGTCCAAATGGCACGAAACTTGACAGGCGGTCTACCGGTAGTAAACCAAGGCCGCATGGCAAGTCTCGGTCCAATCCGAAAACATTTAACACCCACACACGAAGAGAGGTAGAAAGGGATACTGGGTGACATATCAGTGCCGGAATGCAAAACGGACAACGGGGAAAATGCTCGGATGCATGAGACGAACACGTATGCAAATGCAATGCACATGATAACATGATATGAGATGCATGACAAAGACAACAACACACGGAGACAAAAACCTGACAACGAGGAATAAAATAACTTAGTGCCGGAAACGGCAAGAGTTGGAGTACAGATAAGGTAAATTACATCCGGGGTGTTACAACACTCCACCACTACGAAAGGATCTCGTCCCAAGATCTAGGACTGGAAAAACTCCGGGTACTCAGAACGGAGGTGATCCTCGTGTTCCCAGGTGGCTTCACCGTCGGAATGATGTGACCACTTGACTTTGAGGAATTTGATTGACTTGTTGCGAGTCTTGCACTCAGTCTCTTCAAGGATAGCAACAGGGTGCTCACGATAAGAAAGGTCTTCTTGGAGATAAATGTCTTCGAAGTTGACGGTGCGGTCAGGGGTCTTGGAGCACTTGCGGAGTTGAGACACGTGAAACACGTCGTGCATGTTTGCAAAGTTGGAGGGAAGCTCGAGTTGATAGGCAAGATCACCTCTCTTGCTGACGATCTTGAAAGGACCCACGTATCTAGGGGCAAGCTTCCCTTTGATACCGAAGCGACGAGTACCTTTCATTGGAGAGACGCGGAGGTAAACATGGTCTCCGATCTTGAAAGCCAAATCACGATGCTTACTATCATAGTAGCTCTTCTGGCGCGATTGCGCAGCTTTGAGATTATCACGAATGACTTTGCACATCTCTTCTGCCTATATGATCAAGTCATTTCCAAGAAGTTGACGTTCACTGGTCTCTGACCAGTTAAGAGGAGTACGACACTTCCTGCCATAGAGAATTTCAAATGGGGCCTTGCCCGAACTCGCTTGGAAGTTGTTGTTGTAGGAGAACTCGGCATATGGAAGACAATCTTCCCACTTCATACCGAAAGAGATAACGCAAGCCCTGAGCATATCTTCGAGAATCTGATTGACACGCTCGACTTGGCCGCTAGTTTGAGGATGAAAAGCTGTGCTGAAACGGATGTTGGTGCCCATGGCCTTCTAAAAAGAATCCCAAAACTTCGAGGTGAAGATGCTGCCACGATCTGAAGAAATCAACTGTGGAATGCCGTGCAGAGAGACAATCCGAGAGGTATATAGCTCTGCCAATTGAGCTGCTGTGATGGATTCTTTGATAGGTAGAAAGTGAGCCACTTTAGTGAGTTTGTCGATGACAATGGAAACCCAGTCACGAAGTCCATCTCAATGTGGTCAAACTTCCATTTTGGAATGGCAAGAGGTTGGAGGAGAGCAGCTGGTCGTTGGTGTTCTGCCTTCACTCTTCTGCAGACATCACATTCATTCATGAACTGAGCAATCTTGCACTTCATTCGAGTCCACCAATACGACTACTTGAGGTCATGGTACATCTTTGTACTTCTAGGGTGGATGGAGAGGAGTGAATTGTGAGCCTCATTCATAATGAGCTTACGAAGGTCACCTTTAGGCACAACAATGCGATCCTCGAAGAATAGAGTATCCTTGTCATCAAGGCGATAGCACTTGTACTTGGGTTGACTCTTGGCAATCCCAATCTTCACCTTCTTCACCATAGAATCAAGAAGTTGAGCCTCGCGAATCTGATCTTCCAAAGTAGGAGAGACTTGGAGGTTGGCGAGAAAACCTTGAGGAACAACTTGCAGGTTGAGTTGAGGAAAGCTTCACAAAGCTCAGGTTGGTAAGGCTTGAGAATCAGAATGTTGCAGTAAGCCTTCCTGCTCAATGTGTCAGCAATTACATTGGCCTTTCCTGGAGTATATTCGATGCTCGGATTATACTCTTGAATCATTTCGACCCAACGAGTCTGCCTGAGGTTGATATTAGGCTGAGTGAAGATGTACTTGAGACTCTTGTGGTCAGTGAAGATGTCCACTTTTCTTCCCAATAAGAGATGTCTCCAAGTTAACAGAGCATGCACAACTGCCGCCAACTCGAGGTCATGAGTGGGGTAGTTCTTCTCGTTGGGCTTCAACTGGCGAGAGGTATAAGCCACAACTTTCTTCTCTTGCATCAACACTGCACCAAGAGCTTGAAGAGAGGCATCACAGAATACGTCGAACGGTTTGGATTCATTAGGAGGAGTCAGAACTGGAGCAGTGACTAACTTCTCTTTCAGGGTGTTGAAAGCGATGTCACATTCAGGAGACCAAACGTACTTCACGTGCTTCTGGAGAAGGTTGGAAAGAGGCTTCACGATCTTTGAGAAGTTCTCAACGAACCTTCGACAATAGCTTGCGAGACCAAGGAAGCTGCGGAGTTGCTTCACATTCTGAGGTGGTTCCCAGTTCACAATTGCAGACACCTTCTCAGGATTCACCGCTATGCCCTTGGCAGAGATGATATGCCCAAGGTAGAGAACCTCATCGAGCCAAAATTCGCACTTTAAAACTTGGCATAGAACTGATGTTCTCTGAGCTTATCGAGCACCAAACGGAAGTGCTTGGCATGATCTTCCTTGTTCTTGGAAAAGACCAAAATGTCATCGAGGTAGACCAAGACGAAGTCATTTGTGTAGGCATTGAAGATGAAGTTCATCATGCGAGAGAAAGTCGAAGGAGCGTTCACGAGGCCAAAATACATGACAGTGTATTCATATGAACCATAGCTTGTTCTGAATGCTGTCTTGGGGATATCTTGCTCATGGATTCGGATCTGGTGATAGCCCATACGGAGATTGAGCTTGGAGAATACTTGAGCACCTTTGAGTTGTTCAAACAGCTCGTTGATGTTGGGAAGTGGGTACTTGTTCTTTATACTCTTCTTGTTCAATGGACGGTAGTCGACACAGAGTCGGTCCGTTCCATCCTTCTTCTTCACAAAAAGAACTCCACAACCCCACAAAGAAGAACTAGGTCGGATGTGTTGGGGAACGTAGCATAAATTCAAAATTTTCCTACGTGTCACCAAGATCTATCTATGGAGTCATCTAGCAACAAGGGAGGAGTGGATCTACATACCCTTGTAGATCGCGCGCAGAAGCGTTCAAGAGAACGGGGTTGATGGAGTCGTACTCGTCGTGATCCAAATCACTGATGATCCTAGCGCCGAAAGGACGGCACCTCCGCGTTCAACACACGTACGGAGCAGCAACGTCTCCTCCTTCTTGATCCAGCAAGGGGGAAGGAGAGTTTGATGGAGATCCAGCAGCACAACGGCGTGGTGGTGGAAGTAGCGGGATTCCAACAGGGCTTCGCCAAGCGCTGCGGGAGGAGGGAGATGTGTCATGGGAGGGAGAGGGAGGCGCCAAGGCTTCGGTATGATTGCCCTCCCTTCCCCCCACTATATATAGGGCCAAGGGAGAGGGGGGGAGCAGCCTTGGCCCTTCCTCGAAGGAAGGGTGCGGCCAGGGAGGAGTCCCACCTCCCCAAGGCACCTTGGAGGTGCCTTCCCCCACATCTCTTGGCGCATGGGCCTCTTGGGGCTGGTGCCCTTGGCCCATACAGGCCAAGGCGCACACCCCTACAGCCCATGTGGCCCCCGGGGTAGGTGGCCCCACCCGGTGGACCCCCGGGACCCTTCCGGTGGTCCCGGTACAATACAGGTGACCCCGAAACTTGTCCCGATAGCCGAAATAGCACTTCCTATATATAATTCTTTACCTCCGGACCATTCCGGAACTCCTCGTGATGTCCGGGATCTCATCCGGGACTCCAAACAACTTTTGGGTTACCGCATACTAATATCTCTATAACCCTAGCGTCACCGAACCTTAAGTGTGTAGACCCTACGGGTTCGGGAGACATGCAGACATGACCGAGATGACTCTCCGGTCAATAACCAACAGCGGGATCTGGAAACCCATGTTGGCTCCCACATGTTCCACGATGATCTCATCGGATGAACCACGATGTCAAGGACTTAATCAATCTCGTATACAATTCCCTTTGTCTAGCGGTACGATACTTGCCCGAGATTCGATCGTCGGTATCCCGATACCTTGTTCAAGCTCGTTACTGGCAAGTCTCTTTACTCGTTCCGTAACACATCATCCCGTGATCAACTCCTTGGTCACATTGTGCACATTATGATGATGTCCTACCGAGTGGGCCCAGAGATACCTCTCCGTTTACACGGAGTGACAAATCCCAGTCTCGATTTGTGCCAACCCAACAGACACTTTCGGAGATACTCGTAGTGCACCTTTATAGCCACCCAGTTACGTTGTGACGTTTGGCACACCCAAAGTATTCCTACGGTATCCGGGAGCTGCACAATCTCGTGGTCTAAAGAAATGATACTTGACATCAGAAAAGCTTTAGCATGCGAACTACACGATCTTGTGCTAGGCTTAGGATTGGGTCTTTGTCCATCACATCATTCTCCTAATGATGTGATCCCGTTATCAGTGACATCCAATGTCCATGGTCAAGAAACCGTAACCATCTATTGATCAACGAGCTAGTCAACTAGAGGCTTACTAGGGACATGGTGTTGTCTATGTATCCACACATGTATCTGAGTTTCCTATCAATACAATTCTAGCATGGATAATAAACGATTATCATGAACAAGGAAATATAATAATAACTAATTTATTATTGCCTCTAGGGCATATTTCCAACAGTCTCCCACTTGCACTAGAGTCAATAATCCAGTTCACGTCGATATGTGATTAACACTCAAGGTCACATCCCCATGTGACTAACACCCAAGGAGTCTACTAGAGTCAATAATCTAGTTCACATTACCATGTGATTAACACTCAAGGTCACATCCCCATGTGACTAACACCCAAAGAGTCTACTAGAGTCAATAATCTAGTTCACATTACCATGTGATTAACACTCGATGAGTTCTTGGTTTGATCATGTTATGCTTGTGAGAGATGTTATAGTCAATGGATCTGAACCTTTTAGATCCGTGTGTGCTTTACAAATCTCTATGTCATCTCCTAGATGCAGCTACCACGTTCTATTTGGAGCTATTCCAAACAACTGTTCTACTATACGAATCTAGTTTACTACTCAGAATAATCTGGATTAGTGTCAAAGTTTGCATCGGCGTAACCCTTTACGACGAACTCTTTTACCACCTCCCTAATCGAGAAAAATTCCTTAGTCCACTAGTTACTAAGGATAACTTTGACCGCTGTCCTGTGATCCATTCTTGGATCACTCTTGTACCCCTTAACTGACTCATGGCAAGGCACATTTCAGGTGCGGTACACAGCATAGCATACTGTAGAGCCTATGTCTTAAGCATAGGGGACGACCTTCGTCCTTTCTCTCTATTCTGCCGTGGTCGAGCTTTAAGTCTTAACTTCATACCTTACAACTCAGGCAAGAACTCCTTCTTTGACTGATCCATCTTGAACACCTTCAAGATCATGTCAAGGTATGTGCTCATTTGAAAGTACCATTAAGAATTTTGATCTATCCTTATAGATCTTGATGCTCAATGTTCAAGTAGCTTAATCCAGGCTTTCCATTGAAAAATACTTTCCAAATAACCCTATATGCTTTCCAGAAATTCTACGTCATTTCTGATCAACAATATGTCAACATATATTTATCAGAAATTCTATAGTGCTCCCACTCACTTCTTTGGAAATACAAGTTTCTCATAAACTTTGTATACACCCAAAACTTTGATCATCTTATCAAAGCATACATTCCAACTCCGAGATGCTTACTCCAGTCCTTAGAAGGATTGCTGGAGCTTTGCATACTTATTAGCATCTTTCAGGATTAACAAAACCTTCCGGTTGTATCACATACAACCTTTCCTCAAAAATCGTCGAGGAAACAATGGTTTTTGGCATCCTATCTGCAAGATTTCACAAATAATGCAGTAATCGCTAATATAATTCCAACAGACTCTTAGCATCGCTACGAGTGAGAAAGTCTCATCGTAGTCAACTCCTTGAACTTGTCGGAAAACATCTTAATGACAAGTCAAGCTTTCTTAATGGTGATACTTACCATCATTGTCCGTCTTCCTTTTAAAAAATCCATCTGTACTCAACAGCCTTACGACCATCGAGTAGTTCTTCCAAAGTCTACACTTTGTTTTCATATATGGATCCTCTCTCGGATTATATGGCCTCGAGCCATTTTTGGAATCCAGGCCACCATCGCTTCTCCATAGCTCGTAGGTTCATTGTTGTCTAGCAACATGACTTCCAAGACAGGATTACGTACCATTCTGAAGTAGTATGCATCCTTGTCATCCCACGAGGTTTGGTAGTGACTTGATCTGAAGTTTCATGATCACTATCATAAGCTTCCACTTCAATTGGTGTAGGTGCCACAGGAACAACTCCTGTGCCCTGCCACACACTAGTTGAAGAGACGGTTCAATAACCTCATCAAGTCTCCACCATCCTCCCACTCAATTCTTTCGAGAGAAACTTTTCCTCGAGAAAGGACCCGATTCTAGAAACAATCCCTTATTGCTTTCTGATCTGAGACAGGAGGTATACCCAACTGTTTTGGGTGTCCTATGAAGATGCATTTATCCACTTTGGGTTCGAGCTTATCAGCCTGAAACTTTTCACATAAGCGTCGCAGCCCCAAACTTCTAAGAAATGACAGCTTAGGTTTCTCTAAACCATAGTTCATATGGTGTCATCTCATCGGAATTACGTGGTGCCCTATTTAAAGTGAATGTGGTTGTCTTTAATGCCTAACCCATAAACTATTGTGGTAATTCGATAAGAGACATCATGGTATGCATCATATCCAATAGGGTGCAGTTATGATGTTCGGACACACCATCATGCTACGGTGTTCCAGGATGTATTAGTTGTGAAACAATTTCCACAATGTCTTAATTCTGTGCCAAACTCGTAATTCAGATATTCCTCTCTATGATCATATCATAGATACTTTATCCTCTTGTCACGACGATCTTTCAACTTCACCCTGAAATTACTTGAACCTTTCAATAATTCAGACTCGTGATTCATCAAGTAAATATACTCAACATCTACTCAAATCATTTGTGAAGTAAGAACATAACGATATTGACTACACGCCTCAACACTCATTGGACTGCACACATCAAAATGTATTACTTCCAACAAGTTGCTTTCTAGTTCCATTTTACTGAAAACGAGGCTTTCAGTCATCTTGCCCATGTGGTATGATTTGCATGTCTCAAGTGATTCAAAATCAAGTGAGTCCAAACGGTCCATTTGCATGGAGTTTCTTCATGCATATACACCAATAGACATGGTTCGCATGTCTCAAACCTTTCAAAAACGAGTGAGCCCAAAGATCCGTCAACATGGAGCTTCTTCATGCGTTTTATACCGATATGACTTACGTGGCAGTGCCACAAGTAGGTGGTACTATCATTACTATCTTATATCTTTTGGCATGAACATGTGTATCACTACGATCGAGATTCAATAAACCATTCATTTTAGGTGCAAGACCATTGAAGGTATTATTCAAATAAACAGAGTAACCGTTATTCTCCTTAAATGAATAACCGTATCACGATAGACATAATCCAATCATGTCTATGCTCAACGCAAACACCAATCTCGATGGTAGAGGGAGCGTACAATATTTGATCAACCTTGGAAATACTTCCAACACATATCGTCATCTCACCTTTAGCTAGTCTCCGTTTATTCCGTAGCTTTTATTTCGAGTTACTAACACTTAGCAACCGAACCGGTATCTAATACCCTGGTGCTACTAGGAGTACTAGTAAAGTACACACTAACATAATGTATATGCAATATACTTCTATCGACCTTGCCAGCCTTCTTATTTACCAAGTATCTAGGGTAATTCTGCTCAAGTGGCTGTTCCCTTTATTATAGAAGCACTTAGTCTCGGGTTTGGGTTCAACCTTGGGTTTCTTCACTAGAGCAGCAGCTGATTTGCCGTTTCATGAAGCATCCCTTTTTGCCCTTGCCCTTCTTGAAACTAGTGGTTTCACCAACCATCAACAATTGATGCTCCTTCTTGATCTCTACTTTTGTGGTGTCAAACATCGCGAATATCTCAAGGATCATCATATATGTCCCTGATATATTATAGTTCATCATGAAGCTCAAGCAGCTTGGTGGTAATGACTTCGGAGAACCATCACTATTTCATCTGGAAGATCAACTCCCACTCGATTCAAGCGATTGTTGTACTCAGACAATCTGAGCACAAGCTCAACAATTGAGCTTTTCTCCCTTAGTTTGCAGGCTAAGAAAAATCGTCGGAGGTCTTATACCTCTTAACGTGGGCACGAGCCTGAAATCCCAATTTCAGCCCTCGAAACATCTCATATGTTTCGCGACGTTTTAACACGTCTTCGGTGCCTCAACTCTAAACCATTTAGCATTACGCACTGAACTATCATGTAGTCATCAAGACGTGTATGTCAGATGTTCACAACATCCACAGACGACGTTCGAGGTTCAGCACACTGAGCGGTGCATTAAGGACATAAGCCTCTTACTGTCTGCATAATTGCTACTATCAACTTTCAACTAATTTTTCTCTAGGAACACATCTAAACAGT
The DNA here is from genome assembly GCF_002162155.2 of Triticum dicoccoides. Taxonomy (NCBI): domain Eukaryota; kingdom Viridiplantae; phylum Streptophyta; class Magnoliopsida; order Poales; family Poaceae; genus Triticum; species Triticum dicoccoides. The sequence continues at coordinate 298,765,705 of NC_041386.1, read as the reverse complement.
AGAACTGAAGCGCGAGCTACGACATAATTTGCGAAGACCTTTTGACTATGTTCAGGATAATTAAGTTCATCTTATGAACTCCCACTCAGATAGACATCCCTCTAGTCATCTAAGTGATTACATGATCCGAGTCAACTAGGCCGTGTCCGATCATCACGTGAGACGGACTAGTCATCATCGGTGAACATCTTCATGTTGATCGTATCTGCCATACGACTCATGCTCGACCTTTCGGTCTCTTGTGTTCCGAGGCCATGTCTGTACATGCTAGCCTCGTCAAGTCAACCTAAGTGTTTCGCGTGTGTAAATCTGTCTTACACCCGTTGTATGTGAACGTTAGAATGTATCACACCCAATCATCACGTGGTGCTTCGAAACAACAAACTGTCGCAATGGTGCACAGTTAGGGGGAACACTTTCTTGAAATTATTATGAGGGATCATCTTATTTACTACCGTCGTTCTAAGTAAACAAGATGCAAAAACATGATAAACATCACATGCAATCAAATAGTGACATGATATGGCCAATATCATATTGCTCCTCTTGATCTCCATCTTCGGGGCTCCATGATCATTATCATCACCGGCATGACACCATGATCTCCATCATCATGATCTCCATCATCGTGTCTTCATGAAGTTGTCTCGCCAACTATTACTTCTACTACTACAGCTAACGGTTAGCAATAAAGTAAAGTAATTACATGACGTTTATGTTGACACGTAGGTCATAAATAAATAAAGACAACTCCTATGGCTCCTGCCGGTTGTCATACTCATCGACATGCAAGTCGTGATTCCTATTACAAGAACATGATCAATCTCATACATCACATATCATTCATCACATATCATTCATCACATTCTTTTTGGCCATATCACATCACATAGCATACCCTGCAAAAACAAGTTAGACGTCCTCTAATTGTTGTTTGCATGTTTTACGTGGCTGCCATGGGTTTCTAGCAAGAACGTTTCTTACCTACGCAAAGACCACAACGTGATATGCCAATTGCTATTTACCCTTCATAAGGACCCTTTTCATCGAATCCGATCCGACTAAAGTGGGAGAGACAGACACCCGCTAGCCACCTTATGCAACTAGTGCATGTCAGTCGGTGGAACCAGTCTCACGTAAGAGTACGTGTAAGGTCGGTCCGGGCCGCTTCATCCCACAATGCCGCCGAATCAAGATTGGACTAGTAACGGTAAGCATATTGAACAAAATCAACACCCACAACTACTTTGTGTTCTACTCGTGCATAGAATCTACGCATAGACCTAGCTCATGATGCCACTGTTGGGGAACGTAGCATAAATTCAAAATTTTCCTACGTGTCACCAAGATCTATCTATGGAGTCATCTAGCAACGAGGCAGGAGTGGATCTACATACCCTTGTAGATCGCGCGCGGAAGCGTTCAAGAGAACGGGGTTGATGGAGTCGTACTCATCGTGATCCAAATCACCGATGATCCTAGCGCCGAACGGACGGCACCTCCGCGTTCAACACACGTACGGAGCAGCGATGTCTCCTCCTTCTTGATCCAGCAAGGGGTAAGGAGAGTTTGACGGAGATCCAGCAGCACGACGACATGGTGGTGGAAGTAGTGGGATTCCAACAGGGCTTCGCCAAGCGCTGCGGGAGGAGGGAGATGTGTCATGGGAGGGAGAGGGAGGCGCCAGGGCTTCAGTATGATTGCCCTCCCTTCCCCCCACTATATATAGGGCCAAGGGAGAGGGGGGGCGCAGCCTTGGCCCTTCCTCCAAGGAAGGGTGCGGCCAGGGAGGAGTCCCACCTCCCCAAGGCACCTTGGAGGTGCCTTCCCCCTTTAGGACTCTTCCTTTCCCTCATCTCTTGGCGCATGGGCCTCTTGGGGCTGGTGCCCTTGGCCCATACAGGCCAAGGCGCACATCCCTACAGCCCATGTGGCCCCCGGGGTAGGTGGCCCCACCCGATGGACCCCCGGGACCCTTCCGGTGGTCCCGGTACAATACCGGTGACCCCGAAACTTGTCCCGATAGCCGAAATAGCACTTCCTATATATAATTCTTTACCTCCGGACCATTCCAGAACTCCTCGTGACGTCCGGGATATCATCCGGGACTCCGAACAACTTTCGGGTTACCGCATACTAATATCTCTATAACCCTAGCGTCACCGAACCTTAAGTGTGTAGACCCTACGGGTTCGGGAGACATGCAGACATGACCGAGATGACTCTCCGGTCAATAACCAACAGCGGGATCTGGAAACCCATGTTGGCTCCCACATGTTCCACGATGATCTCATCGGATGAACCACAATGTCAAGGACTTAATCAATCCCGTATACTATTCCCTTTGTCTAGCGGTACGATACTTGCCCGAGATTTGATCGTCGGTATCCCGATACCTTGTTCAATCTCGTTACTGGCAAGTCTCTTTACTCATTCCGTAACACATCATCCCGTGATCAACTCCTTGGTCACATTGTGCACATTATGATGATGTCCTACCGAGTGGGCCCAGAGATACCTCTCCGTTTACACGGAGTGACAAATCCCAGTCTCGATTCGTGCCAACCCAATAGACACTTTCGGAGATACCCGTAGTGCACCTTTATAGCCACCCAGTTACGTTGTGATGTTTGGCACACCCAAAGTATTCCTACGGTATCCGGGAGCTGCACAATCTCATGGTCTAAGGAAATGATACTTGACATCAGAAAAGCTTTAGCATGCGAACTACATGATCTTGTGCTAGGCTTAGGATTGGGTCTTTGTCCATCACATCATTCTCCTAATGATGTGATCCCGTTATCAATGACATCCAATGTCCATGGTCAGGAAACCGTAACCATCTATTGATCAACGAGCTAGTCAAGTAGAGGCTTACTAGGGACATGGTGTTGTCTATGTATCCACACATGTATCTGAGTTTCCTATCAATACAATTCTAGCATGGATAATAAACGATTATGATGAACAAGGAAATATAGTAATAACTAATTTATTATTGCCTCTAGGGCATATTTTCAACAGGATGAGACCCATTCGCTCTTGAATAACGAGTTGTTTCTTTAGCTCCTTCAACTCTTCAGGTCCATGCTTGTAAGCACGTTTGCAAACAGGTTCCGTGCTAGGCTCAAGATCGATGACGAATTCAACTGGCCGGTGGGGAAGCTCTTCGGGAAAGACATCTTGATATTCGCAAACGACTAGAATTTGCGAGATGGCCTCCATCTCATCCTTCTCATTGAGAGAAAACAAACGAATGATATCGTCATTAGCGGCAAAGACAATTACATCCTCAGACGAATGAGTCAATTGAATCTGCCTGGCAGCACAATCAAGCTGAGCCTTGTCCTTAGAAAGACAGTCCATTCCAAGAATAAGACCAATAGTCGAGTTACCAAGGACCATTGGAGAAGCCAGAAACTTGAAGTCTCCCATCATGATAGAAACATCCGGGACCATTGAAGTAGCCCTCATAGACTTAGCCGGAGAAACCACTCCCATAGGTTTAACCAACATTTGCGAAACGAAGTCATGCTTGGAAACAAATGATCTTGACATGAAAGAATGCGATGCACCAGTGTCAAAAAGAACTTTTGCAGGAGTAGAGTTAACTGGAAAGTTACCCATAATCACATCCGACGAGTCCTCTGCCTGAGCTGCGTTCAGCAAGTTGACCTTGGCGTGCTTGGGGTTATGCTTGACCACAACTGTACTTGCTGATCTCACAGGAGGAGGAGGAAGACACCTCTGATTGAAGCATTTGTTGGCATAGTGACCCTTCTGTTGGCACTTGTTGCACGTGACCTCCGAGAGCGGACGGTGATACGAAGCACTTGATCTTGGAGCTTGAGATGAAGTCTTGTTCTGATAGCCTGGGTTGGGTGGGTTGGAAGATCCACTGCCACCTTTGCTCTTTTGCTGATAAGGCTGACGGAACAGAGGAGGAGGAAGCCAATACTTTTGCTGCTTAGCCACTTGAGTAGAGGAAGAAGGAGTTGCATCTCTGACTCGCTTCCTGGAAGCATGGCACTTCAGTTGGGCAACCTCTTGCTTCATTGCCATATTGTAGAACTCATCGTACTTCTTGGGCTAAAAGAGGACGAGAGCTAGCTAGAGTTCTTCCCTGAGACCACCTCTGAACTGGCATATAATGCTCTTCTCGTCAGGGACGTCTTGCTTAGCAAAACGGGCGAGCTTCTGAAACATGATGTTGTACAGGTAAACAGACATAGTGCCTTGCTTCAGGTTGCGGAATTCCTCACGCTTGCTCTCAACCACACTCTGAGGAATATGATGAGCTTTGAAGTCTTGACGGAATTCTTCCCAGGTAATCACACAGCCTCCTCTGGAATCTTTGTACTGCTGAAACCATTCTGCAGCTTGGTCTTTGAGTTGGAACGACGCGAACTTGAAAAAGTCCTCAGGCCTGACGTTACTGCACTCAAAATGCTTGCATATGTCCACGAGCCAATCATCAGCGTCTGTTGCCTCAACACAATTGTTGAAGGTCTTTGGCTGATTAGCAAGGAACTGGTTGAGTGTAGCAAACTGATTCTGATTGTTGCATGGCCCTGGTTCCCTTGGTTGCGCTCTTGAAGAATTTGCATGATCAGATGCGTGTTTGCATTGGTAGCGGCCATCACAGCTTGCCATGCCTCCGGAGGTGGAGGTGGAGGTGGCGGATCAGGATTCGGAGTCGTGCGCGTTGGAGGAGCCATCCTGAAGAGGGTGACATCCATTAGCATCTTGACAGACAAATATTCAAGCTGAATCGAAACGGATTGAAATTGCAACATAAAGTCTTCACATCCGAACCAAATGAACGAATGCATTCCAATTGAAATGGTCACATTTCCATAAATTGAGAAGCCACTTAGAATTGAGGTAGAAGAATATAAAACAAGGTACAGACAAGAACAAATACTTGGTGTGGATTACCCAATCCCAAACCAAATATCCGCGGAAGAAGAACTAGAGATACAAGAATTCCCACCTATGAAACTCCCGAACCTTTCCGGTTATGCAATCAGGTGTTGGGGATACAGGGGAAGCATAATATCTCACCCAAACCTAGCAAATCCTACATCCAGTTGTATCCATCCTTCAACACATAACCGAGAAACCTACAGAAATCATTTACCTCAACCTTCGAAAAGCATCCGTTATACAAGTTATTGAAATACTCCCGAACTCCCGCCCTAGTACTGGGTGGTGTCGAGGTTATCTCACCAACAACTGCATAAAAGAGATTTTCGATGTCGGCGAACTTAGGTATTCCAGAATCTCAACGATAAAATTGTGACGACAACACCTCGAAGCTCAACAACCTGGGACACTGCCACAACCCCTAAATGATAGGAGGCACCAAGAACAATGTTCTCGTCACAAAACCATCACAACGATTCCAAGATACCCGCGTGATCCTAAAAAAAATTAGTGACATTTGACAAGAGAAGAGTCAAAACTCTACATTAGGATGCCTCACCAGAGCGACGCAGGGACTGAGGAGTAAAAAGAATCCCTAACTCTCCGATATATATAATTCCTAAATGACTCAAAACATTTTTCTAGACTCAACAACGCCAACGATTCGATCAAGCAGGGGGCTCCTAAGGTCGGGGAGGGCTCTGATTACCAACTTGTAACGCCCTCGATGCGGCTATATCTCCTACGTGTCGAAGCACGACTTAGAGGCATAACCGCATTGAAAGCAATGTCGCAAGTGAGGTAATCTTCACAATAACCGATGTAAATAAATAAAAGGGGTAAAGTACATAGTTGGCTTACACTCGCCACGTCACACAAATACATGAATAAGATTACATTCATCCAATACACTCATGGTCCGACTACGGTACCAAAAACAAAGATCAACCCCCAAATGCGACAAAGTCCCCGATCGCCCCAACTGGGCACCACTACTGATCATCTGGGAAGGACATGTAGTAACGGCGAGAGTCTTCGTCGAACTCCCACTTGAGCTCGGTCATGTCATCTGGAACGGTATCATCGGTCCCTGCATCTGGTTTTGGAAGGAATCTGTGAGTCACGGGGACTCAGCAATCTCACACCCTCGTTATCATGACTATTTAAGCTTATGGCTAAGGTAAAGGTATGATGTTGAGCTGCAGCAAGCGACTAGCATATATGGTGGCTAACATATTCGCAAAAGAGAGCGAGAAGAGAAGGCAAAAGCACGGTCAAACAACTATGATCAAGAAGTGATCCTAGAACAACCTACGTCAAACATTACTCCAACACCATGTTCACTTCCCGGACTCCGCCGAGAAGAGACCATCACGGTAACACACGCGGTTGGTGCATTTTAATTAAGTTAAGTTTCAGGTTATCTACAACCGGACATTAACAAATTCCCATCTGCCCATAACCACGGGCATGGCTTTCGAAAGTTCAAATCCCTGCAGGGGAGTCCCAACTTAGCCCATCACAAGCTCTCACGGTCAACGAAGGATATTCATTCTCCCAAGACAATCCGATCAGACTCGGCATCCCGGTTACAAGACATCCTCGACAATGGTAAAACAAGTCCAGCAAGACCACCCGCTGTGCCGACAAATCCCGATAGGAGCTGCACATATCTCGTTCTCAGGGCACACCGGATAAGCTAAGCGTATGGGAGCCAACGTAACCCAAGTTGCCAAGGGACGGCCCCGCACGGTGCTCTGGATTGGACCAACACTTAGAGAAGCACTGGCCCGGGGCTTTAAAATAAAGATGACCCTTGAGTCCACGAAACCCAAGGGGAAAAGGCTAGGTGGCGAATGGTAAAACCTAGTTCGGGCCTTGCTGGAGGAGTTTTATTCAAGGCGAACTGTCAAGGGGTTCCTATTATAACCCAACCATGTAAGGAACGCAAAATCCAGGAACATAACACCGATATGACGGAAACTAGGGCGGCAAGAGTGGAACAAAACACTAGGCATAAGGCCGAGACTTCCACCCTTTACCAAGTATATAGGTGCATTAAGATAAACAAGATAATATGGTGATATCCCAACAATAAACAATGTTCCAACAAGGAACGATCTCCAATCTTCACCTGCAACTAGCAACGCTATAAGAGGGGCTGAGAGAAAGCGGTAACATAGCCAAATAACGGTTTGCTAGGACATGGTGGGTTAGAGGTTTGACAAGGAAATTTGGGAGGCATGATAAGCAAGTGGTAGGTATCGTAGCATAGGCATAGCAAAAGAGCGAGCATCTAGCAAGCAAAGATAGAAGTGATTTCGAGGGTATGGTCATCTTGCCTGCAAAGTACTTAGAGTTGCCTTGATCCTCGTAAGCGAACTCAACGGGCTCCTCGTTCACGAACTAGTCTCCCGGCTCTACCCAAAGCAAGACAACAAGCAAAAAGGAACACAATCAACCACGTGCAATTCTCAAGCAACATGATGCAAACATGGTATGCTATGCGGGATGCGATATGTGATGCATAGGCATGATTTGCAAAGGAATGATTGAACCTGGAGTCAACTTGGAAAACCAAGAGTGCCACTGGAAAGGTGAGTTGATTTCGGTTGAAATCGATATAAAGGTCACTAGAATCAGATGCACAGTTTGGAAATGGCAAGCAAAACAAATATGGCACCGGTCTGCGATAATCAGCAAGTGACCAACTAAATGCATCAATATAAATATTCTACAGCACTCAAACATGAAAACAAAATACATGGACGGGATCCACTCATGATGCTTGACAAAATATGAACACTGAGCTACGGCTAATGCATCCATTAACAGGTTCAAACAAGCATGGAAAAAGTGCAAATGATAACACGTTTCAGACTTAAGTGAAATTAACACAAGTCTAGAATTTATCATCAGGAAGCAAACTTTAGAGCATGAAAACTACATGCTACAGGAACTTAACATGGCAGAGAAAGGCATGGCATGAAGCTACTCATAGCACCTAACAAAAGTCACTTAGTGACCTTGATCCAAAAGGGATCAGAAAATACAATTGCAAGCATGTGAACATGGCAAAAACATAAACAGATTCAGACTTAGTGAAAAACTGGAGCATGCAAAACAGATTAACAAGTAGGCATGTTTACGAGCTCGATGCACTCACTACAGAGCATGGCATGACAAACTATGCATACACCCATCATGAATACATGGCATAGAAGCTAGACATGGCAAGAACAACAGCATAGCATGCATGGATCAATAACAACATCCTCGGCAAAATCGCTAACCATGTCAACAACCTGCCAGGATCATTTTCTAGCAAAAGTAGAGCTCCACTGACTCAAGCTAGGGTGCTCCATAAATGCAAACAAAGACATGGATGGATATAGCACCACAATGTTAACAAAACATCCTTACTGACCATCCTCAAAAGAGGCACGGATCACTAGGAAACAACATGAACATATGGCATAATAACAAAATCAGGACAAGGACTTTGTGAAATTCTAAGTCCCTGAAATCAGCATCAACGATTACACTACTTTGCAAGCTTGTGCTAGTCACTACAAATATCACAGAAATACATGGCAAGCACCTATGTAAAGATAACATGGCACTCTACAAAACACATGTAGAGCTCAGGATCATGGCATGCACACATTAATCATGGCGAAAATGACAAAAGACTATTTGCTAAAACAGATCTGACAAATTCATCACATATCCCTATTCCAACAGCATTTCGGGCATCAATATGAGCTCAAATGAAAAATATGCAATGAGATGAAATGATGTACTCGTCGGTACGAACATTTTGATATGCTACACGCACGAATCGGAGCTACGAATGCAGAGTTTTGGCATGTCAGAGTATGCAAAATAGCTAGGGTTTCGGGAGGAAAAAGTCACCCCTCGCGTTTTGGATCTGGATCTGGCCGGGCGGCACTGTAGCAGCTCGAGGTCGCCGGAGCTAAAGGACATCGCCGGACTTGGGGCTCCGGTGGCCGGCCGGGAAGAGGAGGACGGAGAGGAGAGGGCCGGATGGCGAGGTTGCGGCGAGGAGGCGGCATTGGCGCGGGCTCCGGGTGGCGTGGACGCGCGTTGGCGAGGCAGTCGGCGGCGGCAGCCCGTGACGGCAGCGCGGCGAGCGGGGCGCCTTGGGCGGAGGAGACGAGGGAGCCGGGGCGCGTGGGGCGTGGCCCAGATCGGCGACGGGGAGGGCCAGCTTCGGGCTCTCGGGCCCGTGGCGGTGAAGTGGGCGCCGGTTGCCACGTGGCGGCCGGTGAGTGGCTGGCGACAGTGTGTCCGCTAGGTGGCGGACATTGTCCAGCGGCGGCGGGGAAAAATGGCTAGGGTTAGGGGGAGGAAACCCGAGATTTCGGGGGAGAAGGCCTTTTTATAGGTAGGAGGAGCTAGGAAGCTCCAAATGAGGTGCGGTTTGCGGCCACGCGATCGTGATCGAACGCTCTAGATGATAGAAGGGGTTTAGGTGGGTTTTGGGCCAGTTTGGAAGGGTGTTGGGCTGCAATCACACACGAGGCCTTTTCAGTCCCTCGGTTAACCGTTGGAGTATCAAACGAAGTCCAAATGGCACAAAACTTGACAGGCGGTCTACCGGTAGTAAACCAAGGTCGCATGGCAAGTCTCGGTCCAATCCGAAAACATTTAACACCCCCACACGAAAAGAGGTAGAAAGGGACACCGGGTGACATAGGAGCGCCGGAATGCAAAACGGACAACGAGGAAAAGGCTCGGATGCATGAGACGAACACGTATGCAAATTAAATGCACATATGACATGATATGAGATGCATGACAAAGACAACAACACATGGAGACAAAAACCCGACAACAAGGAATAAAATAACTTAGTGCCGGAAACGGAAAGAGTTGGAGTACAGATAAGGTAAATTACATCCGGGGTGTTACATTGGCTAAGTTTGCCCCACAACTCGAGGTGGGTAGGGGCAATGCACGGTACTGATGAGGCTAGAAAATTGTGGAAAGGTAAGAGTGCGTATAATCCATGGACTCACAATAGTCATAAAGAACACACATAATCATTGTAAGAGTTTATTAGACCTTGAACCAAAGTACTACTACGCATGCTCCTAGGGGGATAGATTGGTAGGAAAAGATCTTCGCTCATCCCCAACCGCCACATATAAGGAATTACGATAAATAATAAATCATGCTCCAATTTCATAGGATAATGAGAGACTGTACGTGCATGCTTTGGGAATCAGAAACCTAATCACAAATATTGTTACTTAAACAACAATTACTCACTAGCATGATGCTAATATCACCATATTTATTTCTCAAAAAAATGCAAGGAATAAAACTTCTCATATATTCAATGATCTTCATGAATAAAATTTATTATATCCATCTTGAATACCCATCATATTAGGACTAGATTCACAACCCAAGAAAATTGCCATACTATTTATAAGACTCTCAAAATTATATAAGTGAAGCATGAGAGTTCATCAATTTCTTTAAAATATAACCACCTCCGTGCTCTAAAAGATATAAGTGAGCACCCGAGCAACTACCTAGCTCAAAAGATATAAGTGAAGCTCAAAGAGTAGTATAATAAATTCACGATTAATGTGTGCCCCTATCAAAAAGGTGTTGCCAGCAAGGATGATTGTGGCAAACTAAAAAGAAACTAAAGCAAAGACTCATATAATAAACGATGCTCCAAGCAAAACACATATCATGTAGTGAATAAAAATATAACCTCAAGTAATTTACCGATGGATTGCTGACTAAAGAGGGGATGCCATCCGGGGCATCCCCAAGCTTAGTTGCTTGGTTGTCTTGGAATATTACCTTGGGGTGCCTTGGGAATCCCCAAGATTAGTCTCTTGCCGCTCCTTATTCCTTAGCCCATCGAAACTTCACTCAAAACTTGAAAACTTCACAACACAAAACTAAACACAAAACTCGTGAGATCCATCCGTATAATAAACGAAATAACCAATTTAGGTATTGTTGTAAACTCATTCCAATTTTATATTTGCATTATATCTACTATATTCGAACTTCACCATGGCTCATACCCCCTCCCCCGATACAACCCATAGATTCATCAAAACAAGCGAACAACACAATGAAAACAGAATCTGTCAAAAACAGAATAGTCTGTAGTAATCTGGACTTTCGTCAAACTTATGTAACTCCAAAAATTCTGAAAAATTATGAAAACATGGGAAATTTTTATATGAATCTTGTGTAAAAATTGAAGAATTTATCATGTTCCAACAGATCAGATCAATTCTATTACTAGGTGCAAAAGTTTATGTTTTCTCACAGAATCAAATCAACAATCTTCCAAATCATCCCAAAGGTCTTTCTTGGCATAAGCACTAATTTAAACTCAAGGACACCATCATAACAGAAGTATAATGGTACATTTGTTGAAAAATAGAAGAAAAAGCAAGAAAACAAGAAAACATTGGGTTGCCTCCCAACAAGTGCTATCATTTTAAGCGCCTAGCTAGGCATATTGCATAGATCTAGGTTTTATCATCTTTGGTATTCACTTCCTCAATTGCACATCCATACTTACTTGGGATTTCATTAGGTTTATTAATGATCACACACCTAGGTATAAAATCAATAAATTTGTTTGTAAGAGTAAGCTCCTTAATCATATTGATAAAACTAGGGAAAATACTTATCATCTTAAGATCTTCGTTTCCTTTAGTAGATGATCCACCCTTATTTTTCAAAACATATATTATAACGCCCTAGTTTCCGTCATATCGGTGTTATGTTCCCGGATTTTGCATTCCTTACGCGGTTGGGTTATAATGGGAACCCCTTGACAGTTCGCCTTGAATAAAACTCCTCCAGCAATGCCCAACCTTGGTTTTACCATTTGCCACCTAGCCTCTTTTTCCCTTGGGTTTCCGGAGCCCGAGGGTCATCCTTATTTAAACCCCGCGGGCCAGTGTTCCTCTGAGGGTTGGTCCACCTCGTCAGCCGCCGGTGGCCACCAGGGGCAACTCTGGGCTGGCCTACCAGAAGTTTGGACAATCTGAGTGTGCCCTGAGAACGAGATATGTGCAGCTCCTATCGGGATTTGTCGGCACATTCGGACGGTGTTGCTGGACTTGTTTTACCATTGTCAACGATGTCTTGTAACCGGGATTCCGAGCCTGATCGGGTCTTCCCGCTAGAAGGAATATCCTTCGTTAACCATGAGAGCTTGTGATGGGCTAAGTTGGGACACCCCTACAGGGATTTGAACTTTCGAAAGCCGTGCCCGCGGTTATGGGCAGATGGGAATTTGTTAATGTCCGGTTGTAGATAACTTGAAACATTACTTAATTAAAATGAATCAACTGCGTGTGTAACCGTCATGGTCTCTTCTCGGCGGAGTCCGGGAAGTGAACACAGTGTTGGAGTAATGCTTGACGTAGGTTGTTATAGGATCACTTCTTAATCATAGTTCTTCGTTCGTGCTTTGCTTTCTCTTCTCGCTCTCTTTTGCGAACAGGTTAGCCACCATATATGCTAGTCGCTTGCTGCAGTTCCACATATTACTTTGCCTTACCTATAAGGTAAAATAGTCTTGATCGCGAGGGTGCGAGATTGCTGAGTCCCCGTGACTCACAGTTTACTTCCAAAACCAGATGCAGGGACTGATGATACCGTTCCAGACAATGCGCTTGAGCTCAAGTGGGAGTTCGATGAAGACTCTCGTCATTACTATGTGTCTTTCCCAGATGATCAGTAGTGGTGCCCAGTTGGGGCGATCGGGGACCGTGTCGCATGTGGGGGTTGATCTTTTATTTTGGTACCATTGTCAGACCATGAGTGTATTGGATGTTTGTAATGTTATTCATGTATTTGTGTGACGTGGCGAGTGTAAGCCAACTATGTATCCTTTCCCCTTTTATATATTTACATGGGTTGTTGTGAAGATTACCTTACTTGCGACATTGCTTTCAATGCGGTTATGCCTCTAAGTCGTGCTTCGACATGTAGGAGATATAGCCGCATCGAGGGCGTTATAAGTTGGTAATCAGAGCCTTCCCCCGACATTAGGAGCCCCCTACTTGATCGAATCGTTGGCGTTCTTGAGTCTAGAAAAATGTTTTGAGTCATTTAGGAATTATATATCGGAGAGATAGGAATTCTTTTTACTCCCCAGTCCCTTCATCGCTCTGGTAAGGCATCCTAACGTAGAGTTTTGACTCTTCTCTTCTCAAATTTCACTAAAATTTTTTTAGGATCACGCGGGTATCTTGGAATCATTTTGATCGATTGTGATGAGAACATTGTTCTTGGTGCCTCCTGTCATTTAGGGGTTGTGGCAGTGTCCCGGGGAGTTGAGCTCCGAGGTGTTGTCGTCACAATTTTATCGTTGAGATTCTGGAATACCTGAGTTTTGCCGACATCGAAACTCTCTTTTATGCAGTTGTTGGTGAGATAACCTCGATGCCACCCAGTACTGGGGCGGGAGTTCGGGAGTATTGCCACAACTTGTATAACACATGCTTTTCGAAGGTTGAGGTAGATGATTTCCGAAGTTTTTCTCGGTTATGTGTTGAAGGATGGATACAGCTGGATGTAGGATTTGCTAGATTTGGGTGAGATATTATGCTTCCCCTGTATCCCCAACACCTGATTGCATAACCGAAAAGGTTCGGGAGTTTCATAGGTGGGAATTCTTGTAGCTCTAGTTCTTCTTCTGCGGATATTTGGCTTGAGATTGGGTGATCCTTACCAAGTATTCGTTCTTGGTCCGTAACTTGTTGTTTTTCTTCTACCTCAATTCTAAGTGGCTTCTCAATTTATGGGTATGTGACCATTTCAATTGGAATGCATTCATTCATTTTGTTCGGATGTGAAGACTATATGTTGCAATTTCAACCCGTTTGATTCAGCTTCAATATTTTTCTGTCTATGTGCTAATGGATGTCAACCTCTTCAGGATGGCTCCTCCAACGCGCACGACTCCGAATCCTGATCTGCCACCACCACCTCCACCTCCGGAGGCATGGCAAGCTATGATGGCCGCTACCAATGCAAACACACAACTGATCATGCAACTTCTTCAAGAGCGCAATCAAGGGAACCAGGGCCAAGGCAACAATCAGAATCACTTTGCTACACTAAACCAGTTCCTTGCTAACCAGCCAAAGACCTTCAGCAATTGTGTTGAGGCAACAGACGCTGATGATTGGCTTGTGGACATATGCAAGCATTTCGAGTGCAGTAACGTCAGGCCTGAGGACTTTGTCAAGTTCGCTTCCTTCCAACTCAAAGACCAAGCTACAGAATGGTTTCAGCAGTACAAAGATTCCAGAGGAAGCCGTGTGATTACCTGGGATGAATTCCGTCAATACTTCAAAGCTCATCATATTCCTCAGAGCGTGGTTGAAAGCAAGTGTGAGGAATTCCGCAACCTGAAGCAAGGCTCTATGTCTGTTTACGAGTACAACAAGATGTTTCAGAAGCTCACCCGTTTTGCTAAGCAAGACGTCCCTGACGAGAAGAGCATGATATACCAGTTCAGGGGTGGTCTCAGAGAAGAAATCCAGCTAGCTCTCGTTCTCTTTGAGCCCTAGAGGTACGATGAGTTTTACAACATGGCAATGAAGCAAGAGACTTCTCAACTGAAGTACGATACTTCCAAGAAGCGAGTCAAAGATGCTACTCCTTCTTCATCAACTCAAGTGGCTAAGCAGCAAAAGTATTGGCTTCCTCCTCCTCTGTTCCGTCAGCCTTATCAGCAGAAGACCAAAGGTGGCAGTGGATCTTCCCACCCACCCAACCCTGGCTTTCAGAACAAGACTTCGTCTCAAGCTCCAAGATCGAGTGCTCCGTATCACCGTCTGCTTTCAGAGGTCACGTGCAACAAGTGCCAACAGAAGGGTCACTATGCCAACAAATGCTTCAATCAGAGGCGTCTCCCTCCTCCTCCTCCTCCTGTGAGATCGGCAAGTACAGTTGTGGTCAAGCATAACCCCAAGCACGCCAAGGTCAACTTGATGAATGTAGCTCAGGCAGAGGACTCGTCAGATGTCATCATGGGTAACCTTCCTGTTAACGATGTTCCTGCAAAAGTACTTTTTGACACTGGTGCATCGCATTGTTTTATCTCGAGACCTTTTGCATCTAAGCATGAGTTGTCTTCTCAATTTTGCATAAACCGTTAGCAGTTGTCTCACCGGGTAAATGTTTGCTCGCAAACTACGAGATTCCGGATATTTCTATCATGATGGGTGATTTCAAGTTTCTGGCTTCTCCAATAGTCCTTGGTAACTCAGATATTGATCTTATCCTCGGAATGGACTGGCTTTCTAAGCACAAGGCTCAGCTTGATTGTGTAGCCAGGCAGATTCAATTGACTCATTCGTCTGAGGATGTAATTATCTTTACCGCTCGGGATAATACCATCCGTCTGTTTTCTCTCAATAAGAAGGGTGAACTGGATGCCATCTCTCAAATTCTGGTCGTTTGCGAATATCAAGACGTCTTTCCAGAAGAGCTTCCAGGAATGCCTCCGCACCGGCCAGTTGAATTCGTTATCGATCTTGAGCCTGGCACGGAACCTGTTTGCAAACGTCCTTACAAGCTTGGACCTGAATTGATTCCCATGCTGAAGAAGCAACTCGATATTCAAGAGCGTATGGGTCTCATCCAACCTAGTTCTTCTCCGTGGGGTTGTGGAGTTCTTTTTGTGAAGAAGAAGGATGGAACGGACCGACTTTGTGTTGACTACCGTCCATTTAACAAGAAGACTATAAAGAACAAGTACCCACTTCCCAACATCAACGAGCTGTTTGAACAACTCAAAGGTGCTCAAGTATTCTCCAAGCTTGATCTCCGTATGGGCTATCACCAGATTCGAATTCGTGAGCAAGATATCCCCAAGACAGCGTTCAGAACAAGCTATGGTTCATATGAATACACTGTCATGTCTTTTGGCCTCGTCAACGCTCCTCTGACATTCTCTCGCATGATGAACTTCATCTTCAATCCCTACACAAACGACTTCGTCTTGGTCTACCTCGATGACATTCTGGTCTTTTCGAAGAACAAGGAAGATCATGCCAAGCACTTGCATTTGGTGCTGGATATGCTCAGAGAACATCAGTTCTATGCCAAGTTTTCAAAGTGCGAGTTTTGGCTCGATGAGGTTCTCTATCTTGGGCAAATCATCTCTACCAAGGGCATAGCGGTGAATCCTGAGAAGGTGTCTGCAATTGTGAATTGGGAACCACCTCAGAACGTGAAGCAACTCCGCAGCTTCCTTGGCCTCGCAAGCTATTGTCGAAGGTTCCTTGAGAAATTCTCAAAGATTGCGAAGCCTCTTTCAAACCTTCTCCAGAAACACGTCAAGTACGTTTGGTCTCCTAATGAATCCAAACCTTGTTCTGACTCCTCCTGATGAATCCAAACCGTTCGAGGTCTTCTGCGATGCCTCACTTCAAGGTCTTGGTGCAGTGTTGATGCCAGAGAAGAAAGTTGTGGCTTATACCTCTCGCTAGTTGAATTTCAATGAGAAGAACTACCCCACTCATGACCTCGAGTTGGCGGCAGTTGTGCATGCTCTTTTGACTTGGAAACATCTCTTATTGGGAAGAAAAGTGGACATCTTCACTGACCACAAGAGTCTCAAGTACATCTTCACTCAGCCTAATCTCAACCTCAGGCAGACTCGTTGGGTCGAAATGATTCAAGAGTATAATCCGAGCATTGAATATACTCCAGGAAAGGCCAATGTAATTGCTGACGCATTGAGCAGGAAGGCTTACTGCAACAGTCTGGTTCTCAAGCCTTACCTGCCCGAGCTTTGTGAAGCTTTCTGCAAACTCAATTTGCAAGTTGTTCCTCAAGGTTTCCTCACCAACCTTCAAGTCTCTCCTACTTTGGAAGATCAGATTCGTGAGGCTCAACTTCTTGATGCTATGGTGAAGAAGGTGAAGATTGGGATTGCCAAGAGTCAACCCAAGTACAAATGCTATCGCCTTGATGACAAGGATACTCTCTTCTTCGAGGATCGCATTGTTGTGCCTAAAGGTGACCTTTGTAAAGTCATTATGAACGAGGCTCACAATTCAATCCTCTCCATCCACCCTCGGAGTACGAAGATGTACCAGGACCTCAAGCAGGCTTATTGGTGGACTCGAATGAAGCACGAGATTGCTCAGTTCGTGAATGAATGTGATGTCTACAGAAGAGTGAAGGCAGAACACCAACGACCAGCTGGTCTCCTCCAACCTTGTGCCATTCCAGAATGGAAGTTTGACCACATTGAGATGGACTTCGTGACTGGGTTTCTAAAGTCCAAGCGTGGCAATGATGCTATATTTGTTGTCATCGACAAACTCACTGAAGTGGCTCACTTTCTGCCTATCAAGGAGTCTATCACCGCAGCTCAATTGGCAGAGCTGTATACCTCTCGGATTGTCTCCCTGCACGGTATTCCGCAGCTGATTTCTTCAGATCGTGGCAGCATCTTTACCTCAAAGTTTTGGGATTCTTTCCAGAAGGCCATGGGCACCAACATCCGTTTCAGCACAGCTTTTCATCCTCAAACTAGCGGCCAAGTCGAGCGTGTTAATCAGATTCTTAAAGATATGCTCAGGGCTTGCGTTATCTCTTTCGGTATGAAGTGGGAAGATTGTCTTCCATATGCCGAGTTCTCCTACAACAACAGCTTTCAAGCGAGTTCGGGCAAGGCCCCATTTGAAATTCTCTATGGCAGGAAGTGCCGTACTCCTGTTAACTGGTTGGAGACGAGTGAACGTCAACTTCTCGGAAATGACTTGATCACAGAGGCAGAGGAAATGTGCAAAGTCATTCGAGATAACCTCAAAGCAGCGCAATCGTGCCAGAAGAGCTACTATGATAGTAAGCATCGTGATTTGGCTTTCGAGATCGGAGACCATGTTTACCTCCGCGTCTCTCCAATGAAAGGTACTCGTCGCTTCGGTATCAAAGGGAAGCTTGCCCCTAGATACGTGGGTCCTTTCAAGATCGTCAGCAAGAGAGGCGATCTCGCCTATCAACTCATGCTTCCCTCCAACTTTGCAAATGTGCACGACGTGTTCCATATCTCTTAGCTCCGCAAGTGCTTCAAGACCCCTGACCGCACTGTCAACTTCGAAGACATTGATCTCCAAGAAGACCTCTCTTATTGTGAGCACCTTGTTGCTATTCTTGAAGAGACTCAACGCAAGACTCGCAATAAGTCAATCAAATACCTCAAAGTCAAGTGGTCACACCATTCCGACCGTGAAGCCACCTGGGAACGCGAGGATCACCTCCATTCTAAGTACCCGGCGTTTTTCCAGTCCTAGATCTCGGGATGAGATCCTTTCATAGTGGTGGAGTGTTGTAACACCCTGGATGTAATTTACCTTATATGTATCCCAACTCTTGCCGTTTCTGGCCTAAGTTATTTTATTTTCCTCGGGTTCGGGTTTTTGTCTCCGTGTGTTGTTGCCTTTGTCATGCATCTCATATCATTTCATCATGTGCATTGCATTTGCATATGTGTTCGTCTCATGCATCTGAGCATTTTCCCCGTTGTCCGTTTTGCATTCCGGCGATCCTACCTCCTCTGGTGGTCCTTTCTACCTCCTTTCGTGTGTGGGGGTTAAACATTTCCGGATTGGACCGAGACTTGCCAAGCGACCTTGGTTTACTACCGATAGACCGCCTGTCAAGTTTCATGCCATTTGGACTTCGTTTGATACTCCAACGGTTAACCGAGGGACCGAGAAGACCTTGTTTGTGTTGCAGCACAACACCCTTTGCACCTTGGCCCAAAACCCACCTAAACCACTTCTATCGTCTAGAGCATTCGATCACGATCGCGTGGCCGAAAACCACACTCCATTTGGAGCTTCCTAGCTCCCTCTATGCCTATATATAGACCCCCTTCCAAAAATCATGGGTCTTCTTCACCCTAACCCTAAAAATTCCGCTCCCCGCACCGCCGAACTTCTTCGGACGGACATGTCCGCCCCCGCCGCCGACCAATCCTGACACGCCACGTTGTCGCCGCGCTCCCCACATCGCCGCGGATCCCGCCGGCCCGCGGAGCCCGTCCCGGGCCCCCCGAGGCCCATCGGCCGCCGCCCGCCGCCTAGGAGGCCCGCGCCACCCCGCGCCCTCATCTCCATCTCCGGCGCGGCCCTGCCGCTGCACGCCGGCTAACCGCCTGAGCTGCGGGAGAGCTTCGCCGCACCGCCTTTCCTCCTCCACGAGCCTCGCGCGCCGCCCGAGGCCGCCTCGTCGTCCGCTACCGCCGCCCCGGCCTCCCTCAAGCCCGGCAAGTCCTCCTCCGGCGAGCTCCTCCTCTCTCCGGCCGTCACAAGCTCCTCCGGTGAACAGTAACTCCAGCAAACCTCGGGATCCGCATCGGCTGGATCTGGATCTAGATCTCGGTTGACCTTTTCACCCCCGAAACCGTAATTATTTTGCAAATTTTGGCATGTTGTATCTCTGCATCTGTAGCTCCGATTTGCGCGTGCACCATATCAGAATGTTCGCCTCAACGAGTACATCATTTCATGTCACTGCATAATTTTCATTTGAGCTCATCTTGATGCCCGAAATGCTGTTGGAAGAGGGCTATGTGATAAAATTGCCAGATCTGTTTCATCAAATAGATATTTGTCATTTTTGCCATGATTAATGTGTCCATGATATGCTCCTGAGCTCTACATGACTTTTGTTATATGCCATGCCATCTTTACAGAGGTGCTTACCATGTATTTTTGTGATATGTGTGGTGACTAGCACAAGCTTACAAAGTAGTGCAATCGGTAATGCTGATTTCAGGGACTAAGAATTTCACTAAGTCCTTGTTCTGATTTTGTCGTTATGCCATATGTTCATGTTGTTTCCTAGTGATCTGTGCCTCTTTTGAGGATGATCAGTAAGGATTATTTGTTAACATCGTGGTGCTCTATCCATCCATGTCTTTGTTTGCATTTATGGAGCACCCTAGCTTGAGTCAATCGAGCTCTACTTTTGCTATTTCGTGAATCCTGCCAGATTGTTGACTTGTTAGCGATTTTGCCCGATTTTGCCGAGGATGTTGCTTTTGATCCGTGCATGCTATGTTGTTGTTCTTGCCATGTATAGCTTCTATGATATGTATTATTGATGGGTGTATGCTTATCTTGTCATGCCATGCTCTGTAGTGAGTGCATCGAGCTCGTGAACATGCCTACTCGTTAACTGATTTGCATGCTCCAGTTTTTCACTAAGTCTGAGATCTGTTTATGTTTTTGCCATGTTCACATGCTTGCAATTGTATTTCCTGATCCCTTTTGGCTCAAGGTCACTAAGGGACTTTTGTTCAGTGCTTTGAGTAGCTTCAAGTCATGGCTTGCTTTGCCATGTTAAGTTCCTGTAGCATGTAGTTGTCATGCTCTAAAGTGTGCTTCCTGATGATAAATTCCAGACTTGTGTTAATTTCACTAAGTCTGAAACCTGTTATCATTTGCATTTTTGCCATGCTTGTTTGAACCTGTTAATGGATGAATTAGCCATAGCTCACTGTTCATCTTTTGTCAAGCATCATGAGTTGATCCCTGCCATGTATTTTGTTGTCATGTTTGAGTGCTGTAGCATATTTATCTTGATGCATTTAGATGACTACTTGCTGATTATCGCAGACCGGTGCCATTTTTGTTTTGCTTGCCATTTCCAAACCGTGCATCCGATTCCGGTGATCTTTATATCGATTTCAACCGAAATCACCTCACCTTTCCAGTGGCACTCTTGTATTCCCAAGTTGAGGCCAGGTTCAATCATTCCTTGTCAAATCTTGCATATGCATCACATATCGCATCCCGCATAGCATACCATGTTCGCATCATGTTGTTTGAGCATTGCACGTGGTTGATTGTGTTCCTTTTGCTTGTTTGTCTTGTTTGGGTAGAGCCGGGAGATGAGTTCGCTAACGAGGAGCCCGTTGAGTTCACATACGAGGATCCAGTCAACTCTGACAACTTTGCAGGCAAGATGATCATACCCTCGAAATCACTTCTATCTTTGCTTGCTAGATGCTCGCTCTTTTGCTATGCCTATGCTACGATGCCTACCACTTGCTTATCATGCCTCCCAAATTGCCATGTCAAACCTCTAACCCACCATGTCCTAGCAAACCGTTGATTGGCTATGTTACCGCTTTGCTCAGCCCCTCTTATAGTGTTGCTAGTTGCAGGTGAAGATTGGAGATCGTTCCTTGTTGGAACATTGTTTATTGTTGGGATATCACCATATTATCTTGTTATCTTAATGCACCTATATACTTGGTAAAGGGTGGAAGGATCGGCCTTTTTCCTAGTGTTTTGTTCCACTCTTGCGGCCCTAGTTTCCATCATATCGGTGTTATGTTCCCGGATTTTGTGTTCGTTACGCGGTTGGGTTATAATGGGAACCCCTTGAAGGTTCGCCTTGAATAAAACTCCTCCAGCAATGCCCAACCTTGGTTTTAACATTTTCCACCTAGCCTCTTTTTCCCTTGGGTTTTCGGAGTCCGAGGGTCATCTTTATTTAAACCCCCCCGGGCCAGTGCTCCTCTAAGTGTTGGTCCACCTCGTCAGCCGCCAGTGGCCACCAGGGGCAACTCTGGGCTGGCCTACCGGAAGTTTGGATAGTCTGAGTGTGCCTGAGAACGAGATATGTGCAGCTCCTATCGGGATTTGTCGGCACATTCGGGCAGTGTTGCTCGACTTGTTTTACGATTGTCGAGGATGTCTTGTAACCGGGATTCCGAGCCTGATCGGGTCTTCCCGCTAGAAGGAATATCCTTCGTTGACCGTGAGAGCTTGTGATGGGCTAAGTTGGGACTCCCCTGCAGGGATTTGAACTTTCGAAAGCCGTGCCCGCGGTTGTGGGCAGATGGGAATTTGTTAATGTCCAGTTGTAGATAACTTGAAACTTAACTTAATTAATATGAATCAACTGCGTGTGTAATCGTGATGGTCTCTTCTCGGCGGAGTCCGGGAAGTGAACACGGTGTTGGAGTAATGCTTGAAGTAGGTTGTTATAGGATCACTTCTTGATCATAGTTCTTCGTTCGTGCTTAGCTTTCTCTTCTCGCTCTCTTTTGCGAACAGGTTAGCCACCATATATGCTAGTCGCTTGATGCAGTTCCACATATTACCTTGCCTTACCTATAAGCTTAAATAGTCTTGATCACGAGGGTGCGAGATTGCTGAGTCCCCGTGACTCACAGTTTACTTCCAAAACCAGATGCAGGGACCGATGATACCGTTCCAGACGATGCGCTTGAGCTCAAGTGGGAGTTCGATGAAGACTCTCGTCGTTACTATGTGTCTTTCCCAGATGATCAGTAGTGGTGCCCAGTTGGGGCGATCGGGGACCATGTCGCATGTGGGGGTTGATCTTTTATTTTGGTACCGTAGTCGTACCATGAGTGTATTGGATGTTTGTAATGTTATTCATGTATTTGTGTGACGTGGCGAGTGTAAGCCAACTATGTATCCTTTCCCCTTTTATATATTTACATAGGTTGTTGTGAAGATTACCTTACTTGCGACATTGATTTCAATGCGGTTATGCCTCTAAGTCATGATTCGACACGTAGGAGATATAGCCGCATCGAGGGCGTTATATATATAAACTTAGTAGTTTTGTTAGGAGTAAATTTTCGGGTTGTTCTGAGAGAAGCAAAAGCGGAAGCCAAATTGCTAATAAGCTCCTCCAACTTATCGATTCTTGCGGGACTCCGTTCTACCCTCTCGTTAATTATAGGCTCCTTCTGCTTTAGCGTTTTAAAGTAATTTCAACCTTTGATCCAATTTGAGTAATATGATTATGAATCTTTCTATCCAAATTTCCAATATCCTATATGGTAGAAATTTTACTCTCAATGATATCTAGCCTTTGCATCACATGTTCCATGGTTAATGTTTTATTATTAATCATGATAGGTGGAGAACCCACCAAATTTTCGCATTAAAAGCATCCATAGGATGACTACCCAAAAAATACCCCCCAGTAATAGTGTCTAGAACAAATCTATACCAAGTGGTAACACCCACATAAAAATTTCAAAGAAGAATTGTAGTAGAGTGCTTACAAGTAGATCTATTCTGAGCATCGCAAATTCTATACCAAGCATCTTTTAAATTCTCTCCACCCCTTTGTTTAAAATTAGGAAGCTCACTTCCCGGGGTCCATGCTACGAGAGAAGAACTAGCCATGATAACCAAGGAAGCAATCTAGCACACAAGGCAACAGGAAGCAAACGAAATGGCAAACAGAAAGAAGGCAAATAATTTTGCATTTTTCTGAAAAAAATTAGAAGTGGGCGAGATGAAAACGATAGGCAAATGGCAAATAATGTAAATGCAAGAGACGATAGTTCATGATAGCTATTTATTAGGATTGATGTAGATCCTCCCTAGCAACGGTGCCAGAAATCCTTCCTGCTACTTCTTGAGCTTCCGTTGGATTTTCCCTTGAAGTGGAAAGGGTGATGCAGCAAAGTAGAGATAAGTATTTCACTCAGTTAAGAACCAAGGTATCAATCCAGTAGAAGGAACACACAAGTCTCCAATAGTTGTACCTGCACAAACCAACAAATACTTGCACCCAACGCAACAAAGGGTTGTGAATCCCTTCACGGGTACTTGCAAGGATGAGATCTGATAGTGATAGATATAAAAGATCAGTAAATGCAAAATAGAATAAAAGTAAATAAATTGAAGCAAGGTATTTTTGTGTTTTTTATTTTGTAGATCTGAATGTAATATGATAAAAGATAGACTTGGGGGCCATATTTTTCACTAGAGGCTTCTCTCTCGAAAGAAAGCATACGGTGGGTAACAAATTACTATTGAGCAATTGATAGAAAAAGCGCATAGTTATGACAATATCCAAGGCAATGATCATGTATATAGGCATCATGTATGAGACAAGTAGACCGACTCTTTCATGCATCTACTACTATTACTCCACACATCGACCGCTATCCAGCATGTATCTAGTGTATTGAGTTAACAAGAATGGAGTAACGCCTTAAGCAAGATGACATGATGTAGGGGATAGATCCAATCAATATGAACAAAACCCATCTTTTTATACTTAATGACAATAATACAAATATATGTCATGTCCCCTTTTGTCATTGGGATTGAGCACCGCAAGATTGAACCCATTACAAAGCACCACCCCCATCACAAGAAAAATCAACCTAGTTGGCCAAATGAAATCTATAGATCGGAGAGCAATGCAAAGCTATGTAAATCAAGCATAAAAGAGTTCAGAGAAGACTCAAATAATATTCATAGATAATCTGATCATAAACCCACAATTCAATGAATCTCAACAAACACAACGCAAAGGAAGATAACATCGAATAGATCTCCAAGAACATGGAGGAGGACATTGTATTGAAGATCAAAGAGAGAGAAGAAGCCATCTAGCTACTAGATATGGACCCGTAGGTCTATGGTAAACTACTCACACGTCATCGGAAGGGCAACAAGTTTGATGTAGAAGCCCTCCGTGATCGAATTCCCCTATGGCAGAGAACCAGAAATGTTCCCCAGATGGGATCTCACGATTACAGAAACTTGTGGCGGCGAAAAAGTATTTTTGGTGTGCTTCGTGGTCTAATGGGAATATTTGGATATTTATAGAAGAAGAATTAGGTTTGTAGGAGCTATGAGGGGGCCACAAGCATGGGGGAGCCCACCCTAGGTCGCGCCCCTATAGCTTGTCGTCGCCTAGTGGCCCTTCTGGCCCCCTCCCAAAGCTTCTACGGTGTCTTCTGGTCCATGAAGAATTGTCGAAATGTTCAGTTCCATTTGTACTCCGTTTGGCATCTGTAAAGACAATAACAAGGGAAAAACAACAACTCGCACTAGGCACTAGGTTAATAAGTTAGTCCCAAAAATGATATAAAATAGCATAATAATGAATATAAAACATCCAAGATTGATAATATAATAGCATGGAATAATCAAAAAATATAGATACCTTGGAGACGTATCAGTGTAGAAGACAACTGTTGCTTGAGAAACTCGAAGGCCTTATTGGTAGCATCATTCCAGACGAACTCATCAGTTTTCTCCAGCAGCTGATAGAGGGGGATGGACTTTTCCCCGGGCCACCTTATGCAACGGCTTAAAGCAGCCACACGACCCAACACGCGCTGGACATCATTGATATAGGCCGGCTTGGCAACTGACATGATTGAGGGAGTCATGTACATAAAGTACGCCTTGACGTACTAGTTGCATCACAATGGTGAATACACGGTAGCGTCAGCTCATTATTTCATGTTTTCATTTACTCACCTCGGTATTAAGTATTCACCGCACACGTACACCATGGTACGTATTACTATGCCAGGGGCTTCATTACACCCAACACTACGACAATAAAAGTCTGAACACTTTTATAGTACAGTTCGGCACCCCGAACTTATAGCATTATATGCATCGGCTCCGAATCATGTCTTTGGTCAATAGTTGGGTTGCCCGGCTCCTATGCTTGCTACCTTACGTTCCGCTATATCAGCTAGGGTAGTGAAGGGAGAACTACTGCGATTGTGTCCCGGTTCTTCCAGACGAGCACCTCAGTAGAGAAAGCCAAAAACTTACTGTCATGATGCGGCGAGAGCCGGTCAGCTATTCGAGAGGTTCCAAATTGTTAGAGCTTTTTCCGCTTCTTGCGAAGAATCGGTTCCCCCGATTAGCCGTGGATAGAGCCCCTAGTTCGGTATTCCGAATACTAGGGGCTTCACCAACTTTCTTAATTGTCAAACTCCTATGGCTAAGTGAGGGCGGTAAAGGCCACATAGTCTGATTGCCTTGTTCATTACGCTAAATACCTCCTTAAAGGACCCGAATGTGGAGTAAAGAGTGTTTAGATTTATCCCGAACACCCTCGTACTATCTACGTGGGGGCGGAAGCCGACGACTAGTCAACCCTCAGAGTTAATAAATGGCCGCACAGGAGGTAAATTTAAATCATAAGCATTATACTACATAAACACCATTGTTCCATATTATAGGACAAGGTAATACACATGTTCTCATGGGAATATGATATCCTTCGAACATTTCTCCCCCACAAGGCGGGACCCCACCAGGACACCTTCAAAATAGTGCTTGGGCCAACGATGCTTCTTGCCCTCCGGCGGTCCCTTAGTCATCAGCTTCTTGGCATCCAGCTTTGCCCAATGCATCTTGATGCGGGCAAAGGCCATACGTGCACCTTCAATACAGACCGACCGCTTCACGGCTTCGAGCCGCGGACAGGCATTCACAAGCCGCTGCACAAGATCGAAGTAGCTGCTAGGTATAGGATCGGCTGGCCACAGCCGAACTATTAGGTCCTTCATGGCTAGCTCTACCAAACTATGCTGCTTGACCAACTGCTTTAGTTGGGCGCTGAAGGGCACCGGATGTTTGGATCCCAGATATTGTGACCAGAATAGCTTCTCCGTAGACATCCCTTCTTCGGCTCTATAATGCTCGACAACATTTGACACACTGTGCGGCACATCTGTAAATGCCCCTGAAAAATCCAAATTCAGGATAAGTACAAGGAACGTCTTTTCTACACACTTGCTATGCATGATGAAAGATTTACCTGCCGTAATCTTCTTGGCCACCTGAATTTCCTGGAGGGTGTTCTGGGCTTCGGCTCGTGCATCCTGCGTGCTCTGATGGGCCATTGCCAATTCGGACCTTACAATCGTGCTCCAAGGACTCAAACCTCTCTATCTCGCCCTGGAGCTGTTGCTGCGCCTTGCCAACCCGGTCCTCGTGCTCCTCGCGCAAGGTGCGTTCCTTGGACGCTTTGTCCACGGCCTCGGCTAGCGCCTTCTTAAGGGCCGCCACCTCGATCGTGGCCACTAATAATGTTTTTAACACTTTAGTTTGGCTGGACTACTCATTTTTTCGAAATGCACCCACAGGTTACTGCATACCTTGGCTATCTTCCAGCTGCTTCTTCACGAGGCTGAGCTCCTCCTCGGCCCACTCCAGTTTCCGCTTCAGTCTGGAAACTTCCGCAGCATGAGTAGTGGCAGCCTGTGGTGATTCCTGCTTATTCACATAGACAACTCATGTTAGACTCCTGTGATATTCATTCTCAATCCTCTGTTTGGCTTTTCCTCCCGAAAACCAAACAGAACATCAAGGGCTACTGTCTATACGGTGATGTTTTTCCTACAATCACAATACTTACCTCAAAGCCCGTTAGAAGGCTCGTGCAGGCTTCGGTCAGCCCGCTTTTGACAAACCGAACCTTCTCTATTACCGTCTCCATAAGGACACGATGCTCATCCATGATAGAGGTGCCTTGTAGCACCTCCAGCAGATTATCCGGTGCCTCTGGTTGGATAGAGGTCACCGGTGGAACAGGCACATTCCCTCCTTGGGGGGAATGCCGTTCGCTGGACCCCGGAGCCATGTAGATCTCCGGAATGGCATCCGACTGAGGCCTGAAGGGAACTCGGATCCCGTCACCAGTCCCCGTGGGGACTTTTTCCCCCCGTGTGTCCGGCAGCCAAGGAATCATCCTGCGACGTCACCCCGATGGTCTTCGAAATCTCCCTCGGGCCTGGGAAAGTCTTTTTGGACACCACCTCGTCGTCACCTTTGGGTTAGATAGAATGAGCAGGTGGCAGAGACATGCTAGCCATCTCCTTCGAGTCCAGCGAATCCTTTGTTGAGGATCGCGGGGAGCCATCGCGTGCCGGACTGCAATGACAAGGTTTAAGATGTATCAATATTACAAACCGAGAAGGCCCGATGTTTTTTATTTTGGTACTCACTAGGCGGCCCGAGGCTTGGTCCATCGAGGTCCTCTGGACTGCTATCGACATCCCACGCGGCGTTATCCGCGAGGGAGCCTGTTCCCCTCTTGGGCGCCTCCGCCTCCAAACTCGTGGAGGCCTCCCTTTTCTCCCTTCCTCTCGCAGGAGGGGAGTCGCCTCCCTCCTTGTCGTCATCGTCGGTGGCTGAGGGGTCTGTCTCATTGTCAGACGAGAAGACCAAGATGCTCCTTCGTCGAAGCCCACTCCCGGTCCCCTTGGCTGTGGTTTTGACCTTCTTCTCCGGTACGTCGTAAGGCGCCATAAATAGCACCTTCGTAAGGTGTGGGGTTTCTTCGTCTTCAAGCAGCGGAGCCGGACTATTAATCCGTCTCGCTAGGTCAACCCAGGCCTGAAAAAGAAATTGATAAGAAGGCTTAGTATCCTTCCTCGAAGTGTGTCCTTAAATACTATACCATGATGGCTTACCGTATTGGCCTGACGCTTAAAGTTGAGGCCGCGGTATTTGGTCAAGGGTGGCAGTGTGTCGCTGCCCTTGAAGAGCACCTTCCGGATATCTTTGTGTGTCGTGCCGAAAAGCCTTAGCAGCGTCTGTTGCTTGGCCGAATCGAACTCCCACAAATAACAGGTCCGGCGCTGACACGGAATGATCCGGCATACAAGCACGACCTAGATCATATCAACAAGCTTGATCTTCCGGGTTATCATATTCTGGAGGCACGTTTGGATCCCCGTGATCTCTTCCAAAGATCCCCAGGTCAGACGCTTCTCTTGCCAGGAGGTAGGCCGCATCGGGACTCTAGATCAGAATTTGGGAGCCACCACCCAGTTGGCGTCGCGTGGCTCGGTGATGTAGAACCACCCCGATTGCCATCCCTTCACTGTCTCTACAAAGGAGCCTTCGAGCCAGGTGGTATTGGGAATCTTGCCCACCATGGCACCTCCGCACTCGGCCCGTTGGCCGGGCGCCACCTGTGGATTTACATTAAAAGTCTTCAGCCATAGGCCAAAGTGAGGGGGGATGCGGAGAAAGGCTTCGCACACAACTATGAATGCGGAGATATTGAGAATAAAGTTGGGGGCCAGATCATGGAAGTCCAACCCATAGTAGTACATCCATCCACGGACAAATGGATGAAGAGGGAATCCCAGCCCGCGGACGAAGTGTGTGAGAAACACAACCCTCTCATGGGGCTTGGGGGTAGGGATGATTTGCCCTTTTGCCGGGAGTTAGTGAGCAATCTTCTTGGCTAAATAGCCGGCCTCCCAGAGCTCCGTGATGTTCTTGTTCTCAACGGAGGAGGCCATCCACTTGCCTCCAGCTCCGGATCCGGACATGATTGGAGTGCCTTCTCGAAAGAGGAAAAGCTAAATCTTGGGCACTAGAGCTCGAGGACGGAAGGGCTGAAGATGAAGAAGGGTGTGGGTAAAGGGAGAGTGTCCTTATTCCCTTATGAAGGTCGCGAATATCAAGCGCCTCCCCACTCGTCCTAAAAACTCGCCTATTCCCAAGGGTTGTATAAACGGCACGATTGGGTTACCCATGCCCGCATTGATGAGAATCCTGTGATAAGGGGACACGATCTCTGCTTTGATGAGACATGCCAATGGCAACCGTGTCTCAAAACGTGGAATGGCAGACGAAAAGCGGTTCGAAATTATGGCCGGACAGACGTAATGTCATGTTGTGAAAAGCTATCAGCAGATAGAACTCGTGCGAAAATATATATTCTCTCCGCGGTTGTGTGTGGTATGTGACAGGTCCGGATACTATCATCGCATCCGAAGACTATCTTGGAGTTCGGAGAAAGGGGAACCCGCCTTGCAATTTCAAAGACAATCTGCAAGCCTGACTCCTCGTCATTGAAAGCGAGGTTCAGGGGCTACTGAGGGAGTCCTGGACTAAGGGGTCCTCGGGCGTCCGGCCTGTTATCCATGGGCCGGACTGATGGGCTGTGAAGACATGAAGATCGAAGATTGCACCGTGTCCGGATTGGACTCTACTTGGGGTGGAAGGCAAGCTTGGCGACCGAAGATTCTTTCTTGTGTAACCGACTCCATGTAAATCCTAAATCTCGCCGGTGTCTATATAAACCGAAGGGGATAGTCCGGAAAGGACACTACATATACTCATTACCATATTCATAGGCTAGACTTCTAGGGTTTAGCCATTACGATCTCATGGTAGATTAACTCTTGTAATACTCATATTCATCAAGATCAATCAAGCAGGAAGTAGGGTATTACCTCCATAGAGAGGGCCCGAACCTGGGTAAACATCGTGTCCCCTGTCTCCTGTTACCATCGACCCTAGACGCACAGTTCGGGACCCCCTACCTGAGATCCGCCGGTTTTGACACCAACAATGATGGCCTTGATATTATATGGGTTGGCTTCACTTCCCCTTTCTGAAACCAGGAAGCCTAGGAATTTGCCAGCTGGAACACTAAAAATGTACTTGGCCGGGTTAAGCTTCATCTGGTAAATTCAAAGGTTATCAAACATATCCTTGAGATCATCCAGCAGTGTTTCTTTTTTCAAGGACTTGACCATGATATCATCGAGGTAAGCATGTACATTGCACTCGATCTATTTGTGAAAACAGTTCTATACACAACATTGATTAGTATCCCTCGCGCCCTTCTACCAAAATTGCATGGACACATAGCATAAAGCCCCAAAGGGTTTGATGAAGGATGTCCTCCCTTGATCTGCAACAACCATCTTGATCTGATGATATCCAGAGTAAGCATCCAAGAAACATAAACGCTCATGGTGAGCGGTTGAATCGATGATTTGGTCAATGCGAGGAAGAGCGAATGGGTCCTTTGGAAAAGCCTTGTTAGGATCTGTGTAGTCAACACACATTCACCATGCCTCGTTCTTCTTCAGAACAAGCCCTGGATTAGCCAACCACTCAGGGTGAAAAACTTCAATGATGAAACCGGCTACTAGGAGCCAGGCCACTTCTTTGCTAATAGACTTGCATCTATCCTCGTTAAAAGAATAGAGATTTTTTGATAGGTTTCATTTTAGGATCCACATTAAGTTGGTGCTCAGCGAGTTCTCTCGGTACACCAGGCATGTAGAAGGTTTCCATGTGAAGATATCCCGATTCTCACATATGAACTCGGTGAGTGCGCTTTCCTATGCGTTGTCTCATGGCCTCCTTTCTTTGTGCAATGTGACCTTCCCCTTGCTGAACCACAAGGGTCCCGTGGCACCATAGGTTTTCATGTCCACCCACTACAGAATGGCTATGGAAATGCCATAATAGGTAGGTATGGTGGCTATTTTGAGGAATATATAAGGAGGCTTATGTGTGATAGGGCGTATCATATCATGGGGTTTCGATGCATTGCCAAAGTTTGCACCACAACTCGTGATGGGAAGGGGCAATGCACGGTAGTGATGAGGTTAGCAAATTGCGGAAAGGTAAGAGTGCGCATAATCCATGGACTCACATTAGTCATAAAGAACTCAAATAATTATTGCAAGATTTTATTAGCCCTCGAACCAAAGTACTACTAGGCATGCCCCTACAGGGATAGATTGGTAGGAAAAGACATTCGCTCGTCCCCGACCACCACTTACAAGGAAGACGATAAATAATAAATCATGCTCCAATTTCATAGGATAATGGGAGACCATACATGCATACTTTGGGAATCAGAAACCTAATCACAAATATTCTTACTTAAACAACAATTACTCACTAGCATGACTCTAATATCACCATATTTATTTCCCAAAACAAATGCAAGGAATCAAACTTCTCATATATTCCACGATCTTCATGAATAAAATTTATTATATCTGTCTTGAATACCCATCATATAAGGACTAAATTCGCAACCCAAGCAAATTGACATACCATTTATAATACTATCAAAATTATATAAGTGAAGCACGAGAGTTCATTAATTTCTTTAAAATATAACCACCGCCGTGCTCTAGAAGATACAAGTGAGCACTAGAGCAACTACCTAGCCCAAAAGATATAAGTGAAGATCAAAAAGTATTCAAATAAATTCACGATTAATGTGTGTCCCCATCAAAAAGGTGTGGCCAGCAAGGATTATTGTGGCAAACTAAAAAGAAACTAAAGCAAAGACTCATATAATAAATGACGCTCCAAGCAAAACACATATCATGTAGTGAATAAAAATATAGCCTCAAGTAATGTATCGATGGATTGTTGACTAAAGAGGGGATGCCATCTGGGGCATCCCCAAGCTTAGTTGCTTGGTTGTCCTTGAATATTACCTTGGGTGCCTTGGGAATCCCCAAGCTTAGGCTCTTGCTGCTCCTTATTCCTTAGCCCATCAAAACTTCACTCAAAACATGAAAACTTCACAACACAAAACTCGTGAGATCCATTAGCATAATAAAGCAAAAAACCACTTTAGGTACTGTTGTAAACTCATTCCAATTTTATATTTGTATTATATCTACTATATTCGAACTTCACCA
>NC_041386.1:298683136-298733058 GCF_002162155.2 Triticum dicoccoides | reverse complement strand
ACAAGCGAACAACACAATGAAAACATAATATGTCAAAAACAGAACAGTCTGTAGTAATCTGGACTTTAGCCGAACTTCTGTAACTGCAAAAATTCTGAAAATTTAGGAAAATGTGGGAAATTTTTGTATGAATCTTGTGTAAAAATTGAAGAATTGATCGTGTTCCAGCAGAGCATATCAATTCTGTTACTAGGTGCAAAAGTTTCTGTTTTCTCACAGAATCAAATCAACAATCTTCCAAATCATCCCCGAGGTCTTACTTGGCACAAACACTAATTTAAACTCAAGGACACCATCATAACAGAAGTATAATGGTACATTTGTTGAAAAATAGAAGAAAAAGCAAGAAAAACAAGAAAACATTGGGTTGCCTCCCAACAAGTGCTATCATTTTAAGCGCCTAGCTAGGCATATTGCATATATCTAGGTTTTTTCATCGTTGGTATTCACTTCCCGATTGCACATCCATACTTCCTTGGGATTTTATTAGATTTATTAATGATCACACTCCTAGGTAGAAAATCAATAAATTTGTTTGTAAGAGTAGGTTCCTTAATCATATTGATAAAACTAGGGAAAATACTTATCATCTTAAGATCCTCGTTTCCTTTACTAGATGATCCACCCTTATTTTTCCAAACATAAATAAACTTAGTGGTTTTATTAGGAACAAATTGTGGGGTTGTTTTGAGAGAAGAAAAAGCGGAACCCAAATTGCTAATAATCTCCTCCAACTTATCGATTCTTGCGGTACTCTGTTCTACCCTCTTGTTAAATATATGCTCCTTCTCCTTTAGCATTTTAAAGTAATTTCAACCTTTGATGCAATTTGAGTAATATTATTATGATTCTTTCTATCCAAATTTCCAATATCCTATATGGTACAAGTTTTATTCTCAATAATATCTAGCCTTCGCATCACATGTTCCACGGTTAATGTTTTCTTATTAATCATGATTGGTGGCGAACCCACCAAATTTCCCCATTAAAAGCATCCATAGGATGACTAGCCAAAAAAATATCCCCAGTAATATTATCCAGCACAAATCTATAACAAGTGGTAACACCCACATAAAAATTTCAAAGAAGAATGCTAGTAGAATGCTTACAAGTAGATCTATTCTGAGCATTACAAATTCTATACCAAGCCTCTTTTAAATTCTCTCCTCCCCTTTGTTTAAAATTTGGAAGCTCACTTTCCGGGGTGCATTCTACGAGAGAAGAACTAGCCATGATAACAAAGAAAGCAATCTAGCACACAAGCAAATAGGAAGCAAACGAAAGGCAAACATAAAGAAGGCAAATAATTTTGTATTTTTCTGAAAATAATTAGAAGTGGGCGAGATGAAAATGATAGGCAAATGGAAAATAATGTAAATGCAAGAGAAGAGAGTTTATGATGGGTATTTAGTAGGGCTGATGTAGATCCTCCCCAGCAACGGCGCCAGAAATCCTTCCTGCTACTTCTTGAGCTTGCGTTGGTTTTTCCCTTAAAGTGGAAAGGGTGACACATCAAAGTAGAGATAAGTATTTCCCTCAGTTAAGAACCAAGGTATCAATCCAGTAGGAGGAACACACAAGTCTCCAATAGTTGTACCTGCACAAACAAACAAATAATTGCATCCAACGCGACAAAGGGTTGTGAATCCCTTCACGGTTACTTGCAAGGATGAGATCTGATGGTGATAGATATAAAAGATAAGTAAATGTGAAATAAAATAAAAGGAAATAAATTGCAGCAAGGTATTTTTGTGTTTTTGATTTTTTAGATCTAAAAGTAATACGATAAAAGATAAACTCGAGGGCCATAGTTTTCGCTAGAGGCTTCTCTCCTGAAAGAAAGCATACGGTGGGTAACAAATTACTATTGAGCAATTGATAGAAAAGCACATAGTTATGACAATATCCAAGGCAATGATCATGTATATAGGCATCATGTCTAAGACAAGGAGACCGACTCCTCCCTGCATCTACTACTATTACTCCACACATCGACCACTATCCAGCATGCATCTAGTGTATTAAGTTAACAAGAATGGAGTAACGCCTTAAGCAAGATGACATGATGTAGAGGATAGATCCAATCAATATGAACAAAACCCATCTTTTTATCCTTAATGAAAACAATACAAATATGTGTCATGTCCCCTTTTGTCATTGGGATTGAGCACCGCAAGATTGAACCCATTACAAAGCACCTTCCCCATTACAAGAAAAATCAATCTAGTTGGCCAAATGAAATCAATAGATCGGAGATAAATGCAAAGCTATGTAAATCAAGCATAAAAGAGTTCAGAGAAGACTCAAATAATATTCAGCGATAATCTGATCATAAACCCACAATTCATTGAATCTCAACAAACACAACAGAAAAGAAGATAACATCAAATAGATCCCCAAGCATTTCGAGGAGGACATTGTATTGAATATCGATGAGAGAGAAGAAGCCATCTAGCTGCTAGATATGGACCCGTAGGTCTATGGTAAACTACTCACACATCATCAGAAAGGGCAACAAGGTTGATGTAGAATCCCTCCGTGATCGAACTCCCCTATGGAAGAGAACCAGAAATGTTCCCCAGATGGCATCTCACGATGATGGAAACTTGCGGCGGTGGAAAAGTATTTTTGGTGTGCCTCGTGGTCTAATGAGAATATTTGGATATTTATAGAAGAAGAATTAGGTTTATAGGAGCTATGAGGGGGCCACAAGCTTGGGGGAGCCCCCCTTGGGCGTGCCCCCAAAGCTTGTCTTCACCTAGTGGCCCTTCTGGCCTCCTCCCAAAGCTTCTATGGTGTCTTGTGGTCCAGGAAAAATTGTCAAAAAGTGTCGTTCCATTTGGACTCCATTTAGTATTAATTTTCTATAAAGACAAAAACAAGGGAAAAACAACAACTCACATTGGGCACTAGGTTAATAAGTTAGTCCCAAAAAAGTTTTAAAAATAGCATAATAATGCATATAAAACATCCAAGATTGATAATGTAATAGCATGTAACAATCAAAAATATATAGATATGTTGGAGACGTATCAGTGCAGAAGACAACTGTTGCTTGAGAAACTCGAATGCCTTGTTGGTAGCATCACTCTAGACGAACTCATTAGTATTCTCCAGCAGATGATAGAGGCGGGTGGCCTTTTTCCCCGAGCCAGCTTATGAAACGGCTTAAAGCCGCCACACAACCCACCACGCGCTGGACATCATTGATATACGCTGGCTTGGCAAGTAACATGATGGCCTTGATCTTATGTGGGTTGGCTTCACTTCCCCTTTACAAAACTAGGAAACCTGGAAATTTGCCTGCTGGAACACTGAAAATGCACTTGGCCGGGTTAAGCTTCATATGGTAAATTCGAAGGTTATCAAACATCTCCTTGATATCATCCAATAGTGTTTCTTTTTTCAAGGACTTGACCATGATATCATCGAGGTAAGAATGGACATTGCACTCGATCTATTTGTGAAAACAGTTCTATACACAACATTGATAAGTATCCCTCGCGCTCTTCTAACCAAATGGCATGGACACATAGCATAAAGCCCCAAAGTGTTTTACGAAGGATGTCCTCTCTTGATGTTCAACAACCATCTTGATCTGATGATATCAAGAGTAAGAATCCAAGAAACATAAAGGCTCATGGCCAGTGGTTGAATCGATGATTTTGTCAATGCGAGGAAGGGCGAACGGGTCCTTTGGAAAAGCCTTGTTAAGATCTTTGTAGTCAACACACATTCGCCATGTCCCATTTTTCTTCAGAACAAGCACTGGATTAGCCAACCACTGAGGGTGAAAAACTTCAATGATGAAATCGGCTACTAGGAGCCGAGCCACTTCTTCGTCAATAGCCTCGCGTCTCTCCTCGTTAAAACAACAGAGGTTTTCTGATAGGTTTCATTTTAGGATCCACATTAAGTTGGTGCTCAGCAAGTTCTCTCGGTATACTAGGCATGTCAGAAGGTTTCCATGCGAAGATATATCGATTCTCATATATGAACTCGGTGAGTGCGCTTTCCTATGTGCAGTCCATGCCAGTTACAATAGTAAACTGCTGGGACGAATCACCGGGAATGAAGTCAACCTGCTTAGTATCATCAGCTGACTTAAACTTGAGCAAAGGATCAGCCTCAGTAGTTGGATTCTTCTGAGGCATCTGTCGGCGTTCTAGGAAGGGGGATCCCAAGACTTGCCTGCTTGTAGCCCACAGCGTGGCTCCACAGGCGGCCCTGTATGACCCATCTTCACCAGCAAACATCCAAGACCCTCGCAAGGGGCCAAGCCTTGCGAGGCGGACGACGCAAGACCTCCTCGGGGGCGGCCTCACCAGGCTGGCTCGCGAGGGGTGGAGAGATCAAGGCGAGGGGCAACTCGCGAGGTTCCTGTGACGCAAGCCATGACGCCTGGGGCCAGGTGGGCGCCAGCGCGCAGTGTCCTTGTTTCCTATTTGGTGCTAAAGGGGCAAGCGCAGACGAGGAGTCCCGAGGCATCAGGCAAATGTTTCCATATCGGTGCAACAAGACCAAGACCAGCAAGACGCCAGGACGAAGGTCACCGTGGAGCCCAAGACGGCGTCACCACCAGAGCCTTTGGCAGGCGAAAACTACTTTTAAAGGATTGCTTGTACTAGCTATCTCCCTTTGAATTTTTCCATTGTGGGATCCCTTCCCACTCAATATTTGGGAAGAGGACCAGGGCCTCTATAAGTAGGACTAGCCACCACCATAGGGAGGCATGTCATCTTGGACTAGATCCACTCCACCTAGGCCACCAGACAAGTTCACCAAGCACAAGAACACCTCTCCTCGCGAGGCTGTGCTTCCCTTGTAATTATTCATCCTCAGCCCAAGAGGCAATACACCACACCACACTGGAGTAGGGTATTAGACCACAACGGTCGCCCGAACTAATATAAATCTTGTGTCTCATGTTCTTTGGGTTCGTTGAGCTAGGCCGTGAGATCGTAGAGTGTGCGAGCTAGAGAGGGGGAGAGATCTTTGTGCGCACCCTAGTGTTCGAACCTCAAGGGTTTTGCCGAAACCCGAAATCCGACATTTGGCTCACCAGGTAGGGGTGCGACAGAGCTTCTCTTCCCCCGGTTGATCCGCCAACGTCCCGTGGGTGCGATGTCCGGCGACCCGAGGACCAACGCCGACCCAGGCAGCGCCGTCCGCCCAAGAAGACCTCAACCCAGTGCCCCAGGCGGTGCACGCACCGCCAAGCGCCGCGGGGCGCGGGCGGCGCAGTCAAACACCGTCCACACTCACTCCATGATAAGCGTGTGCGGCCGCAAGGGCCTCAATCCACCCTGCAGCCACGACGCCGCACACCCGATGGGAACAAGCAAACATGAGGTCCGCACTCACGATGGCTTGGGAGCTGCTGCGATGCCGACTGATGGAGAGCAGTCGAGACACATTGCTGGAGCATGTCGCCAAACTACTGGAAGCTGTGGCCTCGAGAGCACCACCCTTCTGTTCCTTACTCAGGCCCCAGGCCACGACCGGATCGCATGGCGGGTCTCGTCGTGCCCGCGCACCCCCAGGAGCGCCAGGAGGCTTCATCGACACCGGCACGACCAGAAGCGCTGGGCGCCCGCGCCACCTCCGATAGGCGCGCGCACGAGCGTTGCCACCCGCGGCCCCGGTGGAATGTCGCCCTACCATCCTTAGGGTGGCACGACGTGGAGCGTGGGGCACTTTGGCGAGGTCTTTGGGGCGGCAGCCTCGGAGGCCTACGTGCCTCGCATGATAGACCAGGAGTATGCGCTGGAAGACGACCCTGGCTCATTCCTCGAGCCGGGCTGGGAGGATGAGGTGCTGGAAGCTGAGGCCTTCCAAGAGCCCCCCGAGCGCACAGTCAACCTCACCAACCATGCCGGCGACGACAACTAAAGGGTACCACTAATCTCTCAGGAGCAAGTTTATGCTAACCATGGGTCGCAGGAGGATCAGGTCAAAATGGCCGACGGTGGCCCCAGCTCAACGGCCTCCCTCCCACCAGGAGGAGCGCACAGTGGGCTGCAGGGGAGAGGCCGGGAGCCAGGTCCCTCCCCGCATCGCACGGAGCAAGGCGTCCCCCGGAGGTAGGCCCTCTGTCAGGGAGGTGTTGACGAGCCTTCCCCCGGCAGAGGACCCGTGGTCGCCGAGGGCGCCGCTGGCGTCCCCTTTGCCCCTTGGCTTCTTCCTGGCCTCCGGTCGAACCAATGGTGGTCGAGGGCGGTGCAAGGCGGGGTCCTCGTCTGGCAACATGAAGTAAGGCTCACGCCTGTGAAGATCTGCACTTGTGACACTCTCACGTAATAATGAGTGGGGTTGTGCACGCCCCAGAGTCTCAGGAGCGCCGCCCTCAGGCCTCGGGGGATCCCTCCCACGCCTAGTGGCAGCACTTAGCTCCGCGCTAGTGAGAAGACAAGAAGACTAAACTAGATGCCAGACGTGGCCATTTGATGTTAGCCTCTTTTCTATAGCCCTATTTCTGGCTTTGGATTTAAGTTGAAGTTGAATTTTTATTGCTATGCGCACGGGTAACTTTTTTAGTTCGTTTGATTTCTTACCATCTAGTTCCTTGCCCGACTCGAAGTTCGCACCTGCTGCCTCCCCACTCGCGAGCCCCTCGAGAGCAGGGGTTGGGCGCGACACGCGCGTGCACCCTTCCACTGCTGGCGCTAGCTCCTCGCGTCGCCCTCTCGGGTGGATCAGCAGGCCCTTCAGGAGCTCACAACCTCATGAACTGGCAGGAAACCGCTCCTGACCAAGGTAAATTTCAGTAGTAAAACTCGCGGCATGACTTGCGGGCCCATAAAAAAACACATCTTCAGCTTGGCCTAAAGAATAGAGGCAGTAATCTGTTTACATGAGGGGCTCCCCCTCCCAAAATGCTCTTACAACTTTCAGGGCCGTGCCCAAGTTTTCACTTACAGGCTCAACAATGAGGGAGCACGGGCTCAATCGGACATATCGCTCGCTGCATCCCCCGAGACGCCCTCAGACGCGTCACTAGCATCATCGTCACCATCGCTGGCGCCACCATCCTCGTCACCACCACCACCGTCCCCATTGCCAGGGCCGCCCGCACCGCCGTCGACCACGTCACCTTCATCCGCATCGAGCACCACCACGTCATCCTCGGAGGTGAAGGCTCTCACTAGAGTGTCCACATTGTCCTCTACCCAGCACGCCATGTCGTCCCGGATGGCCATGGTCACAGGGGCAATGGCGGCATTGATGTCAAAGTTGGGGTAGGTGTTCTGGAGGAGGCTGAAGACATGGGAGAACGCGAGCCCTCTCGGATCGATTCTCCAGGTGTGTCACCACGTCGGTGAAGAAGGAGGTGACTGGCGTAGTCGTCCGAGTGGAGAAGATGTGCATTTTCGTCACAGACGGCGCCTAGCACCGCATTGGCTCTGACCCTGAAATTTTGGAGCATGGGGGCATGCTCGCGCTCCAGCGTCCGCCGCTGGAGCGCTTCCTCCCTGCCCCGCTGCGCGGAGGATTCCGCAACAGCGACCCACTGCTGAAGGGAAGACAACTCGGCACGTGCGGAAGCCAGCTCGGCTAGCACCAAAGATAGGGCGCCTGCGGCCACTTTCTCGTGACGTTCGGCCTCATCCAACCCTGACCTAAGGTCATTAGTCCTGCCCAGAGCCTCGGCTCCCACAAGCTTCAACTTCAGGTCGTATCTGTCCACAAGATCCGCGCGAGCCTTGGCCGCCCGGCGGACGACTTCCTCCTGGGCCTTGGCCTCGCGCGCACCGACAACGTCCTCGGCTTGGGCAACCTGGCGCTCCCTCGTCTCCAGCCGCTCGAGCTCAAGGCTGCACTCTGTGGCTTCCAGCGCCAGCGCTTCCTCGCGCCTCAGGATCGCTTCCTCCTCGGCTGGCGTCCCCTTCATCGACGCTAGGGCAGCCTTGCGCGCATCCACTTGCTGCTCCATGGAGGCACTCCAGGCTTGGAGCTCCCATGCTCGCTTCTCTGCGATCTCGCGACATCGATTAGCTTCCCAAGCTTCTTCCACGGCTCGGGTGCAAGCTTCGTGCGAGGTCGCAAGAGACGCCTCGCCCTTCGTGTTATCAAGCTCGCGTTGGTGGCGCCCAAGGTTGATGGCCACCTTCAGCTTATGCCACTCTTCCACTAGCCGAAGACCCTTAGCCTCAAGGCACGCGTCTACATCAACGAGCTCCCCGCCAAGCCGGTTCATCGTGCCCATCACCTCCCGGAAGAGCTCATGGCTGACGACGCTCCTTTTTTGCGTAGCTTTGAGCGCGCAGCCGACCCCGTTCTCCATAGCTAGGGCCGTCGACAGGACCCGAAGCGGCCCACCCCTTTCCTGTAGGGGCTGGGGGCTGGCGCCCCTCCAGATGCCGACTGGGCTTCGGCAGGAGCTCGGTTAGGATGAGGCTCGGTGCTTGAAGAAGGAACCAAGATCGAAGCCACCCGGTCACCGTCTATAACTAGAGGAGCAGTCCTTGTCACACTCGTCACACCCCCGATGAGGTCGCGAAGAACAGATGGCAGGAGCGCAGGCTCGAGGTGCCAAGCCAGCGCATCTGCCTCTCCAGTCAACCCCGCGACGGGGGCAACATATTGTCCTGAGACGCTCAAGGACAGCGAAAGATCCGAGGCAGGAGGAGTTTCCTTCCCGAAGGGCTTCACGGCCTTAGCAGATGGGATCCTGAAGAACCACCATCAGGAAGGGAAGCATCACTCAAGGAATAACAAAGATAAGGTACTTACTCATCTATGGCGATGTACTTCCTCTATTTCAATGGCCAGAAAGCGCCGCTGCCACAGAGCTGGCCGAAGCATTGGGCATGGCGACCAGCGCAGGGCGTGACTGGTGAAGCGCCCAAGGGGATGACCTCAGGAGCACCAAGCTGGGGAGTGCCATCAAGTACCGCCTCGTGACGACCTCCAGAGGCCTCAGGAGCTTTGGCCTTGGGAGCAGCGGGTTGCGTCGCCCCCTTGACTGCTTCCTCAATGCGAGAGTTGCGGGCTCCCGAGGTCGACGCCTCGGGAATGACAGGCGGCTCCAATGCCGCGCCACCCGCGCCTCCAGCTTTCGGCGATGCTTGCCCCCCTGCATCCACTCTTGGGGCAAGTATGGCACCGACGGAAAAGATGGGAACCACGGTGACGGGGTTTTCATGGGACCCCTTAGGGCCAACTGAACGTAGCCCCCATTCGTCAAAGGGGGGCATCTGCCCCGCGAAATCCACCCTGTTCGGGCAGCAGTACAAGAGACAGCCCACCGGTG
The DNA here is from genome assembly GCF_002162155.2 of Triticum dicoccoides. Taxonomy (NCBI): domain Eukaryota; kingdom Viridiplantae; phylum Streptophyta; class Magnoliopsida; order Poales; family Poaceae; genus Triticum; species Triticum dicoccoides. The sequence continues at coordinate 298,723,805 of NC_041386.1, read as the reverse complement.
GCATATCGGCTGGCGAGGGCTTGCCCGCCAGGACCTCGAGCATTGTTTTTCGTGTCTCAAGCGGGAGCTCTGACTCCTGGAGCATCATGCGATCCGGGCCGACAGATAAGGCCCACATCGGCCGGGAATGGCGCTGAAGAGGGGCGATGTAGCATCGGAGGAACTCCTTCATCACCATGGGCGCGGTCAACCCAAGGTCTTTCAACCTCCTCATTCGGAGCCAGACGAAGGCAAGGCAGGAGCTTGTAAGCTTCTCGTGAGCCCAGCCGGAGCGGGGAACGGCGGGCACAGACGGAGGTGAGAAGCAAAGGGCTGAGCACTCCGACATCCACATACACCCACCACGTCCGGAACCCGCTCGCAGACGGCGAAAGCTCGAAGTCAATCCACGAACCGGCCGTCGCTGCCACAGCCTGGAAGCTCAGGCACCCCGAGCGTTGCCGAGGGTCGGTCAGGTGCAGCGAGAAGAAATGGCGCAGAAGGGCCACGGAGGGGGCGATACCCACCATGGCCTCGCAGGTGAAGGCGAAGATGGCAAGAAGAGCGACATATTGGGGATCTAAGTGCAGCGGATGAATCTGGCAATGGAAAGCACGGCGTTGAAGAAGGCGGAGAAGGGGTTAACCAGATCGGCACATAGGGCGTCAACGAATAACTGGACCTCATTGGCTGCCCTATCAACAGAAGCTTGGGACGCCGGCCAGGCCGCCGTCCTACCCCATTCATTGAATCTGGTGGCGAGCGCAAGGTGGGCCTTGTCCATGGCCTCCTCATTGAGCACCCGCCATCGGCCAACACCGGGCTCAATGGTAGGAGGCGGATCGACAGAGGATAGGGGCTTCTTCCCTTTCTTTGACCGGTTCGGCGCCATAACGATGGGGAGGACTGAACTCAGGTTGGATTGGGAGAGGAAGCTGAGGTTTGAGGAAGAGAAGGAGTCAGGGAGTGCGTTGCCAGCAAGGGGGAAATAACTGTGTGGGACTCCGTGGCTACCTAGTGAGGTGGATTTCAAGGCTGCGTGGGGAAGTGGGTCCGCCCTCATCCAATCGGTCGACATGTTTCAGGCAGGGCCACAGGCTATTGGGGCCCACGGTGCTCCGTCCTTGCCCATTGGCTTCGCCTCAAAACCAAGTCTGAGCGCGCCTTGATCCCGGGGGCTACTGTTGGCGTTTTGGGAACGGGGATCCCCAGACATGCCTGCCTGCGGCCTGCGGCGTGGCTCCACAAGCGGCCATGTATGGACCATCTTCACTAGCAAACATCCAAGACCCTTGCGAGGGGCCAAGCCTCGCGAGGCAGACGACGCAAGACCTCCTCAGGGGCCAGGCGGGTGCCAGTGCGGGCAATGTCCTCGTTTCCTCTTTGGTGCTAAAGGGGCAAGCGCAGACGAGGAGTCCCGAGCTATCAGGCAAAGGTTTCCATATCGGTGCAGCAAGGCCAAGACCAGCAGGACGGCAGGGCGAAGGTCACTATGGAGCCTAAGACGGCGTCACCACCAGAGCCTTTGGCAGGTGAAGACTACTTTTGTCAAGATAGATTGTACTAGCTATATCCCTTCGAATTCGGCCATTGTGGGATCCCTTCCCGCTCAATATTTGGGAAGAGGACCATGGCCTCTATAAGTAGGACTAGCCACCACCGTAGGGAGGCATCTCATCTTGTACTAGATCCATTCCACCTAGGCCACTAGACAAGTTCACCAAGCACAAGAACACCTCTCCTCGCGAGGCTGTTCTTCCCTTGTAACTGTTCATCCTCAGCTCAAGAGGCAATCCACCACACCACACTGGAGTAGGGTATTACACCACAACGGTGGCCCGAACCAGTATAAATCTTGTGTCTCATGTTCTTTGGGTTCGTCGAGCTAGGCTGTGAGATCGTAGTGTGCGAGCTAGAGAGGGGGGAGAGATCTTCGTGCGCACCCCAGTGTTCGAACCTCAAGGGTTTTGCCGAAACCTGAAATCCGACAACATCATATCGACCGGGTCAACATTGGCTATATAAAACATAAACTCTGCTGTTGTGCAAGCCGACTCGGCCTAAGTTGCATCCCCTTCCTCACACTCGCGTGTGATCTGCCTGTCCCTGTCGACTATGATAGTTCCCATTGATCGAGGCATCATGAGCTTGAGATAGACATAACAAGGTCGAGCCATAAAGAGAGCAAAAGCCAATCGTCCAAAGACGACATGATATGGGCTCCTAATTTTGACCACCTCAAACATTAGGAATTCTGATCTGCAGTTGAACTCAGTGCCAAACGCAACTTCCAGCTTGATCCGCCCAATAGGATAAAAAGACTTTACGGGGACAATCCCGTCAAATATGATCGAGGAAGGCTGGAGTTCCTTTCTAATAAATGAATTCGTCTTAAGGTATCATAGTACAAGATGTTGATGCTACTTCCACCATCCATGAGCACCATTGTGAGTTTATAACCACCAACCTGAGGTGCCACCACCAGGGCTAGGCAAACCAGATTCTCAACTAGGGGAGGATGATCCTCTCCGCTTCAGGTGACCGGTTGTTCTGACCAGTTTAGCTACTTGGCGATCGCCGGCTCGACCATGTTGAGAACACATTATGGAGCTTGCGATCGCGTTTGAAAGTGCTGGTGGTGAACACATGATATTGCCCACTACTCAATTGTTTGGGGTTGCTCTAAAAACCTGAGTGGCCACCCTGCTGCTGAGTGCCTTGTCCAGAGTGTTGACTGCCACCCTTGGTATTGCCAGAACCATGGAAGCTAGCTCCTGAGCCGCTTGTTCCCTGGAAGCCCGGATTTGGGAAACCCTCGGATGAGCCGGCTCCTGGGAAGTCGGTGCCAAACCCGACAGCTCTAGGCTGTCCTAGGTGTCTGCCGCAGCTACAACTGTGAAGATGCTAATAAGCCTGATTGCAAAATTCCTACATGATGAAACAGTTCTCCCATGAGTGGTTGGCCAGCTTATCTGGAAGGCTATGCTTGGGATAGGGGGCTTTAAGTGCTTCCTTGTAACTACGAGGTTTGTTCCCACTGTAGGACCTCCCATCTGGCCTTTAAAACTAGTATTGAGGTCAACAACAAAATCTGACCCTCCTTATGGATGCTTGTGCTTACCACAATTGCCTTGATTACCATGGTTGCTATTATGCCCTTGATTGTTCTACTGGTGACCCTTGTTGCCACCATTTTTCTTGTCTTTGTCGGACTTTTCATCGTCCAAACTAGGATCTTTCGTGTTGTCTGACTTACCATACCTGGTAAGGACATCCATGAGTGCCCATGTCTTGAACCTTCCTCCTAAGCCGCCCATGATTATGGACGAGAGGCTGAAAGTGACAATTCTTTTCCAAAATCAAGAAAGCTTGAGCAGTTGTTATGCTATCAGAATAGTGAATGATCTCTGCGACCCGGTGAGACCAGTGATAGGTGGACTCATCCTCATGCCGAATGCAAATGTTGCAGATCAACAATCATCATTGGGCGCTTGCAGGTTCCTTGGAAGTTTTTGATGAAGCAATCCTTCAATTCTGCCGAAGTGTTCATTGAGTTGGGAGGTAGGTTTTTCAACCATTTGCGAGCCGGCCCTTCCAACATCATAGTTAGATATTTGGCGTAAACAGCATCACTGACATCCAACATGTCCATGGCTATCTCGTAGCTCTCAATCCATGCTGCCGGCTCGAGATTAGCTGTGTAGTTGGGAACCTTGTGAGGGCCTTTGAAGTCCTTAGACATGCGCTCATTACATAGGGCGAGCGCTAGACAAGGTATTCTAATGGCTCTGGTACTCAATCTTGTACCTTGTGAAACCAATGGGGTTGTGGTGGGTGTCGGTGGGAAACGACACCTATGGGATCACAAGAATCCCTACTACAGTTAGAGCTGGATTAACAGTCAGCACAAAGATCGTTTACCTATGTTCGGGCCGCGAGGATGCGTAAAACCCTAGTCCTACTTTGGTGGATGTATTGAGTGTTCTTGGGCTCTCGAACTAGCTACGGTGGCTGTGTAGTTCAAAAGAGCCGAATCCCCCTCCAGTACGCCATAGGCCTCCTTTTATAGTCGAAAGGGGCAGACAGAGTGGCACAGAGGAGGTGGAAAGGCCTACAGTACCGCAAGATTATCGCCCATATTATAGGACAAGACGCATTTAATGCGTCGCTTAGGTGTCCCTTAGCTTTATCGGGGATGGGAACAAGGCTCATCCCGTCAGTCGCCGCTCCTCCTCGCTTCGACACGCGCCCAGGAAAGCGATGCATGCAGTGCCATGTAGACAGGCAGGCAGCTGTGGTGGTGCGGTGGCATGGCCTTCATGAAGGTCTGCACGCCGCCACGCAGGTGCCTGCTGATTTGGCTTGGAAGTCGCATGTTGCCACACAGGTGCCTGCCCAGCTGGTTGCGCTGGCACCTGCATGCGAACGACGACGGTAGTCTTGGCTAGTACGGGTGTGGCAGTGGCCCTGCTGATGCCCTTGGCAAGGATCTTGCCGGGGGCCCGGCCAGGGTCTCTGTCGTGGTGTTGCCATCATCCCCGGCAAGGGTCTTGTAGGGGGCCTTGCTGAAATCGCCGGCAGGGGTCTTGCCGGGGGCCTTGTGGACTTCCTCGGCAAGGATCCCACCTAGGGTCGTCGTCTTCTGGTCCTCATCTGATATTGAGTATTCTCTGTCTTCATGAAGATCTGTGTGCCACCATGGATGTGCCTCCCAACCCTGGCCCAACGTGGTTAATGGTGTTGGAGACCATGGGCTCAAGTGTGGCGCGCTCCGCTGGTGTTGGGCGAGCTGCCCCGGTAAGGGTCTTGTCGGGGCCACTGAGCCTGCCCTGGGAAGGGTCTTTCTGGGGAACCTACTTCGTCCCTCTGCTCTTTGTGCTCTCGGCCTTGGCGTTGTCTTGTTTGCCTTGATGCTTCGGCTTCTCTCCGGCTTCCCTCCTCTGCCCTGCTAAGTGTGGCCGCGGCGCGTGGCTCTGACCGCCCACGCACATGTAAAGGGATCAAAAGGAGAGCCCCTACTTTTGAACACCGACACGAGCCCCCGGTCCTGGCCCATACATAAGCGCGATGCGTTGTTGGGCTAGGCCTAGAACGGTGCGCGGGCAGGTGGGGCGGATTTTACCGCACTAACTTCTCGTCCGCCGCGCTTCCCCACGACCCGCGTTGAACGCGCGATCTAGAGGGTCGTGCGTTAGGTGGGGTCCATGCTTGGGGTGGTTTCCGCATGCATGCGTCACATCGTGGTCAATGGGAGAGGAGGCGGCTCGCGCCTTCCCCATAAAAGGAGGGAAGCGTAGAGGCACGACCCATTTACTTGGATGGACTTGGGTCGTGGTCTTCAAGGCGCCTGCGCCCCATGACCACGGGGTGGGGAGCGGCCGCTTCGCCCGTCCCTTTAATGCTGCTCGCTCGCCATGTGCTCTTCATGCAGGTGGGAGGAGGTGGAGGTGGGAAACCGGGCCGTCGCTGATTGGGGCAGCGGGCCGGTCCTGATTCCTTGCACCCGCAATGAACGGATTGGTCGAGTGGGGCGGCCGACCCCAGCTACGCCCCTTTATAAGGAAGGGAGGGGGCGCCATTTCACACTCTTCCATCCCCCATCTCCTTCCACTTACGCTTCTTTCTTCCACCCGCCATGGCGAGAGGAGGTGCTGGCCCTCCGATGGTGGCTGCGAGGGTTGCTGCTCGTCAGCGCGTTCCTCCTCCCCAAGTGGTCATGGCGGCAGAACTGGCCACGAGAGGAAGGGGGAGGGGGCGAGGCCGAGGTCGTCGTGGCGCTCAGGGGAGAGTAGGACGGGGTGGCGCATCATCCTCGCCTTTGCCAGCGACGCCTCCCCCGATGGAGCGCCACGTCGGGGACCAGCCTCGCGAGTTCTTCATCAGGCTGCGTCGGCCACCGCGTCGCCGCCTCCGTCTCCCTACTGCATTTGCTCGGGAGATGGAGCTCGATCCACCCCAGACCCTCTGGTTGCACATGAAGGGATGCGGGAGCGGCGGCACGCGGGTCGACGTCGACTTCCCCGCTCCTCACGTCATGTAACTCCATCGCGGATGGAAGACGTCCACTCGCATCCATAGCTTGACGGCGGGGCTTGTCCTGTACTTCAAGTTAATGCAGGGCAGCCTGCTCTCCATCAAGGTCTTTGAAGATTTCGGAACTCACCTGAAGTGCCGCGTGGAGAGCTCCTCTGATGATGAAGATTCTTCTTCAAGCGGGAGCAATGAGGAGGACAGTGACAGCGATGACGAGAGTGTCGAGCGGGGTCACGTCGACCCCGTCTCTGACTGACTGTGTCGCCCCGCCCCATGTCGTGCGGCCTGCCGAGGGCCTTCCCCATCAAGCTCTTCATCGGGGCGCTCCTTGTCGTCTCCTTGGGCGGCTGGCATAGGAGGGACGGAGGAGGCGAATAAGGCGGGTGGCGGCCGTCAAGTCGAAGTACGCGGGCACCGATGCCTTCGCCGCGTATTGCTGGCCCGCTGCCTCATCTTCCGGCTCCTTCCCCCGCACCAAGATGTTCTCTTGGTGCCTTCTACTCGTCGCACCTCGCCTAGGCGTTCTTTTTTCCCTCCTGCTGTCTTGCTCCACCTTCTGAGGAGAGGGACAAGAAAAGGATTACGGGCACCTTATTTCTTTTTTTGCAAGCCTGCGGGCACTTGTTAATTTGAAGACTTGTAATCCCCTTGCTCATGTTTTTGATTCCGTATGAAATGTACCTATATGGGATGTTTTTAGTGAAAAGGGTGCTTGCCGGGTTCTTTGCGCGTGAGCGAGGCCCATGCCAAGGATGAATCCTTATTATTTTTAAGGTAAACATTGTCGCCCTGCAACAGGCCTCGCCATTTCCCTACTCCAGTCGACCATTCTCGCGCTCTCGACAGAGGTAGGGGCAAAATAGGGTTAGGCCCCTCGTTCATCTCCTTGCCACCGCGACTACTACCAAATTCTGACCCAGGAGGTAGCTCTCGGGTATAGAAAAGGGGGAGCGCAGTGGTTTCAAGAACACAAATGAGGTTTCGCATATCCCAGTTCTATACGGAAACGCACAACAAGGGGATGAAAGACTTATCTGAATCCACAGCCCCCGGCAACCCTAGGCTTGCCGTGGTTGGACCCTCGTATCTTCATCTCCAGGCAGCCTTGCCCTGCCGGGGTCGGAGCGCCGATTCATTCTCCTTTTCCCAAGCGGCTCAGTAGAAGCGCCCTATGAACCAAAGAGAACAGAAAGACGCACACTCGACCTCTAAGCTAGGGGTTAGTCGCCGTTAAGCACTACCGACCCTAACCGAGGAAGAGACTTAACATAGCATGCATGCTATAACTTAGTTCGCCAGCGCTTCATTTATTTATGCTTAGGGTTTGTGCCTGGCTCTGTACAGAGGGTTACATGCCTTGCCGGCAAAGCTTGTACAAAAGGTGGCTTGCCGGGAGCCCGGCAAGCCGCGTCTTATGGGTAAAACTTGCGAAGATGCTCGATGTTCTAGGAGTTTCTCACTTGGATGGCATCTTCGGTCTCCAGGCGGACTGCGCCGGGCCTAGTGACTTGTATTACCCGATAAGGACCTTCCCACTTCGACATCAACTTGTTGGAATTCTTGGCCGACTGAACATGCCGAAGAACAAGGTCGCCTTCCTCAAAGCTTCGGGCATGAACCTTGCGGCTATGGTAGCGGCGCAAGGCTTGCTGGTAGCGTGCTGCTCTCACAGTCGCCCGAAGACGGTCTTCCTCAAGGAGCGACGCGTCGTCTTGCCGCAACTGCTCTTGCTCAAGCTCGTCATAAGCGAGCACTCGAGGTGACCCATATATGAGTTCCGTGGGGAGAACTGCTTTTGCCCCGTATACTAGGGCAAAAGGTGTTTGGCCGGTGGCTCGATTTGGCATCGTCCTGATCGACCAAAGAACCGCCGGCAACTCATCAATGCATCATCTTCCGCTCTTGTGTAGCCTGTCAAAGGTCTTCGTTCTCAAGCCTCGCAACACTTCAGCATTTGCCCTCTCCGCCTGGCCATTGCTCCGGGGGTGTGCCACGGAAGCAAAATAGACCTTGCCGCCCACGTCTTGGATGTACTACATGAAGGTGTGGCTTGTGAACAGCGTGCCGTTGTCAGTGATGACTCTGTTAGGTACACCAAAACGGCAGACTAGCCCCTTGAAGAACTTGACGGCTGACTGTGTTGTCACCTTCCTCACTGCTTCCACCTACGGCCAGTTTGTGAACTTGTCGATCGCAACGTACAAGTACTCAAAGCCCCCGATAGCACGGGGGAAAGGGCCCAGTATGTCGAGCCCCCAGAACGAGAATGGCTAGTAGAGAGGGATTGTTTGAAGGGCTTGAGCTGGTTGTTTAAGCTTCTTTGAATGGAACTGACACGCTTCACACTTGGTTACTAGTGTCGTTGCATCCTAGAGGGCAGTGGGCTAGAAGAAACCCTGCCAGAATGCCGTGCCGGCAAGGGCCCTCGTCCCTATGTGGGAGCCACATATGCCTCAGTGTATCTTTGCCAACAGCTCCAGTCCTTCTTCCCGGGGGACGCACTTCAATTTCACACCATTCAGGCTTTTTCTGTATAGGATGTCATTGATGAACTGGTACAAGGCAGACCGACGGGCTACTTTGTCCGCTTTTTCCTATTCGATTTTCCCTTTATATGTTTACCCTATGTTAAACGAGTAGGCTTGTCGGCACGTAAACCCAGGGCGGCACCTTGAGGATGGATCCCAATGGCCTGCCGGGTGTGCTTGTTGCCGAGCGAACCACCTTACCGCTCTCAACGCGGCCGCTCGAACTGTCCAGCTTGACTCGAGTCAGAAACGAGAGTGTTGCCGATTGTGGGAGGCAACCCTTCCACTCTCGACGCAGCCACTTGAGCTGTTGAGCGGACTCAAAACTGAACAAGGGAATTGCCAATTGTGGAAGGACCCCTTTGCGTGTAGGCTTTCATACATAGGGAAGGACCTTCGAGGACAATAATCTCACATATAAAAAGGAAATTGCTTAAAGTTTCAGATGACTTAGCTTTCCTGTTGCCGCACCGGCTTCTTCCATGCTTGCAGGCGGCGGCATCCTCCTGGCCGTCCTTTTCTCTGGAAGACATGGCGACGAAGAACTGCTAGGCTCACTGCTAGACCAGATTCTCACAATAGCGTGCCCCCTACCTAGCGCGCCAAAGATATCAATGGGAAACGAAACCTATGGGATCACAAGAATCCCTACTACGGTTGCCGGGGCGTGGGGTCGTGAGAAGAGCACAAAGATCGTTTACCCAGGTTCGGGCCGCGAGGATGCGTAAAACCCTAGTCCTGCTTTGGTGGATGTATTGAGTGTTCTTTTGCTCTGGAACTAGCTATGGTGGCTGTGTAGTTCAAAAGAGCCAAATCACCCTCCAGTACGCCATAGGCCTCCTTTTATAGTCGAAAGGGGCTGCCACAGTGGCACACGGGAGGTGGAAAGGCCTATAGTACCACAAGCTTATCACCCGTATTACAGGACAAGACGCATTTAATGCACCGCTTAGGTGTCCCTTAACTTTATCGGGGATGGGAACGAGGCCCGTCCCGTCCGTCGTCGCTCCTCCTCGCTCCGACATTCGCCCGGGATAGCGATGCATGCAGTGCCATGTAGACAGGTAGGCAGCTAAGGTGGCGCGGTGGTAGGGCCTTCATGAAGGTCCGCACGCCGCCACGCAGGTGCCTGCTGATTTGGCTTGGAAGTCGCATGTTGCCACACAGGTGCCTGCCCACCTGGTTGGGCTGGTAGCCGCATGCGAACGGCGGTGGTAGTCTTGGCTAGTACGGGTCTGGCAGTGACCCTGCTGATGCCCTCGACAAGGGTCTTGCCGGGGGCCCAACAAGGCACTTTGCCGCGGCGTTGCCATCATCCCCGGCAAGGGTCTTGCCGGGGGCCTTGCTGTCATCCCCGGCAGGGGTCTTGCCGGGGGCCTTGTGGACTTCCTCAGCTAGGATCCCACCGAGGGTCGTCGTCTTCTGGTCCTCATCTGATATTGAGTATTCTATATCTTCACAAAGATCTATATGCCACCATGGAGGTGCCTCCCGAGACCTGGCCCAATGTGGTTGATGGTGTTGGAGACCGTGGGCTCAAGGGTGGCGTGCTCCGCTGGTGTTGGGCGAGCTGCCCCGGCAAGGGTCTTGTCGGGGCCGCTGAGGCTGCCCCGGGAAGGGTCTTGCCGGGGAACCTGCTTCGTCCCACTGCTCATTGTGCTCTCGGCCGTGGTGTTGTCTTGTTTGCCTTGATGCTTCAGATTCTCTCGGGCTTCCCTCCTCTGCCCTGCTAAGTGTGGCCGTGACGCGTGGCTCTGACAGCCCGCACACAAGTAAAGGGGTCAAAAGGAGAGCCCCTACTTTTGTACACCGAAAGTGGACGGGGGTTGAGCCCTCGTATTTGCTGCTTCTGCCTCTCGCATAGCTCAAGCTGCATCAACAATCACCTAAGCGTCCGATATCACCAGTCGAGGCGGGTCACACGGTTGTTCATGCTGCCGACGTGCACTAATGGTTACTATAGCACTTACTACAGTTATCATATCAACTCTAAGTAATAACATGCGTTGTTATAAAAATCCTGGAAATGAGAGTAACATATAGCAATCATGAGGTTATACTCATAATATCTATTCCAACAATCATTAGATGTCAATTGTTCTCATATCAACTCTAACAATAACATGTGTGGTCATAAAAATCAAGGAAATGAGAGGAACATATAGCAATGATGTGGTTATAGACATACTATAGGCCTGTTTGGATTCCCTCCTCCTCCCCAACTCCGCAGCGGGAGCTGGAGGAGCCGCAGTTTGAAATCATGGAGTGGGGAAGGAGGCGCTCTACAGATTCTCAGATTTCACGTAGCGGGAGAATTACCGAACAAGCCTATATATTCTAAATTTGTAACAATGAACAGGCAGTCGTATTCATAAGGTAAAGATAAGATGAGATAGAACAATTACATGACGATAGATTCCACTAGTATAGGCAGACAATCTGTGCGTCGACCACGTAAACAATGCCATCATGCACTATAGCATGATACAGAAATGCTGGCTAAAGAGGATTGACGATGAGCCATAACCATGTATGGCGACCGGATTCCAGATAGACTAATCCCATGTTGAACACGACAATGAGCTTGTAATCCATGTAGTCTTCTGATGGTGTGGGCACTTTGGAGATTAAAACCTTTAGCAAATAGAGGCCGAGTGCAAAGCTCGATGCATCTCGTGCGTAGTAGGCAGGAGTGTCCGGCAGGCCGCGAGGCTCGATGGCGGCGGTATCCAATGATGGTAGGGTGATCTCTCGCTGGGTGTAGATATCCACAAGACGCCATAGACTATAGGATTGGTGGATGAGGACGATCTAGTTGGCCTTCATGCCCGCCCAGTAGTGGCCACGCATGAAGGGCAGGTGGATGGGTAATGGTAGCATGTCGAGGGGCACCACGGCAACCTCCGTAGGATCATCAAGTCGGTGTTTGGGCCACCTGCAAGGATCGGGCATCAGCAAGGAGGGTGTCTTGAAAAGATCCGGCCGGTTGCAGATGAGTAGATGGTACAAAGACACCAAGCAAGCGGCCAAACGGACGGTGCTGAGCAGGTCCATACGATTACAGATCTGCTCCAAGAGAACATCGGGGAGGTAATTCCAATTGCGGCTCTGCGTGTCAGTCGATTCTGCCGTAGGGTTTTTTAGGTCATTGAGTGACTCGGGTTTTTAGTTCCTGCGAGCCAGCGGGGAAGTGGAGTCGGGCGGGCGAGCGAACAAGATGCTGTGTGTGGCCAAGCAGTGAGCGGGGGGATATGGTACGCGCGAGCTACCAAGGAAAATGGCACGGGTGGGCGAGCAGTGAGCGCGGGGAAATGGTGTGCGGCCGATGATGGGAAAGATAGGATGAAGAAGAAGAGAGGAGGAAGAAGAGTGAAAGACGGGGAAGAAAGTGCATTAAATCTCAATTCTACTAGTACTACTACCAGGATATACTGTCCTTTGGAGTGTAAATAGTTACGCCGATGACATGTGGGTCTACCTCAAGAGGGCCCATATGTTAGTTAATGGAGGAGAGAGGTGCGTAGTCGTATTTGCAAAAGCATGCTCCACTAGCAAACATGATGGTAGTACTGGGTAAGGCTGATTTAGTAACAACCAACACGCTGGTTCAGCTTATTAATTAAATGTCCCATCTGCTGCAGCGTGTATTGTCACTTCACTATGAAGAGTAGTTGAATAGTTCTCTTTGACCGAGATGGGGAATAATGGATCGTGAAGACTTCCTATCTACAATATCCCTATGCCTATACGCTCAGGCCCCTCCCAATGCTCCGCCTTGTACATGTGCTAAGGCTGCTTGTAATGGGAGTATAATAGGTAGTATCATCCGTGCCAACTAAGCAATTTTGATGAGGTGGCATAGAATTAAATGAAAAAGGAGAGGCTTGATTATCATATCATGATACCTTATCATATTAAATGATGTGCTATTTTGTGTCATGCATGGCAATAAATGTAGTCATCTACGCATTATGGATGAAGTATCATAAACTAGTATCAGTACATGATACTCCCCATTACAACAAGCCTAAGGCTTCCATGTAGGCAAAAATTCTAATGTGGGAAGGTAATTAAGAGGAGAGAGATAAGTGTGGCGACCCTAGAAATAAGCGTGAGAACCTAGACAAAAGACTTAAATGGAAGAATCCCACCAATGCATGAAGAACTTTAGTTACAAAATCATTAAATAAAGGGTGCTTATCACCAACAAGTTAAGAACCTATGCATTGGGAGCTTTAAGTTGCTAAAGTTTATAATGTGCTTAGCACCCCGTGTAAGCACTGATGCATTGGAAGTAGCCCCATCCTATCCAACAAGATGAAACATTGGCCAAGGCACCCGGCGCCAATAATGTAGGAGTACTAGTAGTACTACCTCCTTTCCGGTTTATAGGGCTCAATTCAAAAATCTCATCAACCAAGGTAGATGATGAGTCGTGGAATAATTTTTGTATTTTGCAAAAACACTCAATTAATGCACTTGTTTTCCTCAAAAAATTATGTTTACCAATGCATTATTTTTGTGTCAAACTTTGACCATCTAATCCCTCCATCCAGGTGAAATAAGTCATCTTTGGTTGTGCACCGTGACCAAGGAGGGAAAAACAAGAGAATTTAATGTTTACTTGCTACTCCCTCCGTTCCTAAAAATTGTCTTATTAGACATTCAAATGGAATACAACATATGGATGTATGTAGACATATTTTAGAGTGTAGATTCACTCATTTTGCTCCATACTTAGTCACTTGTTGAAATCTCTAGAAAGATAAATACTCCATATTTGGGAACAGAAAGAGGCTTTTACTCCATATTTGGGAACAAAGGGTGTATCACCATATGGAGGGAACAAAGGAAGCTTGAAATATGAACATGTCAATGGGAGGGAGTAAAAGCCGCATGCATGCATGCTTGCATGCAACATGCAACACTCACACCTACACATGGACACACACAACACTCACGCACCCATGCGGCACACAACACATGACTCAACACAAACACTCACGCTCAAGTGATTGACCTAGTCCCTACGCCCGTGAAAGACTGTACATTTAGAGATTTACACATTGACCAGGGCATAATTAATGCCCAAAAGTAGTAGACTTATGTGTGCATGGGACCATTGAGAGAAGAAGATTAAATGAAGGTTGTTGCATGATGTAATTAAGGATAGACATGTAGCCTATAGCTAGAGCAAAAGTTGGTGCATTAGTCAATCAATATCGATTTTAGATTAAAGGCTAACACTGGTGCGCGTTGGTCTCAAACAAACAGTTTTTAACCCCTTTCTGCGAGGGCATTTGGAATTGTCGCCAAGTGAGTGGGGGCGATAGGGGGTCCTTCCCACACGACTAGAAACCGTCGGGGATATGGAGCAGTGATCCAGAGGCCTTCCAAAATGTAATCGTGTGCAATGCAGCACACACTAAATTCGTTCGCACGTGTGGTATCGGTGATTAAGCGTTTCTAATGACGCAGTGAAACCATACGGTCTGTCATAACGAAGCGTTTGGGAAACAGTATGTAAGGCACATGAGCCACATATGAACTGTGTACGATTTGTGCCCCATCGCACATGAGTTTTCTTTGAAACCCGTCTGCCATGCTAGACTACATCGCACACTTTTTCCAATAATTACCGTCTGCGATAATGTTCTATCACAAATGGTTCAGGAGACCCTTTGCAGACATTCAAGTGCTGCTGACCGTTTGTTATTTGTTAGGTATCACAGACGGTTGCTGCAAGAGTGACGTGTGCTTTTCGTTTGGGATCCCACACGTTTCGTGAAAAAATTACGACTGGGATTCTATTTTGCATTGGGCACGATTTACTCGCAGTGCTCATGTGTGATAAGCGATATCACAAACGGTTCCGGAGAACCTACGCACACGTAGTAGCGCTGCAAATCGTTTGTAATCTGATGTGTATCACCGACGGTTCCGCTATGGTTGATGTATGATTTCCACTGTGGATCGCACACACTCATTTAGTTGAACCGTGTGTGGAGCAATTGCCACGTTAAAACAAAAATATCCCATTTTGAATCAGCATGCAAAAAGAAAATTCTCCACTATATTCAATTTAACAAATAACCAAAAATATCCCATTTTGAATGGGCACACAAAAAGCAAATTCGCCACAATATTCAATTGAACAAATAGTGTCCACAGGAAGAACATTCATCAGATTTCGCAACAATTGCAATTCAACATTTGGTTGCTAAATTCCAATGATTTGTCCACACATATATGCATTACATAATTAATCATAGTGTATGAAATACGAAGACCTCATAAGATGGAAAACAATGGATCCATGCGTTATATGTTTAGCGGCTAACTCTAACTCAATGTTTCAGGAGAAGTCATGCTGAAGTCTTCATTATCACTAGTGGGATTGATGTAGTGATCCAGGAAGAAGTCACTAATAAATCTCTGAACCATCAGCAATTCACCAGCCGGGAGCGGTTCAGGGGTCCTCGGTTTTAAGATGAGCTGCAGTATTTTTAAGATCAGAATGTGCCATATGAATGGAGTAGAAGATATTAATTAAGATAGACTTACTAGTACTAATTTGCGAGGATCGTCACAACTATCAGCAGATTTGCAAATGGAGATCATGTGTCTGCAAACATAGTATCGACAAAGGTTGGTCCCTACTTCTTGCTGAGGACACTGAATTTTTTTGTACAAAATTAGTCGTGTATTTGTCCTGTTAGGAACAACCTAACCCGTGTTAGATGTATATTTTTTCTTTGGACAAAATAGAAAGAGGTTATTTAGAAGCTTGAGCATTTGACTAGCGTAAGGAAAGGTACTTGCAGACTGTTGGATAAATTTTCCGAAAATAACGGATTTCAATGTGTTACCGGAGAAACGATCTCGTGCTGCACGGGTTGTTCCGTCTTGAACAGGTTCTCTGGTTTAGTTTTCCACAATGCGAGCACACTACAAACGATGATGAATTTTGACCACATCAATTATTGAACCAGATATGAATGCAAATTAATTTCAACATCATAGAATTCAATATCTATCCAAGAATTGCTGAATATGCGTCAGATCCTAAGCGTTTGTTGACTCTCTAAGAGAATCGATGTAGTAAACTATGTTCTTGTTTGGAATAATGAATACCAATATCCAGTGATTGCTACATATTAAGGAAGACATGAACTTACGAATGATGTCGAAATCTGAAAGACGATCAGTGTATGCATGGTTGTTTACTTGACTTACCGTTCATGATATGGCCAGAGAAATGATCATGTTTGGGACGTGTTTTCAAAGATACGGAGGATCGTGTTAACGGCCCAGTCCCGTCGGTTCTTACCATCTAATGTTGTGCCATTTGCTCATGTAGGATCTATGAAATACACACTCTCCCTTATTCTTCTCCGCGCGTTTAATCCCTTGAGAGGAATAAAATGCAGTTAGTTGTTTATCATTTACAACCTTGTATGGAGAATTTGATCAGAGTTTGTTAAGTACTTACAAAATCAGGCATCTAACAAGGGTGGCATCGAGCATGTTAAAGTTGAAGAAGAGATGTAAGTCCTCAAAACTCACATTGATGGAACCAGCATCGTGTCGGAAATGATCTCTATTGTAGTGGACTAGCAAAGCATGATAACCTGCTGACTTTTGATCCATGCAATATTCATGTAACTCATGGCAACTTGAGTTGCACTCATCAAAGTATTCGCCAACAAGAAATCGCTGGCCATGGATGTAATTGCGTGCTTCAAGTACATCTGCTTTCCTTTTAGCAAGCAACAATTCTACTTCTTCATCATCCATGGCATCAGAAATAATATTACTCCCTGATTCGAACAAGCTGCTGTTAATTTGGTTCTAGGCGATGAGTGCTTTAAGTAAGAGGCAATCGTTCTATTTCCTCTTCACTCTCCCGCTTCCCTTCCTCATGGTCGTGGTTGTAGCCTTTTTGTCCACTTCCTTCTTGGTACTTGAAGCATTTCTGGTAGAACGTCTGGTTGCATGCAAGGTAGACTGCCGAGTAGATGGTGAAGCTTGGACGGACTTCTTAGCAGATGGTTTATCTATGCCAGATGACTGAGCTAGCGGTGCTGCTGTGACGGACTACTGGGTTGTAGGAGCAGAGACATCAGACTGCTGACCATGCGTTGAAGCTATGTTGGGTTTCAGCGCAGGTGGTGCCAACTTGTCGGTGTGCTGAGGAGGCCATGCCAATGCATTGGTTTGCTGAGCAGGAAGTGCTGACGCATTGGTATGCTGATCACGCGCCTGCGGACCGACGGACAGATGAGCAGTCGGTTCTAGACCTACATACTTCTTAGCAGGCGGTTCCGAAGCATTAGACTGCTTAGCAGTCTGTTCCACCAGGTTGGTATGTTGAGCATGTGCTGCAGCTGGGTCTCCGCCCGCTGCTTCAGCGGCCGGCATCTGGACCATTGGTGCGTCATCAGCAGTTGTAGGCCTTACCACTGGCTGCTTTGGGGTGGCGGATGACATGGCCTGTAATCCACAAAGTCGGGCCAGATGATCACAGGTTGATGCATTAGCCCGCGGGAGCTACTATGGCAAGGAGAGAGTCACCGGTTGAGGGGCGGCAGTGATTGCTCTTGGCGGGGCTTCAGGAATCTCATCGACGAACTCTATTTCCTTTTGTGTCCACGGTATGTGATGTAACAGTGTTTCCCCCAAGGTCCTTTGCTCATTGAAGTCTCCTAGGACATTCTTCAGGGCAAATTCATTGAATCCAAGCTTTACATCAGTCACATAGCACTTCACATAGCCCGGCTTCAATGACACATTGTCCAAGAAGAGCCATCTTCCAAGAAGGGTGGGCAAACGCAGGCTATTGCACATTTTAATGTACCTTCATAATGTGTAAGCACGCCCTTCAGTCTGTCTTTCATTCCAGATAGATCAGATATAGCATCATCAAGAGCAGCTGCAGTCTCAGTGTCGCTGGGGTTAGTTGATGCACATCTTCTCTTATGCGGTGTTGTCGTGCAATAAGCAGCATCATCCATGCCCGCCCCCCTCCCATCTGCTGGCTATCTGTCTGTGTTGGAGTCTTCTGCATCATCATTGACTCCTCAACATCCTTTCGAATAGCCGGATAAATCTCCTTCCTCATCTTTTCAAACAATGCATTCTGCTTCATTTCACTCCTCGCTTTTTTCATGCCGAGCCTCTCTTCTTTGCTGAGTGTGAAAGCCCTCTTGTGCGGGACATTAACACCTATACCCGTTGCAAGGCCAGGGGGCTCTTTTGTCTCCAGAGCAATGGACAGAATGTCACATGGCCCCGAGTTCCTGTAGAACCTTCCAGGGATTTTGGAAGCCTCTACCATCACTTCATACAGTTTGGCGTCAAGTGTGTTTTCAAAGTAATAAGTTCCATCATCATGCCTCTTTGCATGTGCCCGCAAATAGTCTCGGGCGCGTTCGCCCCTGATTTCACTAAAAGTCGGATTCCCACCCGCCGCTACTGCTTCTTTGTTCTCCTGTTCCCATATCAGTTTCATGCCGTAGTATCCTGCCACACCCATACGGTGGGGGTGTATGTTCTTCTTTTGAAGTTATGATTGCTTGAAACTCTTATCAGCAAACTCTGGAGTTGCCCTAACCTTTTTGAATTCCGCCTAGTCTTCCTTTGTAATTTGGGGGTATGCGGGGATTGGGTCTTTGCCTTCACTCAAGTACTTCTTGTACAGCATGTGCTTCCAATTTCTCCAAGCATCCCTAGCCTTCTTCAGTGCAGCGTGTTCCACCTGCATTCTCCACTGCTCTGGAACGTTGAAGTGATCCATGATCTCCTGGACTATCCTTCGCCTTTTTCTGTGTCAGCCTTCCGAAACCCTGGCAGATTAATGTTGAGCCTTGTCATGCCAACAAATCCACACACACACTCCTCAACCTCATGCGTGCTTTATCTGGTTTAGTTGGAGCCCAGGAATTTAAATCAATCTCGGTAACTTCATATACACCTTTAGGCTGATGTGTGGGCTTCCTTGGAGTGTTCCTCCGTGTCCTAACCGGAAGGCTAATTGCTGCAGCTCTATCCCATTCAAGACTACTTGATCCCTCACAATCTGCTGAAGACCTGGGGTTGTCCGAATTAGATGAAGATACATGGCCTGAATGAGTGTTGCCGCTGCTACTCGGCATCTACAGAGAACACATGCGAAACTCAGGAAAGGAGTATAAGCATAAAACTAACAACTTGGTATCAAGCTTTCTAAACATGCCATGCAATAATTTAGAAAATGTACAGCTAATTTGTTAAGTTTGTGTGACTCGGGCGCCCGTGATCTGTAGTAAGGAAGGTAGATAATGAACATATATATCCTCTCCATTATTTTATAGCCAATTTGGGGACATACAGAACGAAATTGGAAGAGGGATTGCAAGGAAATATGCCTCACCACGATGGAGAGCGGTAACTAACATGCTTCTTAATGCAAACTCGGTCGGACCACAAGAGAGGCGAGGGTTACTGCATCGATATGCTCAAGGGTGGATGGCGAGCAAATGAAGACGGCGAGGCGTGGTCCCCCGCATGTTGGGAACGGCAGTGGAGGTAGGCTTGACGCCGAACAGCGGGCACATGGCCGGGGTGAGTACGGCGGCGCCGGAGAGGGTTCTGCTATGGATCTGGGGGAGGGGGGACTGGCAAAGTAGATTGGGCGGAATAGTTGAGTGAAACGCGGGCGAACTTGGGGGGGGTGTTGGCGGCCTAGGTGAAAAGGGTGAAAAATATCCCTGGTCGCCGCGCGCGCGGAAATGCCTATGCAACCGGTTGCCTCTAAGCGCTCGTGTGCACAAACAGAATAATTTCGTTTGAAATGAAGACGTACTAATTTTGAAATGAATACATGAGTTCATCGTTTTGCCTCTAAATTTTTCGCACGTAAACTAATCACAATTTTACCACGGGTTTAATTTGCTGGCGCATTTCAGGTCTCGTGTGCTATATGTAAGACATTTTTTGGCATTTACCGTGCATGTAGGCATATAAATCAATTCCTAGCCAGACCGCATTTCCTGTTGAAAGGGATGAGGATTTCCGTTCGATCTAGGAGCATCCAACGGTGTAGACGTACGATCTGTGGAGTTTGGGTTCTGGCCAATCAGAATGCACGACTCAGATCGCGCGTGTGGCAGAGTGGTGGGGGTGCACCGGCCACGGTTTAGTGGACACACGGCCTTTTGAAAACATTTACATTACCTAACATCGTATTTTTGTTCGAATTAAAACATGATTTCATCGTTTCACCTCCAATTTTGCACCACTTTGTGTCATGCATGGTTATTAATAAGGAACCTAAGATACTAACTTATGATACTATGCATGCGTGCATTACGGAGGTATTGCCGATCATATACTAGTATCATGCATATATACTCCCTCCTTTCCGGTTTATAGGCTTATCTCAAAATTTTAGTTTTTCCATTTTATAAGGCTCAATTTGGTTGTTCCCCATCACATGTCCAGATTCCACGGTGCATTAAATCATTGCATGCAAGTATTAAGATAAGGTTGACCAATGCATGTAGTTTATATATGCATGCATGTATTGCAATTTATACATTGGAAAACATAAATTTTTGAGGCAAACAAGAGCATTAATTGGGTGTTTTTGCAAAATACAAAAAGTATTCCACCACTCACCAACTACCTTGGTTGGTGAGATTTTTGAATTGATCCCTACTCCCTCCTTTCCGATTTATAGGGCTCAATTCAAAAATCTCACCAACAAAGGTAGATGGTGAGTGGTGGAATACTTTTTGTAGTTTGCAAAAGCACCTAATTAATGCTCTTGTTTTCCTTAAAAATTATGTTTGTGAATGCTTTAATTGCAATGCATGCATGTATAAAGTACATGCATTGGTCAATTTTCTCTGAATTCTTGCATGCAATGATTTAATGAACCTTGGAATCTGAACATGTGATGGGAAACAACCAAATTGAGCCTTATAAAATGGAAAAACTAAAATTTTGAGATAAGCCCTATAAACCGGAAAGGAGGGAGTATAAGGCTGGTGGTAATGGGGAGTATCATATATATATACTAGTAGTATCATGCATGTATATGATAGTGTAGCTAGGATACTACTTCGGTAATGTATAGTATCATAAGTTAACATGTTAGGTTGCCTTACTAATTGTAATGCATCACACAAAGTAATACATATTATCATGAATAATAAACATTTATCATGATATAAGGAAATAAATAATAACTTTATTATTGCCTCTAGGGCATATTTCTTTCAGTCTCCCACTTGCACTAGAGTCAATAATCTAGATCACATCGCCATGTGATTTAACATCAATAGTTCACATCTTTATGTGATTGGTTCACATCTCCATGTGACTAACACTCAAAGGGTTTACTAGATTCAATAATATAGTTCACATCGCTATGTGATTAAGACCCAAAAGTGATCATGTTTTGCTTGTGAGAGAATTTTAGTCAACGGGTCTGCCACATTCAGCTCCGCATGTATTTTGCAAATTTCTATGTTAACAATGCTCTGCATGGAGCTACTCTAGATAATTGCTCCCACTTTCAATATGTATCCAGATTGAGACTTAGAGTCCTCTGGATTAGTGTCAAAGCTTGCATCTACGTAACCCTTTACGACGAACCTTTTGTCACCTCCGTAATCGAGAAACATATCCTTATTCCAGTAAGGATAATTTTGACCGCTGTCCATTGATCTACTCTTAGATCACTATTGTACTCCCTCTCTTAACACAGTGTATGGTATACAATAGATCTGGTACACAGCATGGCATACTTTATAGAACCTATGACTGAGGCATAGGGAATGACTTTCATTCTCTTTCTATCTTCTGCCGTGGTCGGGCTTTGAGTCTTAATCAACTTGACACCTTGTAACACAGGCAAGAAACTTTTTCTTTGACTGTTCCATTTTGAACTACTTCAAAATTTGTCAAGGTATGTACTCATTGAAAAACTTATCAAGCGTCTTGATCTATCTCTATAGATCTTGATACTCAATATGTAAGCAACTTTACCGAGGTCTTTCTTTGAAAAACTCCTTTCAAACACTCCTTTATGCTTTGCAGAATAATTCTACATTATTTGCGATCAACAATATGTCATACACATATACTTATCAGACATGATGTAGTGCTCCCACTCACTTTCTTGTAAATACAGGCTTCACTGCAAGTCTGTATAAAACTATATGCTTTGATCAACTTATCAAAGTGTATATTCCAACTCCGAGATTCTTGCACCAGTCCATAGATGGATCGTTGGAGCTTGCATATTTAGTTAACACCTTTAGGATCGACAAAACCTTCTAGTTGCATCGTATACAACTCTTTGCAGTTTTATTTATCCATTTGCCAGATTTCATAAAATGCGGCAATTGCTAACATGATTCGGACAGACTTAAGCATAGATACGAGTGAGAAAATCTCATCATAGTCAACACCTTGAACTTGTCGAAAACCTTTTGCGACAATTCTAGCTTTGTAGATAGTAACACTACTATCAGCGTCCGTCTTCCTCTTGAAGATCCATTTATTTTCTATGGCTTGACGATCATCGGGCAAATCCATCAAAGTCCATACTTTGTTCTCATACATGGATCATATCTCAGATTTCATGGCCTCAAACCATTTCACGGAATCTGGGCTCATCATCGCTTCCTCATAGTTCGCAAGTTCGTCATGGTCAAGTAACATGACCTCTAGAATAGGATTACCGTACCACTCTGGTGCGGATCTCACTCTGGTTTACCTACGAGATTCGATAGTAACTTGATCTAAAGTTACAAGATCATCATCATTAGCTTCCTCACTAATTGGTGTAGTAGTCACAGGAACAGATTTCTGTGATGAACTACTTTCCAATAAGGGAGCAGGTACAGTTACCTCATCAAGTTCTACTTTCCTCCCACTCACTTCTTTCGAGAGAAACTCCTTCTCTATAAAAACTCCGAATTTAGCAACAAAAGTCTTGCCTTCGGATTTGTGATAGAAGGTGTACCCAACAGTCTCCTTTGGGTATCCTATGAAGACATATTTCTCCGATTTGGGTTTGAGCTTATTAGGATGAAACTTTTTCATATAAGCATCACAACCCCAAACTTTAAGAAACGACAACTTTGGTTTCTTGCCAAACCACAGTTCAGATTGTGTCGTCTCAAGGGACTTAGATGGTGCCCTATTTAACGTGAATGCAGCTGTCTCTAATGCATAACCCCAAAACAATAGTGGTAGATCGGTAAGAGACATCATAGATCGCACCATATCTAATAAAGTACGGTTATGACATTCGGACACACCATTATGCTGTGGTGTTCCAGGTGGCATGAGTTTGTGAAACTATTCCACATTGTTTTAATTGAAGACCAAACTCGTAACTAAAATATTTTACTTCTGCGATCATATCGTAGAAACTTTCATTTTTGTTACGATGATTCTCCACTTCACTCTGAAATTCTTTGAACTTTTCAAATGTTTCAGACCTTTGTTTCATCAAGTAGATATACTCATATCTTCTCAAATCATCTGTGAAGATCAGAAAATAATGATACATATCGCGAGCCTCAATATTCATCGGACCACATACATCAGTAAGCATGATTTCCAACAAATCTGTTGCTCGCTCCATTGTTCCAAAGAACAGAGTCTTAGTCATCTTGCCCATGAGGCATGGTTAGCAAGCATCAACTGATTCATAATCAAGTGATTCCAAAAGCCCATCAGCATGGAGTTTCTTCATGCGCTTTACACCAATATGACCTAAACAGCAGTGCTACAAATAAGTTGCACTATCATTATTAACTTTTCATCTTTTGGTTTCAACATTATGATTATGTGTATCACTATGATCGAGATCCAACGAACTATTTTCATTGGGTGTGTAACCATATAAGGTTTTATTCATGTAAACAGAACAACAATTTATTCTCTTACTTAAATGAATAACCATATTACAATAAACATGATCAAATCATATTCATGCTCAACGTAAACACCAAATAACACTTATTTAGGTTCAACACTAATCCCGAATTTATAGGGAGTGTGCGATGATGATCATATCAATCTTGGAACCACTTCCAACACACATCGTCACTTCACCCTTAACTAGTCTCTGTTTATTCTGCAACTCCCGTTTCGAGTTACTAATCTTAGCAACTGAACTAGTATCAAATACTGAGGGGTTGCTATAAACACTAGTAAAGTACACATCAATAACATGTATATCAAATATACTTATGTTCACTTTGCCATCCTTCTTATCTGCCAATCACTTGGGGTAGTTCCGCTTCCAGTGACCAGTCCCTTTGCAGTAGAAGCACTTAGTCTCAGGCTTAGGATCAGACTTGGGCTTCTTCATTTGAGAAGCAACTTGCTTGCTGTTCTTTTTGAAGTTCCCCTTCTTCCCTCTGCCCTTTTCTTGAAACTAGTGGTCTTGTCTACCATCAACACTTGATGTTTTTCTCGATTTCCACCTTCATCAATTTCAGCATTACGAAGAGCTTGGGAATCGTTTCCGTTATCCCTTGCATATCATAGTTCATCACGAATTTCTACTAACTTGATGATGGTGACTAGAGAATTCTGTCAATCACTATCTTATCTGGAAGATTAACTCCCACTTGATTCAAGCGATTGTAGTACTCAGACAATCTGGGCACATGCTCACTAGTTGAGCGATTCTCCTCCATCTTTTAGCTATAGAACTTGTTGGAGACTTCATATTTCTCAACTCGGGTATTTGCTTGAAATATTAACTTCAACTCCTGGAACATCTCATATGGTCCATGACGTTCAAAACGTCTTTGAAGTCCCGATTCTAAGCCGTTAAGCATGGTGCACTAAACTATCAAGTAGTCATCATATTGAGCTAGCCAAACGTTCATAACGTCTGCATCTGCTCCTGCAATAGGTCTGTCACCTAGCGGTGCATCAAGGACATAATTCTTCTGTGCAGCAATGAGGATAAACCTCAGATCACGGATCCAATCCGCATCATTGCTACTAACATTTTTCAACACTATTTTCTCTAGGAACATATCAAAATAAACACAAGGAAGCAACAATGCGAGCTATTGATCTACAACATAATTTGCAAAATACTACCAGGACTAAGTTCATGATAAATTTAAAGTTCAATTAATCATATTACTTAAGAACTCCCACTTAGAAAGACATCCCTCTAATCCTCTAAGTGATCACGTGATCCAAATCAACTAAACCATGTCCGATCATCACGTGAGATGGAGTAGTTTCATTGGTGAACATCACTATGTTGATCATATCTACTATATGATTCACGCTCGACCTTTCGGTCTCCGTGTTCCGAGGCCATATCTGTATATGCTTGGCTCGTCAAGTATAACCTGAGTATTCCGCGTGTGCAACTGTTTTGCACCCGTTGTATTTGAACGTAGAGCCTATCACACCCGATCATCACGTGGTGTCTCAGCACGAAGAGCTTTCACAATGGTGCATACTCAGGGAGAACACTTCTTGATAATTAGTGAGAGATCATCTTAAAATGCTACCGTTAAACTAAGCAAAATAAGATGTATAAAAGATAAACATCATATGCAATCAAAATATGTGACATGATATGGCCATCATCATCTTGCGCCTTTGATCTCCATCTCCAAAGTACTGTCATGATCTCTATCGTCATCGGCATGACACCATGATCTCCATCATCTTGATCTATATCAATGTGTCGTCACACGGTCGTCTCGCCAACTATTGCTCTTGCAACTATTGCTATCGCATAGCGATAAAGTAAAGCAATTATTTGGCGCTTGCATCTTATGCAATAAAGAGACAACCATAAGGCTTTTGCTAGTTGCTGATAACTTCAACAAAACATGATCATCTCATACAACAACTTATATCTCATCACGTTTTGACCATATCACATCACAACATGCCCTGCAAAAACAAGTTAGATGTCCTCTACTTTGTTGTTGCAAGTTTTACGTGGCTGCTATGGGCTTAAGCAAGAACCAATCATACCTACGCATGAAAACCACATCGATAGTTTGTCAAGTTGGTGCTGTTTTAACCTTCGCAAGGACCGGGCATAGCCACACTCGGTTCAACTAAAGTTGGAGAAACTGTCACCCGCTAGCCACCTTTGTGCAAAGCACGTCGGGAGAACCGGTCTCGCGTAAGTGTACGCGTAATGTCGGTCCGGGCCGCTTCATCCAACAATACCGCCGAACCAAAGTATGACATGCTGGTAAGCAGTATCACTTATATCGCCCACAACTCACTTGTGTTCTACTCGTGCATATAACATCAAACCATAAAACCTAGGCTCGGATGCCACTGTTGGGGAACGTAGTAATTTCAAAATTTTCCTACGCACACGCAAGATCATGGTGATGCATAGCAACGAGAGGGGAGAGTGTTGTCTATGTACCCTCATAGACCGAAGTGGAAGCGTTGACGCAACATAGAGGAAGTAGTCGTACGTCTTCCCAATCCGACCGAACCAAGCACCGTTACTTCGGCACCTCCGAGTTCTTGGCACACGTTCAACTCGATGACGATCCCCGGGCTCCGATCCAGCAAAGCGTCGGGGAGGAGTTCCGTCAGCACGACGGCGTGGTGACAATCTTGATGTTCTACCGTCGCAGGGCTTCGCCTAAGCACCGCTACAATATGACCGAGGTGGAATATGGTGGAGGGGGGCACCGCACACAGCTAAGGAACGATCACGAAGATCAACTTCTGTCTCTGTGGGGTGCCCCTGCCTCCGTATATAAAGGAGTAAAGGGGGGTGCGGCCGGCCTAGGAGAGGCGCGCCAGGAGAGTCCTACTCCCTCTGGGAGTAGGATTCCCCCCCCCCCCAATCCTAGTTGGAATAGGATTCGCGGAGGGGGGGAAAGAGAGAGAGAGAGGCCGGCCCCCTCTCCTTGTCCTATTCGGACCAAGGGAGGGGAGGGGCGCGCGGCCCATGTTGGGCTGCCTCTTCTCTTTTCCACTAAGGCCCACTATGGCCCATATAGCTCCCGGGGGGTTCCGGTAACCTCCCGGTACTCCGGTAAAATCCCGATTTCACCCGGAACACTTCCGATATCCAAACATAGGCCTCCAATATATCAATCTTTATGTCTCGACCATTTCGAGACTCCCCGTCATGTCCGTGATCACATTCGGGACTCCAAACAAACTTCGGTACATCAAAATGCAAAAACTCATAATATAACTGTCATCGTAAGCTTAAGCATGCGGACCCTACGGGTTCGAGAACAATGTAGACATGACCGAGACATGTCTCCGGTCAATAACCAATAGCGGGACCTGGATGCCCATATTGGCTCCTACATATTCTACGAAGATCTTTATCGGTCAGACCGCATAACAGCATACGTTGTTCCCTTTGTCATCGGTATGTTACTTGCCCGAGATTCGATCGTCGTTATACCAATACCTAGTTCAATCTCGTTACCGGCAAGTCTCTTTACTCGTTCTATAATACATCATCCCGCAACTAACTCATTAGTTGAAATGCTTGCAAGGCTTAAGTGATATGCATTACCGAGAGGGCCCAGAGATACCTCTCCGACAATCGGAGTGACAAATCCTAATCTCGAAATACGCCAACCCAACATGTACCTTTGGAGACACCTGTAGATCTCCTTTATAATCACCCAGTAACGTTGTGACGTTTGGTAGCACACAAAGTGTTCCTCCGACAAACGGGAGTTGCATAATCTCATAGTTATAGGAACATGTATAAGTCATGAAGAAAGCAATAGCAACATACTAAACGATCGGGTGCTAAGCTAATGGAACGGGTCATGTCAATCAGATCTTTCAACTAATGATGTGATCCCGTTAATCAAATAACAACTCTTTGTCCATGGTTAGGAAACATAACCATCTTTGATTAACGAGCTAGTCAAGTAGAGGCATACTAGTGACACTCTGTTTGTCTATGTATTCACACATGTATTATGTTTCCGGTTAATACAATTCTAGCATGAATAATAAACATTTATCATGATATAAGGAAATAAATAATAACTTTATTATTTCCTCTAGGGCATATTTCCTTCATCAACACCGTAGGTGATGGCTTTTGTGCCAACCACGTAGCAATGTCATCGATGGATCCTTGTGCCAAACGATTCTTCAGCCATTCGGCGAACTTCTTAGTGTGCTCATTCATCTCCACTTCTGATGAAGGCACCATTGGTAAGAAGCTTTGGCGTATCTCCGCCAAGAGTTCTTCAGCATAAGGGATGAGAACTGGGCTGTTAAGAGTACCGTCAAATGGGATTTCTTTGCCAATTCTTCGGGTGCAGCCATTTGCGTGCCAGCAAGGACCGCCTTACCTTTCATCCTTCCCTCATGGCGAGAGAGGGGCAAACCTATAGGTCTTTGTTTCATGTATTCAGTGCAAAACTCAATCACCTCCTCTGCGGTATAACCTTGTAGGATGCTTGCCTCTGGATGGTTTCAGTTACAACGAAAGCGCTTCAGTATTCCCATGAACTACTTGAAGGGATACATGTTGGGAAGAAACATAGGACCACAATACTTTATCTCATCGACAAGGTGCAAAGTGAGATGGACCATGACGTCAAAGAATGACGGTGGGAAAATCATCTCTAGGTTGGACAATATTCTTGCAATATCATCTTGCATGTGATCAAACTCTTCAGGATTTACAACTTTCTACCATAGTTGGTTGATGAAATCACAGAGGTCAATGAGTGTGTTTCTTATATCTTTGTCCCCCAGATTCCTGATGGCCACCAGGAGGATTTGTAACATTACGTGGAAATCATGTGACTTCATGTGTCCCAACTTCATTTTACCTGAGCTCACATCCAAGATACTTCTAATGTTTGCGCAGTACGAAGAGGGTGTCTTAACTGACAACAAATAGGCGAAGAACTGTGTTGCTTCTTTTGTACTGAAATTGTAACTCTGGCGATCTTTGATGAATTTGTCATCATCTTCTGCTTCACTCTTGCGTTGTGATTGATCAACAAGCATATCGAGCCGTGAACTGTCACCATCCTTTCTTTTACCTTTAATATGGAGCAGAGTACCAAGTATGCTTTGACATACGTTCTTCTCTACGTGCATGACATCGATGCAGTGACATACATGTAGAATCTCCTAGTAAGATAATTTTTAGAACACCGATTTCTTCTTAAACACTTGTTCCTTTGGTGTTAGTTTTAGCATCAAAGGGTGGTTCTTGCCAAGCACACCATTAATATTTTTAGCCATGTTGTGGACCACCTCCCCTTCATAGGGTCTTGGGTCCTCAGTTGCCTCTGCCATACCAGCAAATTCAGCTTTCATCTTTTGGTATGGGTGATTTTTATGTAAGAACCTACGATGATGCAAATACACTGTTTTGCACGAGTTGGGAAGTCTTCGTCTAGCTGTCCTATCCATGCATGTGACACACCCTACATCTCCCCTTGTTTTCTTCCCCGATGTGTTGCCTAATGCCGGCATATCTTGAATGGTGTGCACAAGCATCGCATGTTGATCGAAAATCTCCTTTCTATAAGAATCATAACATTTTACAGCAGGTGCATCTATCCACACTGTTAGCTGTTCTTCTACAAGTAGCTGAAAGTAAATGTCGATGTCATTTCCAGGTTGCTTCGGGCCTTGGATAATACTTGACATCATAATGTATTTTTCCTTCATACACAACCAAGTAGCTAGGTTATATATGCACAAAATCACCGTCCATGTGTTGTGATTGGTGCTCATATCGCCAAAAGGATTCATCCCGTCAATACACTCCCCAAGCCTTATACTTCTAGGATCCTTGGAAAAAATTTCAAACTTGTTGTCGAATAATTCCCACTGAGCCCCATCTTTCGGTGCCTCATAAATCTATCCGCAATTCGCTCATCATGATGCCACCGCAACCTCTTTGGCTCTCTAGGGTTTGCAAAAAAATGCCTCAACCATGGAATTCAAGGCAAGTACCAAACAACCTTGAACGGGATTCCTGTCTTGATCTTGTCGTACAATTTGTACTTGTCCTTTGCTCCCCTGCGCTTGTATCGTGCATGTGGGACATGCACGATAATCATTGTACTCACCACGGTACAATATACAATCATTCACACAAGCGTGTATCTTCTATACTTCAAGTTCCAACGGGCAAACAATTTTCTTCGCTTCATACGTGCTTCTGGGGAGCACATTATCTTCCGAAAGAATTTCTTTCAAATGACCTAACATCTCTGTGAAGCCCTTGTTTGATAGACCGTTTGCTGCTTTAAATCTGTGAAGCTCCAGTGTGGCACTCAACCTGGAATATTTCTTTTTGCAACCTAGATACAATTCTTTCTTGGAGTCCACATCAATGGTTGACAGATCCTTGTACCCAATCATATCCTTTTCTGGGCCCTCGAAATCTGCAATCATTGCAGCAAAATCTGGCATATCAAGATTGTCTTCATCTGCATGGATGTCTTGGTTCTCCAGTGGGAGTTTCGGCTTTCCGGTGTTCCATTGGTAGCTTGACGCCTCTGCCCCGATGTTAGATTCAACATCCATGTGATAGTGATCGGGGTTTGGCATCTCGCTGCCCTGGGTATCTTCATCCATGACCTCCTCTTCACCATGTCTGGTCCAACGTGTATATGCATACATGAATCCCCTAGAGACTAGGTGCATCTAGACATCTGCAACTTCATGTGACTCTATAATGGCACAATCAGTACATGGACACAGTATGTAATCCGCATAACCAATTCTCCTCTTTGTACTTTCAGCTAAATTCATGAACTCTATCACGCCACTCATAAAATCTGCGGTTTTCCGATTCTTCATCCATCGATATTGTTCCATCTATAGCAGACGAATGGTAATTAAAAAACAAAACAACAACATTAATACACGGATTAACTATTGCCCAGAGATGCGTGCATAAATCACAAGGTTTTATTTTAATAATTACCGAGGGCACTCCATGTTGTTATCCAGATGTGCAATGACAAAAATTAATGGCCAGTAAATTTACACGTAGAGTACTAGTACAACGCTACACTTAGGAATTGAATACCTTAATTAAGCCACTCATGAAAATAATACCTTAATTAATTAGCCGCGCAGCGACCTCCACCCAGCAGACAGACAAGCGCGATGTGGCGGCACACCGAGACAGCAGGGTCAAGGAGCAAAGTTTAGTGCGGCTGCCGCCTGAAGTTCGACCTCTACTACAACGCCATCGACTGCGATGGATGTGCTCGAATCACGCCACCGCCGACCTCGATGGTTGAGCTCCTCCTATCTCCCGCCGCAGACCGAGGATTGACCTCCTACAATGCCGCCACCGCCCACCGACCGAGGATTGACCTCTTCTCCGGTAGCCGCTGCCTAGGCCGCCGCCGCCATCTCTATATGTAGAGCGGCTATTTTTTTATGGATATCCGTGGAGAGGCTGTTTACACGGTATCTCACCGTAACTTAATTATATGGATAGGGTAGTACATCAAGCACGGTTATGTAATGGCAACCTTGTCTAACCTACGTTGTCTTCTCACATGGTTCGGTGCAGAAATCGTGTGTGATGTTGTAATACCTAACAAAAACGACATGTACAAACAGTGTGCCGTATACAACATATATAGTGCCATTAGTAGTTCCCGACCGTTAGCTTATCTCCACAGTTTCCCCATTTCCCCCAAATCCCTACATAGCCTCCAAATTCCCTCGCGTGGTGCTGACATTGGGGGAATGCGGACGAGTGGTGCTGATGGTTTCAGTGTGGCTGCTCATGCTCATATCGCCGCCACAACGGCGGTCGCCGCCGAGCACTTTCCTAAGGTCATCAGAAGGCAGGTGTACTTTGGATCCGAATCATCTTGTCAGGTTCCAATCTATCCCGATCTTTTTTGGCATGTCCAAAGTATAGATCCTTGCTGAATGACCCCCCCAGGAAAGCAATCTACCGCCAGATACAGAGCTTGACTCCAGACTCCCGCAACACGAGTTCGACTCCAAGTTTTGCGCCACTGAGAAGTACCAAAAGCTGAGTTATGTGCACGGGCACACTCCCGCTCGACGTGTATGCACAGAGGGATTTGACATTGGCAGGCGGTCTCTGAGTTGCCCCTTAGAGGTTAGTGCTAATTAAGTTCATCATTTTACTTTAGTTAATGCCACCGCTCATCCAGAATACTATTTAACATTGGTAGGGATATGAGGCTTGTGCCTTTGTTAACAGGCCCGATGAAGAATGACATGGTAGGGCTAGGAGTGTTATCACCAAGCTCGCAGAAGATAACATAAAGTTGAAGAAGAAACTGGCTGATCAGGAATGTACAATCAGTAAAATGAAGCAAGAAAGAATCAATCACAGGCAACAGATGAAAGCAAGAGACAAGAAAGCACTAGCATGTGTAGTTGTGGTTGTCGCATTAGCCATGTTCTATGCGATGTTTGCAATGATGATTAGGGGTTTTGTTTGACAGTATTGCTAAAGCACATCTAGATGTGCTCAAAGTAATGCACATCTTGGTATTATGCCATTGATGTTACGCGAAGATTCGTGCAGATATTTTTCTTTTTCTTTTTCCTTTTCCTTTCTAGTTTGATTATTACTAGCTTTATCAATAAGAAGAGCTCAATGTATTGCTTGCCAACTCTCCTACTCCGTTCGTACCAGTACTGGTGCATAATCCCAAAACTCGTTCCTTGTTTTTGTCCTGAAAAAGGAAACCAGCCAAATAGCCAATAGGAGTCCTGCACAACCCCGGGAATTTGGAGCGACTGGGTACAAATAATTGCGGTTGATTATATCAGTGGTTAGATAATACGTCAACCCCCACTTCAATCCCCGCTTCAATTGGCAGTTCCTCTTCTCTGCATACCCCGCTTAAGTGTCCACCATCTTCATCGTCCCCAGCAGGCCGCGCTACACACTGGCACACTCTCTGTAGCCATGTCGAGCGATAGCGAGGACGACAGTTCGGCCAGCAGTTTGGCGCCCGATGATAGGTCAACATCAGAATCATCCCGCTCGTCTTTGACGAGTCCGGCATCGAGCCCAGACCTCGATTATATCCGGTTCATGGAAGGGACGCCGCCTCCAGAGTCATCAGATGAAAACCAGACGGACGAGGAGCTGTAGGATGATGAAGAAGAGGACGACGACGATGATGAGGAGGAATGGTCGAACGAGGAGGAGTACGACGATGACAGGAGTGACGATGACGACGGCGGCGGCAATGAAAAGCCAACGGTCATCGGCAAGAAGCATCCTCGCCAAGATGATGTCGCGGGGCCATCCAACAAGAACAATAAGGAGAAGAAGGACTAAATTAAGAAGACTGTATATATGTATGTCTATCCGGCCAATCTCATCACAGACGGTTAGTAATATGTATTCGACAGAGATGTTCTTCATTATCGCCAACAGGTTGGTTTGTTGAACTATGTGCCCTGACGAGCATGCAATTCACAAAAAAGACCGTATGGGCTGTCTATAATGATCGCACACTATTTTGATTACCGACCTGTTTTCCAGGTATCACACACATCTTGTTACACCGAATTGTTTGTGTTTACCTCACTCATCGCAAACGGTTCATCGGAGTGAACTGTATGCCGTATATTGCACACACATTGATCTGGCTGCCCGTTTCTATTTTTCTATCTCATCACAAACAGTTCGTGCAGATCAACCGTATGCCCCTCACCGCACACGCAACTATAATCTGAACCGAGTTTGATGTATCATTCATCGCAAACATTTTGCATCATTTCGGATGGTTTTCATAAAACACCATTTGCGATTATTACTTCACACACAGTTTCTCAAAGGGTCTCTGATCGTAGTGTCGCGTTAGCAGCATCCTGCAGTAGTGTAAATGCATTGGAAGTGTAGATGTACACTCTTTGTTTTTAGCCGATGTACACTCTTTGTTGGAAGACCGAGGGAGTACATGTGCATGCACTCACATACACAGCCAGGGTGGTTCGCGCGCAAGGGTTGGACTCCTGTCGCGCCTGCGTAAAGTATTGTTTAACTGATTTCTTTGCTCTACCAACTGACAGGTTGGACCCAAAAACCAGGTGACAATTTAACCAGTCAACAAAGTGCCACGTCGACTATGTGGCCGGTCAGTAGGGTGCAATACGGTGCTCTACGATGAGCTAGTGACCATATGATCACTGCAAAACTATATATAGTGACCGTAAAGAGCGTATTGTTACATACATTGACCGCCATTGTATTTTTCTCATTTCAAATTAAGCCATATTAACCGGAAAGGACTAGTGCTAGTACTGCTTTGATGTGTCCCGTCAACTCGCTGAACGAGGAGAAGCTTGATTACTACGCCTCTCCCTTGCCCACGCGCGCGATGGCTCGCAGGACGAGGAGAGGGTTTTGACTACAACGCCCTCTCCCTCTCCCTCTCGCTCGCCGTCGCGGTGGACGTGCAACAGTTCATTCGGTGTCAGATTGCTAGAAGCATATTGTACTGTAGTATCATCATAGTTGGACCTTTCGAAGAGGCGAAGAGCCAAGTGCAAGTTTCATGCGAGTATGAACTGTTGAACCTCCCGAAGAGGCAAACAGCCACGCGCAAGGTTTTATAGGAGTTGTTGTCCTAGTAGGAGTATTACAACTATAGCGAATGATGCTACTGTATGATGTTGCCAGGTCACCTATATCGAAAGCTGTGCCACCTTGTTTTCTCAAAGAGCATGTTGGAGCCCATGCAACAACCACACAAGTTACACGTACACATAACACATTTACTAGTAATAAATTCTAATGGACAAATGCCAGTATGCCACACAAGTTCATCTCCAATTCATATGATAAATTTGTGCACGACTAGTCTACATATATTCACAGCGCTACCATTCACAATTTACCATACCCTACTTACATGTTATAGATGGGAAACATGTCCTCCTCCAAGTTCCAGTCCCAGGTGTTCTTCATGGATGGCACGATCCATAGCGGTGGGCAACAGGAATCATTGTCGCAGCTTTCTAGTCCGGTTCCACACGATGGAGACTCATCCAAGCTGAAGTGGCATAAATCAGGGATAGCGTGTCCCAGCATGTCGTTCATCGGGCGGTGCGCACTAAAGACACAACCATGCTTCATGAACGGCAGGCCTTCGGTGTCGTGCACGGAAGTTGCATCCGCTTCACAATGCGGTAGCTGTCCTCAATGAAAAGCGAGTACTCTCCAAGAGTGTTCCTCGGCACCCACGTAGCATCACGGGGGTCGAACTTGGCGCCGTTCATCTGGTACACGCGGCATCTCAGATCTGGACACATGGTGACGTACACAATCAAGATCCATGCACAATAATGTTGTGCTCAAATATGGTGGTCAGTAATACTATGCAACAAATAGTACTACTCCGGTATAGAGGAAGTAAAATAACTGGCTTATTATATATAGCCACTCTTGGCTACATGGATGAGATAATAATACATGGAAAAACAAAAATAGTGGCAGCTTGTGGGTTCAAGCCTTCAAGGGCCTAGCGAGAGGGTTAAAGAATATAATACTAAATGGAATACCTGGGTAGATGGTGATGGTTCGATTGTGGTATATTGTGTGACCATGTTGCACATCAGTGGTAGCATGGGTAACGACTACTAAGATAGTTCATCCCAATATGCCAAAGTTATCTACAAGGTTCCAGGTTAGACCGAATCGGGGATGCAAATGCACATCCAGGATCGGCGATCTTATTTTGATCGGGGGATGACTGGTCCCTGCAAAACAATGGAGTACCATTCTGCATTCTGTTTGTAATCTACTGTAACGTAGGATGGCAACCAGATGAAACAAGCCCCCTCGCTTGTCATCGCGAAGATGCGGCCTAGATGGCTCACGGCGTCTTCGAACGGGTAGAGGTACAAATCTGCTGCGACCAACATGCGCCAGCCTTTGCCGTTACTGCCTCTTGCATTGATGGTAATCCTTATGTCAAGCACTTCGATCAGATAGTAATCTTCGTAGCCGCATCGCTTTGTTGGCGGGTCCGCAATTGCTATCTTCTACAATCTCATGTAGGCATCATCATACGTATTCAAGCCCGGCCAGTCCGGAAGGCCGATCCCAATGGTTGACAAGGGGTCTACGGGAACGGCCACACTGCTGTGGATGTTGTGCAAAATGATGGTCATATCCGACCGGAGGTATGCAAGCCAATCTTCATTGGCACCGTCCCGGACCTATATATAAGACGGTGGGCAACGGAGAAATTACGGGATGGAAATGGAATAACTAAGTACTACATGATCAAACTCCATGACTGACCAGCTCATCGGACGAAATCTGACTACCTCTCAACATCGGCAACTCTAGCAGAGTCGACGTGCAACCATGGCCAGGGAGCAGTGGATTGTTTGAAGGATTGTCCCATAGAAGAACCTTCTCCTTGAGGACGCATGGAAGACCAACAAGCATGGCCTTTTCCCAAGCCTGTTTAAGCACTGTCTTGAAAAAGTTCGTTCAAGAAGCACCGAGTCTTGCGGCGGTGAGGACGTCGTAGCGGCGTGCGATTTCTCCCAGAGGATCGTCGTCCAAGTTCTCCGAGCCTCGACGAGGGGAGAACCGCCTGGCGAATCCATGGGAGCAGCGACGAACTGCCTTCTCTTTGGGGGGAGGGGAACTGGCGAGGAGGAGATAAGAGCGTAGTAACCGTAGGGTCTCGTCCCTTCCAACTGTACCTCCTCGATCGTTCCTTAGCGAAGGGGTGAGGCTATTATTTACTATGTACTCGTACTGTAGAGTACTACTACTACTTTATCAACTAGTAGTCGATGTAGTACTGTACTTCTAGTATAGTGCACCAGTTTTGAACTCTTGAATCTCAGGGCCAAGGAGCTACAGTTGGAAGTGGAGGGTAGTACTGTGCTCTAGAACCATCGCTATACTATCAATGCAAGGAAAGTACACCTGCGTAGTGGGTAGTCTCGGTGCTCTATTCCAGCGCGTAGCGGACCTACTCAGCCGCTCCTATCACGCACACACTAGCAGCCTGTTTATCAGATATAGTTACTGCAGAGGCAGAACATTTGAGTTATTTGATACAGCAAGACTAGGCTTTTCGCTTCCATTTGTGGAGGTTTAATGGATCTAATCAAACTTTTTTAGTAGTTCCTTATTCATGAATGGGATGAGGCAAAGCTTTTGCCTCTGTTTCAAAACAAAAAAATCACGTCAAGTGGAATTTCTTTTATAGAGCCGATAATGGAGTGAAGTCCATGCGTGCAACGCCACAAGCTATAGAGCAGTAGAGTACTAACACTTTACATATAGAGCCATATTGCACAGTTCCCAATGCCGCACCAGGATTTTCCGGCTCCTCGGCCTTAATTGGGAGGCGCTAGTTTAAATATGCTACTAGATGATGATTAAGTTGCAAGTGAGGTGCAGCTAGGGTGAGCACGCGAGCCACGAGATATGGGAAGGAAAACCCGTTCACGTGGCTGGGCTATCCAGTGCACCCAGATTATGGTGCGACATGTCCGTTCATCTTCAAAACTCAAACTACCCGTGTAGAATATTGGCTCGCAGTGAAGTTACTATTTTAAAAAAAGGCCGTCGTGTGTTCGGCCAGGATCAAACCCACAATACGAGGTATACAGTCCCACTACCACTAGTAGTACTCGTTGGAGTACAACGCAACCTATAATCGCCTTTTGTTGCTAGTAGTACATTTTTCCTTACAAGAAACCACTAATAACGCCAAGAAACCACTAATAATGCCAAGAAACTACTACCACTTGCATACGTGGAAGACTTAAGAAAATACTACCTTATCAACCATTGTACATGCCCTTACCAACCAGCCCTACCAAGAAACGACTACTCTACAAAGTGTTGTTATAAGCACATTTCAACCCATGTTTCCTCTTAAGTCAACGCCTTCTATTCGACCGGCAAGTTAGGCGTTATGACTTGTGGGACCTACATGTCAGTCTGCATAAAAATCCCCGAGTGACCTCCTACCTCTGGCCCGTCCACCTAGTCATCCTCGGCCATGGGACGCAACTACCGCCGCCCGCAGAAGGCGAGGTTAAAACCACCGGCGGTGCGGAGCCCATCTTGCGGCAGCCCGGATGCTAGCTCCGTCCGGTGCTCGCGGCCGCTAGCTAGCCAAGATAGCTCCGTCCAGCTGCTTGTCTGCATGGTTTGCTAGCTAGATTGGCACGACGGCGTGGCGGCTTGCTCGCGCGTGTCGCGCTAAGGCCAGACATCTGGCTCGAGCGAAGGCCAGCGCGGGGCTTGCTCGCGCGTGAGTCATGCTCGAGCCAGCCTGCCAGCCCGTGCGGAGGCCAGCGCGGCGTCTGGCCTGTCCGGCGGAGCGGCGACCAACTCCCTCATCACCGGCGCCACCGACACATACGCATCATTAGTGTTTGAAGTAATGTTCAGGAAAAATTATGGTTTGAGGGGGGATATAACAGGATAAAGGTCAGATGTGGGTCCCTCCTGTCAATGGTCAAACAAAATGTGTTGGTTTAAGCTGCCTCGTCAACAAGGACGTGTGGGCCAACCCTGACATAAACAGGTTTAAACGAGCCTAATCAACACTAGGTAGTAGTTTTTGGCACGGATTAAGAAATTTTGGTTATGTTTTTGCTATTTTTTGTACAATAATTTCTTCCTAGGGCTGGTTGAAAGTGGTAGTTTTTTGTTAAATACTCTACATATAGTAAGTAGGAGTGAAAATTAAGATTTGGAAGCCAATAAGCAAGGCTAGTTACATAGTGCCTATGTGTATGTGATTGAAAGTAAATAGCAACCATGAGTGACTAATATCTTGATGGAAAACTCGAAACAACATTTTTCTGGAATGGTTGGAAATACTAGCAATATTCACGTGCATGGCAACGGATCATAATTTGAATAATACTTATTCACAAACTTGATACAAAACAATCTAATTTTGATATACATATATCACTAGAGATATATTATGTTTCAATCAGAAAATATTCCTTGGGCTGTTTTGGTGAGGTGAGGGAGGGTGTGGTTGGTTTTAAGATACTAATTATGGGTTTTTTCCGAAATTGGTAGAGAAGTGGGATATTGGTGAGAAAAGGCAACGACTTACCTCACAGTTGTTAGATGTAGATCTAATGGTCAGAAATGACAGATGGCACACACACCATCATCACCAACTTAGTCTTCTATAGGAGTACTAGCAAGATGTCCGTGCATTGCACGAAACATCAAGATGCATATTTTTGTAAAACACTTGTTGTGATTGACCCATGCAGCAGTAATACCATGTGTAAAAACTAATGGTATCTTTAGAAAGAGGAGATAAGGTGAAGTGGAATGGGGCGTGGTGTTGATTGGTGGTCGGAGGCAAGGGGATGGACAACGCCGGCAGCATCCACCAAGCCAGTTTGTTCCAGAGGATTCCTTTTTTAATTGCTCAACAATGAGGTTGTTGGAGATAATAATGAATGAGGGAAGGCCTTGTCTGCAAATGTGGAGAGAGGTGTGGGTATCTTTTAGTTTAATTCCCATCCGTCAGATATAGATCGGACAGTCTATTGCAAGATGGCACGCATACCATCATTACCAACTTGGTTTTTTTATAAGAGAAGAAATATAAGTATGGAGATACAAACGTATTATCGATACTTGTTTCCGTAAACTAGGATCTACATTCTATTCAACGGCTCTGCATGTGGGGCCTTAGCACAATGACTTCTCGACTGTGTAAAACAAAGGTTTTTCCGTCACCGATAAGGAGGGGGGACGGTGGCGCGCTTTCGTCTTGCCCTAGTCCTAGTAGTCATACTAGGTGGTCTATGCACGTGTAGATTTATTCTTTTTCACATCTCGTGTTCGCCGTACTGCCATGACTATTGATGAATAGACAGTAAGTTATTCACGGGGAACCCTTGTTGAGCGTGTTTGCGAGAGAGAGAGAGAGAGAGAGAGAGGGAGAGAGAGAGTGTGTGTGAGAGAGAGATAGTGCGCGTTAGATATTTCAAGAGACTGAGGCAATGATAAGAGATTCTTTGTGTCTATGTGTGTGGAGGATAGAGAGAGACTTGTACATGGGGCTTTGTGTTGTGTAACGTGGAGACACATAGACATAATCAGAGAGTGAGTGCGTCAGATACACATGCGGACATGGGGAGAGATATGTGAGTTAGAGAGATGGAGAATTTTGGTGTGCATCTGAGCTAGAGAGGGGGGGGTATATACATATCTAGAGTTGTAGATAATATGCAAGGGTGTGTGTCTTAAAAGAAGGATCCAGATAGCTAGATGGGTGTTTGCGCGTGTCTGTGTGTGTTTGTGCGCGCGTTTGTGTGTGATAGGGAGTGTGTGTATGTGGAGTAGAGAGAACACTAATGATGTAAACTTAGTATAAGAGAAGGGGGAATGGTGTGACATGTGTGTCAAAGAGAGACAAAGGCATGTGTTGTAGCGGGATAGCATGGGTGCTGGCGGGGAGCAGACTAATTGGAAGAGACATCGAGTGTGTGTGGGAGAGGGGTGTGAGAGCGAGAGATAGAGAGACCTAGCGACTAAGAGAGAGAGGAAAAGAGGGGGAGAGAGGGCTCATTTGAATCCATAAGTGGCGTATAGATAGGGAGACAATGTTGATGTTGTTCAAAGTTGGCCTATGTACGGAGACGCAAGGGAAGCGAGTCATCGTGTGTGTGATAGGGACTTCATGAGAGATCTAGAATAGATGGTGTAGAGAACAACGTGCAAGATTGAGAATGATGATACATTAGGGAGCTATGAAAAGAGTCACGACATATATGTATACAAGGAAGGAGCTGGGGTGGGTCCGCATGTGGGAGAGATAGAAAGAGGAGAGTGGTGCACAAGGAGACAAAGTGTGCTTGTTTGCAGTGGGGGTGGTGTGTGAGGAGAATGTGTGAGAACCATATAACTAGGGAGATAGACGTTTGGGGGCGATGTTTTGTGTGTATGGGAAAGGTACACTCTACATAGTGCGTGTGCTTGGGAAAGAGAGATGCCGGAAGACCTAGAGAGTGGGGGAAGAGATGTGTGCATGCCCGAGAGACAAAGTGATAAGAGACCTATATTGGGGTCCGAACTTTAGAAGAGAGGGGGTGTTAATGTGCTCATGCGTTCATGTCTGGGGGAG
>NC_041386.1:298649449-298682614 GCF_002162155.2 Triticum dicoccoides | reverse complement strand
GGGGGCGACGGAGGGGGGGGGCGACGGAGGGACTTCAGCGTAATTGAGATATATATGGTCAATAGTGTGTGCACTCATGGTTGATCAATTTGTTTCACAGTTTGGACTATGAGATAAGGATACTTTTGAACATGCATGATATACCTTGGTGTACCAGAATTACAAACCTAAGATTGGAATTTTAGAATTCGACTACATGATTACCTTTTGTAATTCTTTTGAACGGAGGTACAATTTTTAAGCCGGGATTTCGTGATTTCAAATTCATATATCAAACCTCGAGATATACACTTACGGGCATGTTCAAACTTTATAATCATCCACTTTATTCATACAAATACACATTTGGAATTTCATTTGAATTGCATGGTATGATGGTATTTGCTTGTACTAGCTCAATGATCCATATTTGAATTGAATGGACAATATAAGTTTCGAGTTGGAGACATTGATTTTCAAAACTTGCACTTTTTTGCATGCAAAACAAATAAATTCTCAGACATGATATCATAGTTGGTCGTACAAGAGCAGAACACTTATAATTTCGGCGCCAAAAGCTTTCAAACTTCCCGCTCACATCGAACTATCTCGCGCCCGAAAGTTTAGCCCTGCGATATTCCTGTTTTACCCCTGCCACATGAACGGAAAAGGGGTGCTTTGGTAACTCCATTGTATTCCCCTCTTTGCCCCCAACATTCTTCCCGAGAGCCCCTCCTCTTCCCCTCCCCGATCGCCCCCAACCACGGCAAGCCGCCGAATCTAGTCCTCCGCCGCAGCGGTGGACCTCACACCCCGTCGGATCTACCTTCCCCACCTTGGAACCCCCAACTGCCAACTCACCACTTCACTGGAGCTGCTTCACCAACTGGCTTGTCCACTGCTCCAGATCTCCTTAACCGCCATCATGGTCCAGCGCACCGGATCTGCTTAACCGGCGCCCTCGTCCACCATAGTGTCTTCAATGACTCCCTCGTCTGCCCCATCGCTGGCCCTTCATACAAGCCCTCGTCCGCCGCAACAGATCCGACTCACCAAAAGCACTATACACCACACCCGCTGAAGCCTTCGTCCACTGAACTAGACCTGCTCCACGGACGCCATATTCAACTCCACCGGCCCTGCTTTACTGACGCCGCAGCCTCATCAGGTTATTTCGATTTGTACTCCTTCGGTTTTTCTCTTATTTATCATGCAACTGTTCACTTACCACTGATGAGGCTGTGTTTGACAGCAAAGTATTATGAAAACCGAAGTATCAAAAACTACAGTAATTTTACCTATAGGTATGAGATACCATGGTTTTACCGTAACAGAGTTATTTTGAAGTATTCACAATACATAGAACCTGTTTGGTTGTTGTGGCACAACACAGTAATTTTTGCTGCCTAGCCATTGAACAAGTGCAGCTATCTTGCCATTAGCAGTGCAAGCACATGCAGCTGGATGGTCATTTCTGTTGCATTTTCGTTGCTAGCTAGCTGGCTATCCCTTATCATCTGTGTGCATAACAACTGAAGCTGAACGGCTCTTGTGTATACAAAAAGACCCCCCAATGCACGTCGCCTATGACTCACCTGCCGCTGAAGCTACACATAGATGGAGTGGCTTGGCCTTCTTTGAATCACCATCGAGTCCTGGAATGCCAGCAAACTAGGCGAACAGCTCGAGGAGTCCTAGATTAACAAGCATTGAGATCCAGCTGGCAGACTAGACAAACAGCTTGAGAAGACTAGACAAATAGCTCGAGCGGAGTTGAATTCAGAATCATTGAGATCCAGCTAGCAATCTAGACGAACAACTCGAGCGGAGCTGAGCGACATGCATAGTTAGGAAAGGCACAACCATGGAGAAGAAGGTGCCGACAATCAACATGAAGAGGCTGGAGGAGCGAATCGAGGGAGGGTGAAGGGTTGTCTAGTCACCTTTGGTCTCTCCATCCCCGTCTCTTTCCTTCCCCATGGCCACCGAGGGAGCTATAAGGCAATGGCGGCGGCCATGGCATGAGAGCGATGCCTCTGTTTGAGATCGAGGGAACAAGATAACACCGCCGCACCCTTCTTTTCGCCTGCTCTGGTTTTTTAAAAGAGGTATGGGTTCTTTTTTTAGGCAGAGAAAAAACTGCAGATTAGCCAATACTGCAGTTTTAAAATCACAATTGTTAGAAGCAATCAAACAATTTATTGTAAATAAAACTATGGTAATCCTAAAAATTGCAGTATTCTCAAAATACTTAGAAAATACTTTGTTATCAAACGGGGCCTGAGCTTTCTTGTATGTCGACAGGCGTCGCAACC
Source organism: Triticum dicoccoides (assembly GCF_002162155.2). Classification (NCBI taxonomy): domain Eukaryota; kingdom Viridiplantae; phylum Streptophyta; class Magnoliopsida; order Poales; family Poaceae; genus Triticum; species Triticum dicoccoides. The sequence goes on along the minus strand of NC_041386.1, from coordinate 298,680,320 downwards.
GAAGAACTGGAGCCGCTTCAGCGACGGTGACAACCGGCCCAAACTCAACCACAACAGGAGCACCATCGACGATCCTTAGCTATCAAGTATGACAACGATACCCATACGCCGCTGACAATCAAGTACAATTATCGAAGGGCTGGCGCCTACATTCACTTTCTTAGCATAAGCACCGCACCTTTGAATTTCTTCAGTGCATCATTCAATTTTTCAGGAGATGCATTATTCTGCTTGCACCTGTAGGGCCATACTTCTGGCAGTGAACATGTTACGTGTGCTAAATTACATAGCAGTGCATATATAGTTAATATGCTTTATTTTTGTCCTAAGTATTACTGTACTTCCTAGATATCACTGCCTACTATTTTACTTCTTGCATGCTATATTTATTATAATGGTGTTGTTCTTATGCCACCTGTTGGTTCCATCAGACTGCTTCATGTTCTCTATGCTTAATTACACATCAGCAAACTAGCATGTGCTTCCATTGCTTTTTGTTTGTTCTACCCTACATTTTCTGATGCTAGCTATTACATCACTGCTCCGAGCCTCTGGTCATTACTTTTTTGTGTGTTCTTGATCTTCCCAAGTTGCATGACTAAATTGATGCGTCTATTAATTATGGAGCTAAAAAACCCATCAAGCAAAATATTTGTTCTTTTGGGGCTGGCACCTCGAACAAGCATAAAAATAGAGTGAAGCAGATATATTGTCGTGTAAGCACACACCCTTCTTTCATTAGTTTAAATGAACCATTGATGATCAATTCGAACCAGTGCATGTGATTAAAATTAATTTTACCTAAATAGAGGGTGCAGAATAAACTACAACAACTAGATTTGCAACCATGGGATGCTGACGATATCTTCAAAGAACATTGGAACAGCAGCGAGGCTTCACAACAACATATGGTAAGGCAGTGTGTTTTAGTACATGTGAAATGTAATGCATGTGGGCTGCTTTCTTGGCTTGTGGCCTCAACCTGTAATCCTACAGAATTACAAATAGTTCAATTGTCTGCTTTGGTGTATTGCTTGATTTGAACACTTGTTTGTTACTTGTTAGGCTATACCTTAGTTGGCCAATATGTCTGCAGTGCCTGCTGTACTATCGTAAAGAAATGCATGCCTAGTTCATTTGAGTCCTTAACTTTTCCTCTGAACTTCATCACAAGACTGTCAACTAGGGATGTCAACTGGGTCCCATTTAATCCCGATTAAAGTCCACTAGTGGTATGATAGTTCAAAAGAGTTTTTGTTTTTTGAGGAAAATGAACTAGGGAGCTAGCAAAAACTAACTAGATGGTACTGGCGGATGTTGTTTATTTGCCACTTACATCCCTAGTTTCATCCTACCATTTTAGTTTCTTTTCGACTGATGCTGCTTTGAACCATTTAAATATACCTTGCCATGCTCGGCAATAATTCGTATGTCATTTACCATGTAAGCTTACTGCCTGGATCATGTGATAACTATCTCTTACTTATGTCAGCAGAAACCTTTCAGGATGCCGTTCACACTAGGACACAATGTACAACCCCAGAATCTAGTTGTGGAAGCAGTGTGCCATCCATGTTACCAGATGGTAGCAGTTCAGAGGCAACACCGCCGGAGAGCAGTCTGAGCACATATATTATAGTTCTTGAGGCTCTACTAGAGGCAGAAAGAGATGGTGTGGCTTCCGTGAATGAGGTAAGCTTGATCTTGAGGCTAGAAATTATGCAATTAGCTGCACACATTATGCAAGCAACCGAAGAATTGGAGGAAGTAAGAATGCTGCATTTGAAGACGGAGGAGGTCCTGCTGTTTCCGCTATTTGAAGCCCAGGGTAATCCCAGTTCTTCTCTAAATAATAGTTGAAATTGTCAATAGATATTGTACTTGCATGTTGTGTCATGTCTCTGAATGGATTATGTTGTAAGACCCCCTATGTTGTCCATGTATTGTAATGATCCGAATTTTTTAGGCGAGGTAATCCTTCGTACTTGTATGATTGACATAAGGTGAACTGTTTTTCATGTGAACATATTGTATTCGATGAAATAACTGTTTGACTCAAAGTGTATCCAACCTACTAAATTCGAAGATCACGGCATTTCTAAATCATTATAATATAAAAAGGCGGAATAAATCTTTGTTGTGGTTTTGAAGAAATAAGTAACAAAATGTAGAATTATCAGTGGATATTTGTAATCGAACACAAATTCGATTTGAATTTAGTTGCCAGGGCCCAGGGCAAACGTGAATGCTAATTCTCCCAACTTTTGACCGAAGCGGCTGAACACCCACTATCATTTGTGGGTTGCCCGAAGCAATTGTTTGCGAGATGGAAATTACTGTCTACCCCTGACACTTTGACATCCTTATCGACCAGATTTACATTTGATTCAAGCTCATCCAAAAGACATGTGTCTCTCCCTCCATTTCCCCATTCATACACGGTGGATGGCAAAACAAACTCTCCTCGCCCGAAATCGATGTAGGCAAATATTTTAAATAGGGGCAGATGTGTAACTTCCCTCAGACGTGACACAACTGCCCTACATGTCAACCCCGTTCATACACCATGGGTGCCAACCGTGGGCGGCAAAACACCCTCTCCTTGCCCGAAGTCGCTACTGGCAAATATTTGGGAGATGCGAGATTATTGTCCTATCCCCAACCAACCTGATGTCCAAAATTTTAAATGGGGGATAAGTTTGCAACTTTCCCACATTTCAGACAAGCGCGTCCGAAAGTTTGAGATCCCCCCTCCATTTCCCCATTCATACACCGTCAGCGCCCCAACAACCTCCCCACTACGGCCAGCCTCCTCCGTCCGCCACCCCATCCTCCACCTTGCCGGAGCCGCTACCCCATCGTCCACTGCAAGAGATGGATGTCTCTCATCCACGACACCGGATCAGGATCCTTTGATCGCGTCCTCTCGCTTAATCAGTGTCGTCGTCCACCTTGACGTTGCCACTCCTACGGCCGCCTCGTCCACGGCAATGAGATTTATCCCCCGACCCGGCCGTCTATCGTATAAAGTCTTCTTTCCCGCCGCCGACAACCATCGTACCTGCAGCACCCTCAACATATTAGCTGGAGCCTACACAACGTTGCAAGAGAGGTGGTACTCTTCCATATGTGCTTAAGTAATTGATCTCACCCAGAAAATAGATCATAAATTGTTTAGTGTACTTTTCTTATCCGTACCAAATCGTAGTGGCTAGTTGAAAGCAAACATTGGTTGTGAAGTAGCTTTGTCCGGTTTGAACCTTCAGATTTTCCATGGAACGGTCACTATACTCGTAAAGCTTATGGTTTTCCCCCTATATATTCACTACCATCATTGTAGGTGCTTCGTGTCGTGCTAGCACTGCTCCTCAAGACCTCAACCAATCAAGCGAAACAACATGCCACTCATAATTCCAAAGCTTAGGTGTTGAAATACGAATATGATATGATGCTCATATTACTAAAACAAAGAACATTTAATTGGTCACCTAATGTTCCTATATTCATTCCGAACAGCATGTGCGCCACCCACTGGTCCAGCTAGTTCCACTTTCCTGATTTTACTCTTGATGCTTAGGGTTTTCCCCTTTTATCTACTCTACTATGATCTGCGTAGGTGCTTTCTGTCATACTAGCATTATTCCACCCTTCAAGCTAAACAACACAACATTCAAAATTCCAAAGATTAGTTGTTTGAATATGATTGTGATATGATACTAATATTAGTTAACAAACACATTTAATTGGTTAGCTAAAGGTCCCACTTGAGTTTCCATGTGCATGTCGGGACATATGGAGAGACAGCGGAATTGCATTTCTTTGTCACTTGTTGACTGTATTTTCTTGTCCATACCAAATCTTAGTTGTTATTTCAAAGCAAACATTGGTTGGTAACTACCCTTTGCACGGTTTGCAGCTTCAAATCTGCCATCCTACTATCACGGTCAACACTATACTCATCATGCTTACGGTTTCCCCATTTTATGATAACCACGATCAGCCTACGTGGTTCGTGTCATAATAGCACTTCTCCACCCATTGATCTAAACAAGCTTAGTTGTACAAATTCAAATATGATATTATGCTGATATTAGTAAAACTAAGACATGTTTAATTGGTCAGCTAAATGTTCCTACTTAATTTTCGAAATGCATGTGAGCCACATATGGAGAGACCGGAACGAATACTATTTCTCTGTGCGCTTTGGTTCATCATGGGTGGGCAACCGACATTGTATAGAAAGATTTGTAATATCTTCAATCTGCTTGCTTTTCTGCTCTTCTTTAAGATGATCCTCTTGTCTTCTTTAATAAGTATGTTCCTTGTTGGGAAGAGTACCTGATACATTTGCGGTCGATTGGTCAGGTCGAGTTGTTCTCCCTTAGTCCATTTTGAGTCTGTCAAGTCAGGTCGACTTGTTCTTCTTTACTATATGTTGAAGCTGTCATCTGGGAAGTATCATCACTTCTGGAGCTCTCATATTTTGAGTAGTAGGACACATTATATTAATGCACACACCAAGTTACAACATGCATGGCATCTCTCAGAAGAATTGCAGAGATAGCACAAAGGGGTTTACAGGGAGGCAGTATTGGATTAGAATCACTTTTGCATTACAAAGATAATCTCACTTGTTTTTATGTTTTCATGCATGTCAGGTACTAAACATTATCAAAATGAATATGAGAATGGGTGCACAAGAGGAATATTGTGGAACAATCCACTGGCTATCAAACTTGGCATGGTGGATGATGGCCTATCGTATTCACTGATCAAGGTGCTTGCTCTAACTTCGCAAGGTTATATTGGTTGCACATATTTTGCATCTGACCTCTTGCATTACTTCTACTTTCTTACACCATCTACTTAGTTTAAGCATCATATATGTGTATATGCCATACCTATCCATTTTCTGTACCTATTCCATGTGTTGTCATACTATGTTTTTCTAGTCAAATGTTGTTCTTTCGTAATAGATGTCCAAAAGGAAGAGGGTGAGTGCAGATCCTCAAGGAGTACAAACTAGGTATTTGGAAAAGGTAGTGATACCTGATAAATCAGATAGATCAGCAACCACAGAAAACACAGGCCCAACTATACCACACTCTACCCCTACTCCACTGGCGAAACTGCAATTAGAACTGCTGAGAGCCCAGCATCAGGTACTGTCTATGATACCAATTCAAAATTTGAACTCCTAAATTTCTGCATGTGCCTTACCTTCTCTGTTGTATGAAAACTAATTTCAGATGAAGCTCCTTGCTCAAAGGATCATAGGATCTCACAACAATACCGGGCTCTGCATTGCTCTTGTCAGTACCTCTTGCCCTTTGTTAGCATACTTACACTCATTGCTGTTTGATTATGTAGCATCACTGTAAATGTTCGCTTCTTTATCCTCCCTTTGCCTAAAATTATAAGATCTATATTTACTCTTATATAAATGTAGAATTAACACAATGGTTATGATGTTTTGGATTGCTCATGTAAGTACCTGTTGTCATGTACTCCCTCTGTATCGAATTAATTGTTGATCAATTGGATGTATTTAGAACTTAATAATGCTAGATACATCCATTTGAGCAACAAGTAATAACGGACGGTGGTGGTATGACTGTACTTGCATCGCGAGATAGTTGATTGTCTAGCATTACTCTGCATCTTATCTGCCCTACCCTCCACTTTCTCCAAATTATCATATCTACATTTACTCTTACCAACATGTTGAATAAAGCCAATGCCACTGCACACGTTGATGTCTGCATTCCTCTTGTCAGTACCTTTTGCCTTGTAACCCTGTACTTAATTAATTTCTATTCGATTATGTATCATAGGTCTTCACCTGAGCTTCATTATCCTCTGTTTCTTCCCATATTATTTGATCTATATTTACTCTTTGCAAAATGTAGAAAAATGGTAACGCTTATAAAGAATTTTCTTTGGGGAATTTAGTGAATTATCCTTCCATCAACATGGTGATGGGCTTTGTCCACCCCGCATTAACATGTAATGTAAGTTCATCCTTCTCAAGCCTTCAAACTTTGTTCTAGTATAGAGTTGATTAGGCATCATTTCCTCCACTGTTGTTTACTTTGCTGTTTACATCTGATTTGGATGTTTGCAACAACTACCCGTTTTAAATTGTAGTTGTAAAAGCATGTTCCTTATGCATAACAAATCCATTTATTTGCTTATATAATTGTGAAACCTTTTACGTGTCTCCTTGTTTCTCTTTCAGAGTCATATCTCTTATGCTAGGCAGAACTTTAGGGAAGATAGTGAGCCATATCATACTGAGGACAGCGAGATGACCCCAAGGTCCTGTCTTGATGAAGACAGTGAGTTGAAGCTACTCACCAGCAGGAGTGAGACAACCTCAGTGCAGTCGCTGCCTCAATTAGTTCGACTTCTTCAGTGTCAACTTAAAGCGGAAATGCTTGCTTCAGCTCAGCTCTAACTTGAAGTCAAAGATGCAAGGAAGATGTCAGAGGACTGCCTTGCGCACTATGCTGCCATACAGCTAGGGATGGAGCATCTATCATTGACACAACTGAGGTTTCATCAGCTAGTTCGGCTGCTTGTGGGGCCTGCCCTGGCTAGGCCTCGTGCCTTCTGAAGTGCTCTTAGTTTTGTATATTCTTTTGTTGGCGTATTTATATGCACTGGTGGCGACCTTCGATGCCCAATGTATGTAATCCGTGGTCACGTTGTGCTTTATTATCATCGGTAGAGAACTTTGATTCCCAGTGGATGTAATATGTCGTAATTTCTTTATTGTATAGTCTAGGTTTATTCTTTGGTCGGTATATTGTAATTTAGGCCAGAAGGTTCAGTGGACCTCAGTGTTGTCGGTCTTCAGGCCGGCCCATTACTCATATGGGCCAAAACGTGGGCCTATAATTATCTTGGGCCATTAGAAGGTCTAAAACTATAGTGGTTTCCCGCCTTTAACAGGCTGAGTAAAGTTCTAGGCAGTTGGGGCAGAGAATACCATGGGCTTTTAACAGGCTAAAACCTAGATTGGGCCAACATTGGGCAGAAAAATTCACGGGCCAATACAGGCCGAAACTGCCTAAGGCCCATGTTTGGCCCAAATAGGAGGAGCAGTTAACAGGCCAGAATATATCTCGGGCCAGTTTGGCCCAATAAAATTATGGGCTTTAAGCAGGCCGGTATCCATGTGGGCCATAGGCCCAAAAGTGTCACGAGCCATTATCAGATGGGCTGTAAGCAGGCCTGATTCAACGCGGGTTGTAATTATGCCAAACTGTTCCAAGGGACATTAACAGACCGATAGGCCTGTTGCGCTGAAATTTTTCCATGAAGACCACGGGCCGTTAAGAGGCCTAAATTTACTTCGGACAGGAAATAGCCCAGTTTCTGCATGGGATGTGAAAGTACCTAAAGTTAAAACGAGCCGACAACGTCCCAAATGCAACTGGGCCGCTAACAGGCCAAAACTATTATCGGGCCGAACTGGTTAACGGGCATTTAACTGGCTGAAATACAAACCTGTCTTAGAATGGGCCCAAAAGAACAGTGGCCTGTTAACGGGCCTGATCCGGTATGGACCGTAATTTGGCCCAAAACATGGTAGTCTGTGAACGGGCCTAGTCTGCTATGGGCCTCAATTTGGCCCAAAACATGGCAGGTTGTTAACGGGCCATCCCACTAGTGTATGAAAAAACATGGTGGGCCTTTAGTTGGGCGGGCCTTTTCACCAGAATGGGCCTCTATTGGGCCGTGCCACGTGTCGATGTATCATAGGCGTCTCCTGTCCAACGAAAAGGTTGACATCTGTCCCAATGGTCAGCCAACACGTGTTTCCTCCGGCCAATGTTAAAGGGTTATCGAATCCAAAACTGGACCCGATAGCTTAACGGCGACCCGTTACGGTGGATGCCACATGTCGGACACCCTTGACGAAAGCACTTCTGTGACGCGCGATTTATCGTCATGGAAGTGGACACTTCCGCGATGATAATTTTGGTAATGTCATGGAATACTTCTACGACAGCACAAGTATGACTATATTGATTCTGTGATAAAATTGTCATGGATGTACATGCATGACAAAAAATGTGACCTACTGTGACAAACACGTATCATCACGGATATGTCTTTTTTTGTAGTGTAGATAAGCTGATCAGAAATCCACAATTCATCAGATCTCGACAAACACACCGCAAAAGAAGATTACATCGGATAGATCTCCAAAAACATCGAGGAGAACATGGTATTGAGAATCAAAGAGAGAGAAGAAGCCATCTAGCAACTAGCTATGGACCCATAGGTCTGAGGTAAAGTACTCATGCTTCATCGGAAGGGCAATAGAGTTGATGTAGAAGCCCTCCGTGATCGAATCCCCCTCCGGTAGGATGTCGAAAAAGGCCCAAGATGGGATCTCACGGAACAGAAGGTTGTGGTGGTGGAAAAGTGTTTTCATGGATGCTTCTGTTGGTTTGGGAATATATAGGAGGAAGATCTATGTCAGGGGATCACCGAGGGGCCCACATGGCAGGGGGCGCGCTACCCACTACTAGAAAACCCCCTACTAATGGCGCACCTAATTTGGCCATTAATGGCGCATCAGTGGTGCGCCATTACTAGCACGCCATTAGTAATTTTTACTAATGGTGCGCCATTATTATAGGCCAGGGTGCACCATTAGTATGCCTCCCAGGGGCCATGTATACCCAGGTGCTTTGGCATACTAATGGCGCACTGCAATGGGATGCGCCATTAGTGACCACAGCATACTAATGGCGCACTGTCCAGTGATGCGCCATTAGTATGCTTTGTCATACTAATGGCGCACTGTCATGTGATGCGCCATTAGTATGAATATTAGGTTTTTTTATTTTTTATTTTCTGTTTTTTGCACAGGTTACACATTTGCCAAAGTCAGAAAGCTGGTAGGAGCATTAGGAGATGTTAACACACACACACACACACACACCAGGATATGTTTGCTTCACTCAACTTGACATAATATAGCAGCATGCAAATACAATGGATCTACAATGGAGAAGGATGCCATGCTGTGGCTCCCATATTAGCCCACTAGCCAGACGGCACAACTACAGTAACGCAAATGACCCCAGTTATGTAGTTATGGTATCTTGTATCCTATAATTGCCAGTTTTATTAGATAAGCTGAGATCACAAAACATAAGCAAGACAAGAACTGCTAGTCTTGGTATCTTGTATCCTATGATGCCAAAGAGGATTGATGGAGGCACACACATATCATAAACAAGTATGCACAGATTATGATTGAAATCTTGCTAGAAGGCACTGCCGAGGTTGTCTTTCACCGTCATGGTGCTGATCTTCCCCTGGACAAGGGCCGACCTCCCTGCATATCCTGCATAGTGTGGTCGCACAGTGAATCAGAGATTGACCGAAATTCCGACGATAGAGGACTATCACATCGCTCTGTGGTAGATCACCTGATTTGGGCCTGCCACATTGAGCACTTCTTTTCCTTTGCGGAGTAAGGACGACCAATGCATCACAGAATAGTTCTACATCACGTACACATCATGCTTGGAAGTAGCCCACATGATGTTCCTCAGCTGCACATGTACAAGTATACGGTCAGTGCGTTCGTACCAGAATTCTTCTTAAAACTCTACAGAAATACAATGATGCAAATGAGCGCCATTTTATTCAAGCACACCAAATTCTACTACGATAACAAACAAGATCGCCTGATGGAGGACATAACAGTGAGCTTCTATTAAAATTTCTCGGGTAATTACAACTATGTGATTCTACTGTTAATCTAGATCTCCTTCAGGTTTTGATTCATTTAATCAAACAATAGAACACAACTGCTGGAAACTGTTAAGACACACATATTATGTGCACGCCAAAAAATAGCAAATCTATGAAGGGGGGTGTCTATTAGCAAATTTTGGTCTAAATACAACTTAGGCAGGCAAATGCTTAGTGTAACTAATGAACTGATGTTGTTTGCGTTTCTGAACTTTGCTAAATGAACTCTAGACGAATACACCAAAAACTAATGAACTCTATCTCCACAGACTCCATCTCTAAACAAATGATACATTCTCATTCACATTCACTGGAGAATAATCAACATCATTATTGGCAGTTTGTGGCACCTTCAAGATTTTTATATATATAAACAAAATTTTCAACGGCGGGCAATCAGTCAATTAGGCACCCAAACACAATAGTAGTATAATCGTCGCTAGCCGTCGCTGTGGGGAGTTTGGAAGTGGAGGGGCGAGAGGAGGAAGGCGTGGGGAACGGCGGCGAACTCCTCATGCCCAGGCTCAACTCCGGCGCCATGTGCCGCTAGACCATCGTCCTGAGAAAAGAAGCACAAGTAGAAGGCGGCCGTGAGTGGGTACCAAGGGAAAAAACAGAAGCCGCAACCAAGAATTGCAAGATTTAGTATAAAGGAAATAGCCTCAGCATTTAGATGTTTCTAATAAGATTGCGCACTAATCTAACACAATATACATAAGGTGTCCTCATAGTTTTACTAATACCTGGGGGTATGGATAGTGGGGTATATAAAGAAAAGCAATCCATTATCATGTTCTAGGAACTAACTATTAGAGTACATGCTCAGGATATAAGTGGAAGCAGAGAATATAATGAGATGTCAATAGTCCCCGAGAGGTTTATGCAAGCAGGTCTTTTTATACTACCACTTGCATGATTTATTTATTTGAATAACAACAGGAGAACTGCTATATTCACTGATTATAGAAAGCTCAAATTGGCAGTCGCACATAGCATGGAGTATTCATAAGATTTACAGGAAAAATAGGTATTATATGCAACGATTTGTGCCATATTGGGAACAAAGATTTACAGAATGTCATTCAAAGTTGGAAATAGGTATGCACTTTTTTGTGGTTTCCCCATATTGGAAACAGATATTTGTACCAGCTTCCGACATGGCATCCAGTGCAGGCAGTACAATATACAGCGGGCCGTCAGATAATGGCATCCTTGAGTGTTGTGCATTCATTTTAAAATAGCATGTTGCTTGGAGCAGGTTATGGGGTCTAATTAACCGGCCATTGCATTGCAAACAAGCAAAATCAGAGACTGAACTACACATATTCACCTGAAGCCTGGTCTTGATGGCATCGATGGGGTAGAGCGTCATCTCCACCACGACTCCGGCGGCTCCTCTCGGCTATGACTCCCTCTGCAAGCGAGCGGGCAAAAAAAACAGCACACGTAATCAATCCCCTTCACCCGTGACTGACTGTAAGGTTGCAGAAGGCGAAGCGAGCTTGTACTGAGCCACTAATAATCCACGGATGGAGATGGGAACCAAAGAATGAGAGAGATGGGGAAGGAGGAGAGGACGCACAGCAGAGGATCTGGAGGAAATTGAAGGGCTTCTCTTCCCCTTCCTCGTCGCCCATGTCTGCCCGTCGACCACCGAGAAACCTGCGCCGAGGTATGGAGGAAAACAGAAGGCAGCTGAAGTTATTTGCCTGGTTGTTGCGGAAATTTGCAGGGGAGAGAGGAGAGGAGAGGATTCACACCTGACTGAGGGGAGGGGGAGAAGGAGCCGCTGGGGAGGTCCGCCGTCAGCTCCGTCGCCATCTGGATCTCACTCTGCACGTGGGGTAGGTGTGTTGTGAGTGAGGCTGTGGGTGGGGTGGGGGCGAGGGAGGGCGGAGAAGAACTAGGAGGTTGAGCCCCGTGTGGCGGCGCAGTAGATGTTGGAGAGGGGTCACCGGAGCCGTGCCAACGATGGAGGCGTCGTCGCCCCCGAAACCCTAGTGGGAGGGTTGCGGCTGAGCGTTGGAGGCCGGGAGCAGTGAATCCCGCAAGGGGGAAGATCCAACGGAGCGAGGCGAGCTCGGGACGGTGCTGCGGGGTGGCGGGAGTCGCTGGAGAACGCCGGAATCGGCCGGCACCTGTGGCGGCGGAGATGTGTCCCGGGAGAGAGAGAGGGTTGTGGGAGAGAGAGGTGGAAGGGTGCGGAGGCGCCTGAGGTGGGAGTGAAGCAGATGGGAGGGAGGAGGCCGCCGGCGTGAGCTGTGGGAGGGACGAGGCGGTGTGTGGGTCGCGGCGGCGGCGATGTGGGAGGGAGGGGATGGATCGGGGTGGGTGGGACGAGGAGTGGGTCGGGGTAGGGGATGGATCCAGGTTACTAATGGCGCACCCCCTGGTGGTGCGCCATTAGTAGTTTTGCAAAAAAAAACATACTAATGGCGCACTCTGCAACGGTTCGCCATTACTAGTTTAAACTAGTAATGGCGCACCGCGCGTGAGTGCGCCATTAGTACTTTTGCAAAAAAAAGAATAAAAAATAAAAATAAAAAACATTAGTGGCGCACTTTCTGGTAATGGCGCACTTACTAAGGATGCGCCATTAGTATGTTTGGACAGGCGCACTAGTTAAATTTTTTTTGATACTAATGGCGCACCGTGGACATGGTGCGCCATTAGTAGTTTCAACTCTAATGGCGCATCAGAAGGTGGTGCGCCATTAGTATATACTAATGGCGCACCACTTGTCTGGTGCGCCATTAGTGTCAATCCCATCTATAGCCCTTTTTCTAGTAGTGACCCCCTGGGCGCGCCTTCCGCCCTTGTGGCCGCCTCGTGGCTCCTTTGACTTGCACTCCAAGTCTCGTGGGTGCCTTCTGGTCCAAGAAAAATATCGTGACGGTTTTATTCCGTTTGGACTCTGTTTGGTATTCCTTTTCCGCGAAGCTTAAAAACAAGGAAAAAAAATAAAAACTGGCACTGGGCTCTAGGTTAATAAGTTAGTCCCAAAAATAATATAAAATACCATATTAATGCATATAAAACATGCAAAACAGATAATATAATAGCATGGAACAATAAAAAATTATAGATATGTTGGAGACGTATCAAGCATCCCCAAGCTTAATTCCTGCTCCTCCTCGAGTAGGTAAATGATAAAAACAGAATTTTTTATGCGGAATGCTACCTAACATATTTATCCATGTAATTTTCTTTATTTTAGCATGAATTCTCAGATCCATAAGATTCAACACAAAAGTTTAATGTTGACATAAAAACAATAATACTTCAAGCATACTAACAAGGCAATTATGTCTTCTCAAAATAACATGGCCAAAAAAAGCTCATCCCTACAAAATCATATAGTCTGGCTATGCTCCATCTTCATCAAAAAAATATTCAAATCATGCACAACCCCATGACAAGCCAAGCAATTGTTTCATACTTTTGGTGTTCTCAAACTTTTTCAACTTTCACGCAATACATGAGTGTGAGCCATGGACATAGCACTATAGGTGGAATAGAATACGGTGGTTGTGGAGAAGACAAAAAGAAGGAGATAGTCTCACATCAATTAGGCGTATTAACGAGCTATGGAGATGCCCATCAATAGATATCAATGTGAGTGAGTAGGGGTTGTCATGCAACGGATGCACTAGAGCTATAAGTTTATGAAAGCTCAAAAAGAAAACTAAGTGGGTGTGCATCCAACTTGCTTGCTCATGAAGACCTAGGGCATTTTGTGGAAGCCCATCATTGGAATATACAAGCCAAGTTCTATAATGAAAAAAATCCCACTAGCATATGAAAGTGACAACATAGGAGTCTGATCATGGTGCTACTTTGAAGCACATGTGTGGAAAAAAAGGATAATAACATTGCCCCTTCTCTCTTTTTCTCTCATTTTTTCGTTTGGCTTCTTTGGCCTCCCTTTTTTTCCTCACATGGGACAATCCTCTAACAATGAAAATCATCACACTCTTATTTACTTACAACTCAAAAATTACAACTCAATACTTAGAACAAAATATGACTCTACATGAATGCTTTCGTAGGTGTACCGGGATGTGCAATGACTCAAGAGTGACATGTATGATAGAATTAAGAAAGGTGGCTTTGCCACAAATACGGTGTCAACTACATGATCATGCAAAGAGATATTACAATGATGGAATGTGTCATAATAAAATAGAACAATGGAAAGTTGCATTGCAATATATGCCAGAATGGCTACGGAAATGCCAGAATAGGTAGGTATGGTGGTTGTTTTTAGGAAGGTATATGGTGGGTGTTTGGTACTAGCGAAGGTTGCGTGGTACTAGAGAGGCTAGCAATGGTGGATGGGTGAGAGTGCGTATAATCTGTGGACTCAACATTACTCATAAAGAACTTACAAACTTATTGCAAAAATCTACTAGTCATCAGAACAAAGTACGAAGCGCATAAGGAAAACAATAAAAAAATACCACATGCTCCAACTTCGTTACATAACGATTCACCATACGTGCATGCTATGAGAATCACAAGCCTTAACACAAGTATTTCTCAAATTCACAATTACTCACTAGCATGACTCCAATATCACCATCTCTATATCTCAAAACAATCATAAGGAATCAAACTTCTCATAGTATTCAATGCACTTTATATGAAAGTTTTTATTATATCCCACTTGGATGTCTATCATATCTTTCCCTAATAATAAAGCATGGATTGACTCTGTGGGTTCACCATCACAATACACTTTTCCCCGTGAATTTACGCTTTCAGTTTAAAAAAACTCATATTCAAGGTGGTACTAATTTTTTGCTTAGGTAATTTTTGGTTTCATCGGCTCCTACATCACGTTTCCCGTCGGTCACGCCTCCCTGTCTCAGCCCATACATCACCTGCATGGGCCTCAGCCCACCGAATCGAATCCAGCAGCCAGACAAGCCGATAGAAGAGACAGAAAGAAAATACATGTGTCCATACACGGAGGACGAGCTCTCGCCTCCTTTCTCGCTCGCCGCCGCCACCACCCACGTCGGCCACTTCTCTGGGGACCTCCAGCGCCGTCCAGCATGCCCCCGAGCTCCCCACGGTCCACGCCTCCCTCCCCTCCGGCCAGAGTCTCCGCTCCCGTCCTCTACCGCCCGCTCGCAAGCCCATCCCCCATGGCTAGGGTTTCGGGTAGGGCTTCGCAGCCGCGTCTCCGGCTGCCCCAGGTTCGTTCCTCGTTCGTTCTTGTTCTCCCTTTATCTAACTAATCATGTTTAGGTTTTTTAGGGGATAAACAAGGGGAGGTATAGCAGGGCGTTGGACATTTGCGGGAGTGGGGGAGATCGATGTGGACGAGGACTGTCTGGTGCACTGCTGGTGCGGGGAGGGCAGGGGAGAGGGATGGCAGCTGCGCTGCTATTAGCTGGATATAGCACTGCTCCTTTCCTGTTGTTTGTTGATTGATGCTACTGCTGCTGCTACTTTGATGCAGTTGCTGCTAATTTGATGTGGAGGATGTGCAGGGACGGACGACGAGCGAGCAGAGGATTTATCTGGGACCTAAATTTGGCAGGTAAAAATTGGTCTGTTTGCCGCTAGCTGGCTTCATGTGATGCTATAGTGTGCTATGGAGAGGTACAGAGGTTATTTTACAGGACCATGAAGGTTCATGATTGGCAATTGATCTTGGGCTATTGGCTTATTATGATCAAAACTGAGAGTATATGCGCCACTATTAGTGGTCTTGCAGAGTTGGAATGTTATGCTTCACTGTAATTGCTTTACTGAATCTACAGACTAAGAAAATTTCTATTTCTTGTGTCAGGCAAATGGATGAGCTCTCACATCCCTCTCGGTCTCCTTTGATTTGTTGCAGATTTCTTTGAAGTCCATGACCTCTCTGTATGTTGATTGCACCCATGTACTATATACTTCCAATTTCTTCTTTATCGTGTATATACCAATTGTTTTCCTTTACTTTGTGCACAGTGATTTTGCTCTAGCACTAATATAAATTTTGGATTCATAATTGCAGCCTATCATTAATTTGCCGCAAAACTACAACCAATGTCAAAATCCTTATTTTAGTTAGGACAAATAACTATTTAAAAACCCAAAACTAGCTGCATTCAATATTTGATAGGTTAATTCCGTCATTCAGTATTTGGAGTAGATGCTACAGTTATAATGAAACAGTAGGATTCCTGTAATTGTGCACAGCAGCAGCGAGGCGCTCTAAATTTCAACATGACACCGAACTTCAAACAGAACGCCTCCATGGTTAATGATGTGCTCTTAGATTATTAGTTTCTTTGAATTTATCTGCTTCCATTAGATTAAGGTTATAATGCAAACATATAGATAGATGTATCAATCCATTCAGACACAGTTTTCTGTTTCCTAGCCTCCATGTGTATGTAATATTATTATTTTGGAAAAGGATCATTTATTAAGGCAACAAGCCAACACAAATAAGAAAACTTGGCCGCTACATGTTACTAACTCTAAACTGAAAAGGTTCTAAATCAACTGACTTGACCGGAGCTCTATCTTAAAGATTTGATCATAACAGAGTTTGGCAGGTTTCCCCGAAAGAAAAAAGCAGAGTTTGGCAGGTTAGGTGAGACACGTCATTAGATTTGTTATGAGCATTGCGATATCCTACGTTAGACAGGTACGCAAATTAATCAAAATTTTCATTTAACATGCAGTAGAAACAAATATATGTAATTGTCAATATCAGTGTGCCGGTGAAGAAACTCAGTCACTGCCAATGTACTATTCTCCCATGCTAAAGCTGAAAAAAACTGCATGCACATTTGTTTGTTTCAGCACAAGAAAACATTCAAAATTAATATACCTATCGCATCTCATGGTGTATGATTAACTTGCACTACATTGTTTCTATTTCCAAAATTTATTATTCATGGTCGGTTATTGTCGTTTTAATACAATCAACCTTTTCAAATATATTTGGATTATATTAGGAAACTGCATCTATGTGTTTCTGAGTTAGAGCTCCTAACAGGCTACTTCTGCTTCCTTAGTTGCTTCCATTTTAACTTTAGATCGTTATTAAGATGGACCTCCGAGCCATATAGTCCATAAGGAAGTGTTCAGATACTTGTAGATCATGCAAGTGAAGAGTGGCTTTAATACTTTTGAGTGGACATAAAGTAATTTTAAGATCAATAGTTGATGTTCTCGCTCTTAAAAAAATACTGACAATTGATGCCAACGACCCGAATGGTCCAACACACAATATTTATTCTTCTTCGTAAAAGAATTATGTTTCTAATTATTATATAGGAGTGCACATCAAATGTTTTCATTTGGTGCATCAGTTCAAAGCAAGCCAGAAAAATTAAGTCTTCTATTTTTGTAGATCAGAATCCTAGACGTAGTCAGTTTATATCATTTTTCCGGTACCTCTATTGTGCATATATTTCTCAAACGAATTCTGCCATCGATTAGGAGTGAAATCACCATGACATTTACATGCTTTGTCTTCCATGCTCAGGTCAATGATACTTGAAATTCTTGGGACTTCTTTCGAATCGAAACATTACAAGATAAGCTTATGGTGACTTTATGAGGTTTTGGCATTGGACCGTTTGAAACTTTAGATTGGCAGAGAGATAGAGACCCTGGTACTCTGAAGGATGTTGAATTTGAGATAAAAAATTATTGTTGTTAAATGATCTTTGCTTCTTTCAATTGCAAAATTTAGCGTTGTTGGTTGTTTGATGTTGCAGTGGGCCTTGGCAGTGGCGAGCTAGGTGCCAGCGAGGTAGGCGACATCGTCAACGAGGGCCATCATGGCCTCCACCTGCGCCCTCTTGCAGGTGGACTGCTGGTCATCGATGTGGCGGGTCGGGCTCTTGCAGCAACATCTATGATATTCTCTGGACGAGCTACAGGTAGGCCAGTAGATGAGGATTCGACGACCACCACCGAGGTATGCCCTCCTCTCCTTGCCCTTGGGCTGGCATCTCTGATCAGGCTGTAATCTGCTGCTGTAGTGTTGCTCTTTGGGGATTCCTATGGGGTCTATTTTTGATTGGTCAAAGCTGGTATGTTGGCCACCGGTTGGTTTAACATGATGCTATAATGCGCTACGGAGAGATATGTTATTCCAATACAAGCGACCGGTCAGTTAATTTGAGGATTTTTGCCTTTTGTTCCTCAGGCCTATAGCTTTGTGGTTTCAGTCCGACAGTTAAAAGTTGCATTGGCTTGTAAAAATTCATGTGACTGGACCAGTAGGTGAGGATGATCTCATATGGAAAATACTGCTCCATGGTATTAAAATCTGTTATAGGTGTTGGAAGTCAATGCTAGGAGCTCCTGGGATGTGCTCATGCATGCTTGGTCAGAACTTTTCTTTTGAATCAATTGATGAATCGATAGCATCAGATATGTCGTATGTGTACTCCACTACGTACGACAGGGTGAAAACAAGTTTGATCGCTGGAGATGGATTTCTATCCTGTTGGTACAATTGTATGTTCAGGTGGTTCTTTCATGTCTGTTCTCTCTAGCTTCTTGATGTTTTCTTTCTCGGGTGTAATTTAGTTGCCATTTGTAATAGCCAAATTTTCATGTCAAACATGATTTAAAGATTTTCTATGCCAGTTGACATGTCATTTATTTTCTAAACAGCCTATTGTTGACGGTGTTTGATCTCCTTTCTGACATCTTCCAAGAATATGTTCTCATGTTTAGTAAATGCAATTTAGTTGATTATTTTGAATTATTGTAGTAGGTTAATAGGATTTAATTGTACTCAAATTTTGTTTTCCATAGGGATACAAACAACAGTGTCACGACTCTAGAAATCTACATCTTAATACTGCCCTATTTTTGGGGATTCGAATCTTCATGGTTATGATAATGGTTCAAAACTCCATTTGACCTTGGAAGGGTTATGTTCTTCATATGTTTTTGTAGCCCTTGCATGAATTATTTTAAGACATGTTATTTACATTAAGGTCACCAATGTGCAATTTTCAGTCAAAACACAGTGCAAGGCTCCTTTCTTATGTTGATAACATACTTGGCAAACATTTCAGAAATGACATTTTATAGTTCTGGTTTGACCTCTTGACAAATTAAATTTTGTTTGTACATTTCCTTTAGTTGTCCACTTTTAGAAATTTTAATGTCAGTTTTTTGTCAATTTTTCACACTGTGAATCCGACAAGAACCTTCAGATAAAATAAATAAGAGGTATTATATGTCTGTTTACTAAAGCCTTGAGAGGCAAAGGCAGACTGGCACTAAATAGCCTTATTTACATTCAGTACATCGCTGAATACATGCAAAAGTAAACCAAAGTCGCAATCATGCGAAGGTATAATCAATGGAAGTGGCATATATTTCTCTGGATTATTGATAAGCTATTATTTTTTTTTGCAATATGTATCTGATGAAATAACAAGTAAACTAACTATAACTAATTTTGTAAAACTGTTGCAATGCACGGGCTATAGTTCATGGTTTGGACAACAACCCGTAGCAACGCATGGGCATGTTTACTAGTTAGGACTAAATTCAGAACCAAAGAAAATTACCATGCTATTTAAAGACTCTCAAAATAATATAAGTGAAGCATGATAGTTCAAAAAAATTCTAGAAAATAAAACCGCCATCGTGCTCTAAAAAGATTTAAGTGAAGCACTAGAGCAAAATTGCCTAGCTCAAAAGATATAAGTGAAGCACTCTCAAAAGGTGTGTATAGCAAGGATGATTGTGGCAAACTAAAAAGCAAAGACTCATATCATACAAGATGCTCCAAGCAAAACACATATCATGTGGTGAATAAAAATATGGCCTCAAGTAAAGTTACTGATAGATGGAGTCAAAAGAGGGGATGCCTTCCGGGGCATCCCGAAGGCATCCCCAAGCTTAGGCTCTTGGTTGTCCTTGAATAGTACCTTGGGGTGCCTTTGGCATCCCCAATCTTAGGCTCTTGCCACTTCTTATTCCATCGTCCATCAAATCCTTACCCAAAACTTGAAAACTTCACAACACAAAACTCAACAGAAAATCTCATAAGGTCCGTTAGTATAAGAAAATAAATTACCACTTTTGGTACTGTTGTAAACTCATTCTTTATTTATATTGGTGTAATATCTACTGTATCCAACTTTTATATGGTTCATACCC
Organism: Triticum dicoccoides; assembly: GCF_002162155.2. NCBI lineage: Eukaryota > Viridiplantae > Streptophyta > Magnoliopsida > Poales > Poaceae > Triticum > Triticum dicoccoides. The sequence goes on along the minus strand of NC_041386.1, from coordinate 298,660,397 downwards.
CCCGATACTACCAATAGATTCATCAAAATAAGCAAACAACACAAACAAAACATAATCTGTCAAAACCAGAACAATGTGTAGTAATCTGTAACTCTCGAATACTTCTGTAACTCCAAAAATTCTGAAAAATTAGGACAACCTGGGAAATTTGTATATTAATATTCTGCAAAAAAGGAATCAGTATTTTATCATGCTTCTATTAAAAATGAGAATTGTATTCCTGAGCGCAAAAGTTTATATTATTCAGCAAGATCAAAACAACTATCACCGTAGATCATCCCAAAGGTCTTACTTGGCACAAAAACTAATTAATACACATCTAACTAGAGGCTAGATGAATTATTTATTGAAAAACAGAACCAAAAAGCAAAGAAGAAAAATAAAATTGGGTTGCCTCCCAACAAGCACTATTGTCTAACGCCCTTAGCTAGGCATAAAAACATATAGATAGATCCAGGTATTGTCATAGTAATAATAAGACAAATGTCGAAAGCTCATCTCATACTCCCTTTGTTCAGCAGCATGTTTTATTTGTGGTAATCAAAAGTATTCAAAAGGGGTAAATTTTACGGGATAAGGATCCCTAAGATCATGCTCGGGAGGAATTGGGGCCCTAATATTGTATGACCAACTCATCATTGTAAGCGTTCTTTTGGCAAAAAGTCATGAGCTTGTGTCCAAGAGAGAAACCCAATCCATTATTTTGTATATCAAAATTATCATTAAGTTTAGAAATCTTATCAACAAAACATCGGTAGGGACCCTCTTTCTTAAATTTTCATTATAAGCAACAAGATCTAGAGATCGTAAACACATTATTTCCTCTTGGTTAAAGAGAATCCCCTCTATATGAGGACGACCACCATCTACTGTATAATGCGCAAAAAATTTACTAGATTATTTGATAATTACTCTAAACTCATGGGCTAGAAATATAGTGGCGGCGTGCTTAACAGAAGAATGCTCAATATTAGAAAACTCTAGAAAAATCCTTTGTGTGCATGGATGCATATGAACAAATCGTCTTTCAAGTTCAACCACAAGGAATGATATAGCATCTGCAAGACTACTAGTTTTATGGAGAATCGATCCACCTAACGTGGGGAATGCACCGACACAAGTAAAGAAATCTTGAATAACCCCTTTTCCAATGATATTGCCACTCCCTATGCGAAGTTTTTAGTGTGCATGATAGTAGGTTATTCATGAGGATTAATATTAGCAAAAGCATCATAGTTTCCCGCATCGTTACTACTATCCTTTTCAGCGTTAATCTCCCCGAATTCAGACATGGTGGCAACAATTCAAACTTGCAACGAGCAAACCAAAAGAAAACGAAAACACGAACATAAGAAGGCCAAAGAAAAGGAAAACCTTTTCGAAAATCATTTTAGAAGTGGGCGAGAGGAAAGCGAGAGGCAAATGGCGAATAATGTAATGCAAGAGATGAGTGTTTTATGATGGGTACTTGGTATGTCTTTACTTGGCGTAGATCTCCCCGGGAACGGCGCCAGAAATTCTTCCTGCTACTTTTTTGCTTGCATTGGTTTTTCCCTTGAAGAGGAAAGGCTGATGCAGCAAAGTAGAGATAAGTATTTCCCTCAGTTGGAGAACCAAGGTATCAATCCAGTAGGAGATAATGCAAAAATCACTAATACCTGCACAAACAATCAAATAGTTACACCCAACATGAGAAAGGGGTTGTTAATCCCTTCACGGTCACTTGCAAATGTGAGATCTGATAGAGATAGATGAAACTAAACAAAAGATAAAGTAAATATTTTTTTAGTTTTTTTGGTTTATAGACCAGAAAGTAAAAGATTGCAAAATAGTAGATCGGAAACTTAATATGATGGAAAATAGACCTAGGGGCCATGGGTAGACCTAGAGGCTTCTATGAAGATAGCAAATAATAAGGTGGGTGAACAAATTACTGTCGAGCAATTGATAGAAAAGCGCAAAGTTATGATGATATCTAAGGCAATGATTATGAAATATAGGCATCACGTCTGTGTCAAGTAGAGCGACTCCTACCTGCATCTACTACTATTACTCCACACATCGACCAACTCCTGCCTGCATCTAGAGTATTAAGTTCATGAAGAACATCGTAATGCTTTAAGTAAGATGACATGATGTAGAGGAATAAAATCAAGAAATATGATGTAAACCCCATCTTTTTATCCTCGATGGCAATAATACAATATGTGCCTTGCCGCCCCTACTGTCACTGGGAAAGGACACTACAAGATTGAACCCAAAGCTAAGCACTTCTCCCATTGCAAGAAAAACCAATCTAGTTAGCCAAACTAAACCGATAGTTCGAACAGAATTACAAAGATATCAATTCATGCATATAAGAATTCAGAGAAGATTCAAATAATATTTATAGCTAAGCTGATCATAAATCCACAATTCATCGGATCTCGACAAACACACCGCAAAACAAGATTACATCGAATAGATCTCCAAGAACATCGAGGAGAACATGGAATTGTGAACTGAAGAGAGAGAAGAAGCCATATAGCTACTAGCTATGGACCTGTAGGTCTGAGGTAAACTACTCACACTTCATCGGAATGGTAATAGAGTTGATGTAGAAGCCCTCCATGATCAAATCCCCCTCTAACAGGATGCCGGAAAAGGCCCCAAGATGGGATATCATGGGAACAGAAGGTTGCGGCGGTGTAAAAGTGTTTTCATGGATGCTTCTGGTGGTTTGGGAATATATGTGAATATATAGGAGGAAGATCTAGGTCAGGGGGTCACCGAGGGCCCCACAAGGTAGGGGCACGCACCCTCCACCCTTGTGGCCGCCTCATGGCTCTCCGGACTTGCACTCCAAGTCTCCTGGGTGTCTTCTGGTCCAAGAAAACTCATCGTGAAGGTTTTATTCCATTTGGACTCCGTTTGGTATTCCTTTTCTGCAAATCTCTAAAACAAGGAAAAAACAGAAACTGGTACTGGGCACTAGGTTAATAAGTTAGTCCCAAAAATAATATAAAATAGCTTATTAATGCATATAAACCATCCAAAACAGATAATATAATAGCATGGAACAATCAAAAAATATAGATACGTTGGAGACGTATCAAGTGTTGGTTCGTGTCACCGAACATCCAAGGGAGGATCGCGACTCGATGTCACCGACCGAGGATCCGCCATCAAAGTAAACAAGGGTGTCTATGCCAGACACGAAGTTGTTCGCGATATCGACACCCTGAGTGAAGCCGATGAAGAAGTGTTTCTGGGCGGCTTGAGGCTAGTCGGCTTTGGCGCGACGAGCCGACTCAACTATGTCGGAGCAGATGTCTGCCTCGAGGCTGGATTCACCGATATTGCTGATGAAGACGTGGATCTTGCCAAAACATACCCGGTACCCGTACTCTATAGAGTTGACTCGGGGCCCCAACCTCGATGTAGAGCTTGCCACGATGACTCTTTGTCATCTGACCAATCGCATATCCTTCGATCCCTGGGGTATCTCCCTCCAAGAACTCAACATCATCATGCACGGCCACCATGGTGGGCGCCAACTATCATGGTTTTGTCAGGGAAGATGTCCTTGAAAACGGACTTAGTCATGAGACCATCGCAGCTAGGTAGTAGCTCAAACGGGGTTGATCGGAATTAAGAGACACGAGTTTACCTAGGTTTGGCACATCATAGTTGAGGTAAAAGCCTATGTCCTGCTTGATTGATTATTGCTGGAGATCTCAATAACAAAGGTGCGACTTTGGCTAACCTAGTATTCGAGAGCTGGTACTTAGTCCTTTCTGTCCTAGTGGCTCCCATTTATATAATAGGTGAGTCCCCTGATTTACAACAGACTCTGGGTCGCAATACAACCCGTCCCTTAGTATATCTACTAGTTATCTTATTCTCCAGACAAGGAGACTTCCCTTGCGATTTGCCCTTCAGGCCGGTCCATCAAGTATCATGAGACGAGACGACCTCTCCTCAAGTCTCCTTCTAGGCCATGGACCGTTTCCTTGCTGGATTCCCCATGAGCTGTCACATGTCCACCGGGTCATACCTGGACCGGGTTATAACATGGGGAATATCCCCAACACCTTGGCTGTAATTCGTGATCCGTTTAAATGTTACAAGATGGTGGTTGGCTCCACAATTATTCAGGTACTATATATTATCGTCAACACTTCTTTAATCATAAGCTGCATTTTTAGTTTGTGCGCATAAGTTTTGTGTCATCCTGGAGTACACTTTTGGTACTAATATTATGTTATATGCTCAATGAAGAGTTTGTCCATGGATATCCTATCAATGGTGTGGATTTTGTCAAGACCTTACGTATCAGTATGTGGTGTTTTGATCTGAACACGATTATTGGCTTCCTCCGATCCTTTCCATGTCTGGAAACTTTGTATATAGAGGTGATGATTTCACGCACATTGAAAGACCATATACAATTTACTAGAATTGACCGTTCAATTGTTTTCAATCTTCATGTCTACTTAGGAACTATCACATGGACAAAAAGGTATAACCATTCCATGGCATAAGAAGCACCGGGATTTTCTCAGTTCCCATGACATTCGTTTGAGGAAAATAATGCTGGAAGGATATGCATCCAACAACACCGGTGTGCGTCGGTCCTAAACAAATGGTTTTTAACCCCTTTCCGCGATGGCATTTGGAACCGTTGCCAAGTGAGTCTGGGCGATAGGGGGGTCGTTCCCACACGACCCAGAAACCATCGCAGATAGGGCCCCTACAGTACTCCTACTCGTTTCTGCTCACATTGCCATCGCAGTCGGTATTCTGTGGTGCTACGTTTATGATGCGCGGCCCTTCACAAATGGTTCACTATTATAGAACATGTATGATGCATGGCCCATCACAAACGGTTCAGCGTTAAGAAGATTAGCTAATCGCCGTACGAGTGTCAGACAGGATTACGAAATGACGGACCGTCGTAACATCGTCATACGCAACAACTACCGCACACACTATCCTATGGTGCAACATTTATGATGCATACTTCATCAGAAATAGTTCATGGTTGTGAATCGTGTACGATAAGGCAACTAACACAAACGTTTAGTTTGCCCGTACCGTTTGTGATATTCTCTGACATCGCACACGGTTTGCAAACGGCAACTGTGTGCATGCTTGCACATGTTTCCTCTCTGTGAACCGTCTCGGATTTTGGTGCATATCGCAAACGTTTTGTGTTTTACCAACCGTGTGTGCCGTAACAACCTGGAGAGAGAAATTTCACCCTAATTTAATTTTTTCTTTTCCAAATTGTACCGGATTTGGATTTGAATTTGAATGTATGCTACAGCTTTATTCATATCCATCAGGTTCAAACAACCAATGCATTATTCGATTCATAGGTACATATGTTCAAGAATTACATAAGAACCAAATAAAGAATGATGAACCAGAGTTGTATACTTGTACTATTAAAGACGGTAAAGAAAGTGGCAAATATATTCTGGTTGCCGAACAAGGTGAAGTGGAATGCCCATATTGTGCCCTCCTCCGTGCAGAAGGCACGCACGACTCTAGTCCAACCCCTTGTGATGGCCGACCGCCCATCCTTCATGGTCTTGATTAAAACATCTAGATAATAATCGTGTTTTGGTAGAAATACTTTAACCTTTGCATGCCCACCAACCATGTAGTTTGAGAGGTAATCTTGAGTAAACTGCTTTGGCAACCACTTCAAAGGAAAAAGATTCAGACATTGTCATCTAACACAACTCATTATGGGCATTAAAAGTAAGGCTATAGAGTTCTTACTTACCATCCTACAGTTCGCTGTTGTCTTGGATAAAGTGTAAACAAATAGCTTAATTGCCATCTTTGGACCCATTTTACTAACAATCTTTATCAGCTTCCTCACTTGATGCTGGTTCATCGATATCTCATTGTACCATACACAGAAAGGGTCGAAGCGCGGATCTTTACCAATGACATGTGTACCTAAAAGCACCAAGTTAATATTAGAAGCTAAACAACAATTGCACAATGATGTAGCACAACACTCTTTTATAATATGTCTATATACAGCTGTATGTGGTAGTCCATTTGAAATCTCTAAAAATATAAATATTTAGGAACGGAGGGAGTATCTTATAACATCCAATATACTCACATATTAGATGAATTAACATTTGTCTGTGGTAGTGCATTCTTACAAATTACCGGCTGATTAACTGCTGATGTATCCAGGGGTTACAATTAGTTTGAGCTAGTTTGGGCTCAAATAACCCTAAAGTATATCTAAACATGAGGGCTAGTTTGAGCTAGTTGTATCTATAACCCACCCAGAAAAACTATCCAACCAAAGAGATGCTCATTGGAGCTAGTTCTCCTAGTGCATTTATTGTCAATCTAACCCTGCCATCCAAACAACTATTTGGGTGAAGTTCTTTCAGGGTTAGTAATGAGCTAGAAACTAACTCTAACCTCTAGCTAAGTTGAGTATCGAAACAGGGTTGTGTTGTTGTTGTTGTTGCTACTGCTCTTCTACGTATATCTAGACATCATTAGAACATTAATGTAACACTCTTCCTTGTTGCTATGTAGCCTAGGATTGCATATTTAGACATTAAGTACAGTGCATGTTGCTATTTAGCCTCAGATATATTACATATGGCCCTAGTTAACCTAACGATAAATGGGTTGCAGATATATTCAGCTAAAAGTCCGATTCACCGATTAGTCCCTTATCAGCCGCCGGCCTATATGGTACCAGCTACCGATATCCTGAACAGTGAGCGGATATAAGCCATGGGATTAAACTAACCTCAATGGATGAAAATAGCAGTCGTTCCCAAAATTGTCCTGTGTAGGTACGTCGAGAAGCATGTTTAGCACAACAATTCATACTTGCACATATAGAATATCATGTTGTGAATAACTGGAATAAACAAGGCATAATACCAACAACCAAAGATAGCATTTGAAACTGGACATATGCTAACTACATACAACCGAACAATCAAAAAACTTTAAAAGAGGGATAGGCTAGCTATAACAGGCTTAACAGCAAGCAAATATATGCATTCCTATCGGTATGTTTAAAACTGGATTGATGAAATGTACTGCACAGTAAATAATTGCACATATAGAGCATCACATTATGAACAACTGAAATAAACAAGGCATACTGCAAACAACTAGATATAGCAATTCAAACTGGACATATTCTCACTACCCTGCAAAAGGGACTCGACAAAACAAATCATGGGTTTCCCCCTGTGAAGAGCCACAGCAAAAAAATCATGGGTTTCCTCACTTTTCACAGATGGGATCGTTCCCATGGAAGAGGACAGACCCTGGATGCGCTCCATGTTGTCGCAGATGGGCTCCTTCCCATTGGAAGAGCAAGGGCTATAGGGTGCCCTCCCTGATGTCGCAGACAGGCGCTTTCCCCTTGGAAGAGCATATGGGCTCTTTCCCCTTGGAAGAGCCGGACAAGATGCCCTCCTCGTGGTCGCCATCGATGAGGTCTGACTTGGAAGCTGTGGATCCCAAGCCAACGTCGTAGATTTTGTCCTTCAGACATGACAAAAGGGGCTCGATCGCGATGTAGAATGGCAAATTGTTGATAGCGAGCGAGAGGAGATCAACGGCGGGGCCATGGATGAGATCAACGGCCGTTGAACCTGAGGGGTTGGGGGTGGGCCACTTAACCTATGACATAGCCCGCCTCAGGCCATCACTGTCGATGACCTCTATGTCATAGCCAGCGGACGAGACATGCCCGCATACTCTAGCCCGCTGCTTGAGTGCCTGCTGTGAGTAATGGTCGTTAGCTTCCTCGGCGATGTCAGGCAAAGAGACCGCTATACACCTCTTTTGGGCCAGTCGCTCCTCGAGCTCCACGGGAATTGTAGTCGGGCTTAGGCTGCGACGCTCTGGAGTGGGGTGGGGATGGGGATCGGTGGGTAAGCTGCACGGGCAAACCGGCAGATGTTGACAATGGAGGCCTTGTGGTGGCGTTAGTGGCTATGGGGACCATCCTAGGGTTTTGAGCGAGGGAGGGTGTGTGTGTGTGTGCACATGCATGCCCGAGGAGGTTTTTGTGTGTGTGTAGGGGGGCACGGGCTGTTTGAGGATATGACACGGGTACTGAAAATTTTACTACTCGGGAGTCAAACACAGGATTGAAATGCCGAGCTATTGAAAATTTTGATGATAGTGCATCGCACACGGTCCGGAGATAACAACCGTGTGTTATGAAACAGAAAAACCCTCGAGGCGGGCAGATATTTCCTAGGGATGTAGGTGGGCTTGGGAAAAAGAAACATTGCACACGGTCCAGAGATAACAACCGTGTGTTATGTAATAGAAATACCCTCGAGGCGGGTGGATATTTTTGAGAGGGGAAGCCTCATGGAGCCCAATGTACTATGCAGATGTGTGCGTGACAGGTGCACCGGCGTGGCACATAGTTAGTTTGAGTGAACCGTGTTTGTTGCGTCATCTGACTTATCTAATGTTCATAAATTTCACGAAAAATGACGTGGGAGTGGGTCAGAACACGAACACACCTGCATGTGGACCAAATTTATGTATCAAAAAGGTGGTTTGATTTTCAAATAATAAATTCAACATTGATGTGGCACCTCTCTCGCAAAGCGAACTATATTACTTGCCCCCACCCCCTCACCCCGTCTTGTCGGCACGAAGGGAATCCTAAGCTATGAATGCATGCCCCTCCCCCATAACCGATGTTCACCTAGCAAAGTGCGAAGTAGCTAGCACCCCCTCCTCCCTCGTGTCGGCACGAAGGGAATCCTAAGCTACGAATGCACCCCCTCCTAACCGAGGTACATTCACCTAGCAAAGTGCGAAGTAGCTAGCAGCCCGCACCCCCCTCGTGTCGCCATGAAGGGAATCCTAAGCTATGAATGCATGCCCCCCAATCGAGGTTCACCGAGCAAAGTGCGAAGTAGCACCCCCCCACATACACACTTTAAGTCGGCGGGCCAGAAAGGCATATATCTCACCAAGATGGATCATAAAATGGACCAAGAATAATCCTCCTTGGTCGTACAACCTCTCTCTTGTTGTTCGTCAAAGTGATGGCCGTCCATGCGACCCTGGAGATGGGCTAGCTCGCCAATAACCACGCAAGTAGCTAGTCCCCGAAGACAACCAGTACATGCGTGTCGCCCAAACATATGTATGGAGAGGTGTGTTTTTGAGTAACAATGGAACAACTTTGATGTGGCACCCTGATTTCAAACTAGAAATCCCCATACTGAGTGAGGGTTAAGTTGACGATGCATATGTATGGTACACCACACTTCAAGCCAACGACGGGGATTCATGCATGCGTGCATAGTATTTGCACTCAAATTTAATTAGGTATGAATCTCACCATGACCTATACTACGATAACAGGAACCAAACGAAGAATCCACCATGGTAACCTATCTTGTTGTTTGTCAGGTAATCAAGGATGCCCACACGGGCCCACGAATATATAGGCTTGTCGCCGATAACCACGTGAGGGAGTGTACCGTTCGAAGGCAACCGCTACATGAATATGTATGGAGGTGATGCGTGCATGCATGTTTGAATACACAACATTGATGTGGTCCGTGTGTCAAAAATCGTACACTAGATCCCCACACAGAGCGAGATCGGTTCATGTTGTGTCGTTGTACTAGCCTCTTCGACTCGATGGGAGGGATTCGTGCGTACACATGCATGTGCGTGTGGTTGAGCTGTATCATGCATGTCATCCCAGAGCAAAAATAATAATCCCCTCCTAAGTTAAGTTAACCTCTGTTGTTGTTAGGCAAAAATTAGTGATGGACCAAGCGGGCCCACAAATGGAAAGCATCGATATCGCTTATAACCGCTTAAGTGGGTGCGAGAGGAAAACCACCACCGCTTTGCATGTGGGCCAAAATATATATGTTGAATACCCAAAATGCACAACTTTGATGTGCCACATGCCTCAAAAACCGTAAACCATGCACCCACACAGAGCACGGTTCATATCAAGCGTACTACATATGATGGTCCCCTTCCCCCCTCTCCACCGCATATTATATGCTCCTGCCATAATATATGTATCCCAAAAGAATCCTCATCAATGGTGAAATTAATTAACCTCTCCCAATGTAGGTCAAAGTGATGCATGCATGCATCGATGATGGCCTCATGGGCCCATAGATGGAAGCTTCACACGCGAGTGTCCTAGCTAGGATATGCATGTGGCCCAAAAAGGTGTTGTGTGATGTTTGAATAACCAATTTCACAATGTTGATGTGGCACGTGCCTCGGAAACCAAAAAGTCCCGACATTGAGTGAGGTGTACTTGTTCACAGACGCGTACGTATAGTATATATGCTAGTCCCCTCCCACCTCGTCGACGTGTACTATATCCCACCATAACACAAACAAAAAAGATTCTACTTGCTGGTCAAAGTGATGGACGCACTACAAAAAAAGACACATCCATGACATTTTCGGCCGAATGAATTTTTTTTCTGTCATACTTATGACACTTCTATGAGGATAATTATGAAAAAATCCGGTATCATCATAGATGTGGTGGGCTCCTACTTCAATGGCAAAAAAATCATGACAGAAAACGGGCTTTTCGTCCTGGGCGGGCCGGAGACGCAGCCGCATGACATACTTTGGGCCATCCACGATGGGAAAAACCGTGGTAGAAGCGAGGGCGAGGAAAATATCGGGGTGATCCCAGTTGCGGTGGGTGGTCGGGGCCGAGCGATGCGGGTTTCTCTCAAACACACATGTGAGGCGTTGGGATCTAACTGAACCCGAGTGAGGCGTTGGGCTCTAACTGAACCCGAGCGATTGCACTGCAGGCTACGCGTTATTGAACCCGAGAGATCGATCGATGGATGTTAACTAAACCCGATCGAGCGATTCCTTTGCTACTGCTGCTAACTGAAGCCGGTCGATGTTGCCTCTGGATGAACAGTGAGCG
>NC_041386.1:298546179-298649077 GCF_002162155.2 Triticum dicoccoides | reverse complement strand
GGTGGGGGTGGATGAACAGGACCCCGTGGTGTTGCCTCTGGATGAACAGGACACCGATCGATCAAGCCGGTTGGGGCTAGATGAACAGGACCCCGTGGAGGGCAGGATGAACAGGACCACCCTGCGGAGGGCTGGATGAACAGTAGATGGTGGAGGGCTGGATGAACAGTAGCCCATGGAGGGGTGGTTGAACAGGAGCTCATGGAGAGGGCTGGTTGAACAGTAGCCGGGGGAGTAGCGCACGGTGGAGGTTGGATGAACAGGAGCCCGTGGATGAACAGTCGCAGGTGGAGGCTTGAGGAGGTTGATTGTGGATGAATAGTATCCCTTGGAGGCTGGAGGGGATTGACGGTGGAGATGAACAGTATCCCGTGGAGTCCCGTTTGCAGTACGCCACACCCCTTCGCTTGAACAGGACCCTCTTTTTGACCGTAGCGCTCCCAGACATGTCCGTTTCCTCTGTTTTGCGGTATGCCACACCCCTCCCGATCAACAGGACCCCTGTTTCGACCATAGGAGGTCCGTTTCCTCCGTTTTACGGTATGCCAGACCCCCCCGATGAACAGGATCCCATTTCGACCGTGGTCGGTCGAACACAAGGCCATTTCCTCCGTTCTATGGTACGCCAGGCCTCATTTCCATCGGTTGTTCCGTCCAAGCCCCCCTGATGAACACGACGACGCATTCCGTTCCGACCCAGCCGGTTGGCTCCCCATGAACATGATGACAAGTTGTTTCCCCGTTCTGACCCAGCCATGTACACGAGCCCTGGCCGTACTTATGCGTGAGTAGGCGTTCGAGACCCTGCTCGTATGTACGTACGTGGTCGTATTTTCTTTCTTGCACACTGACCGCTGTATGTACATGTACATGCTACATGCGCGCCTCTACTACCACATGTGCGCGCCTCAACATCGACCAGTATGTACATACACGTTCGCGACTAGAATGACAATGCTACGTATGCTTCTACCAGTTGGGTCCCGACTGTTGGGCACTTCCTTGTGTGCGAAGATGTAGCTGGTGGGTCCCAGCAGTCAGCGGGGCGAATCGTTTTTTTTGCCTGGACGCACTTCCTTGCGTGCGAAGATGTAGCTGGTGGGTCCCAGCAGTCAAGGGGAAACGTTTTTTTCACGAAAAATGGTGGCCCATCCGGTGGGTCCCCGCTGTCAGGTGGACAAATAATTATTTTGCGTGTAATAAGGAGGCACTTCCTTGCTGCAGCCGTGGACCCAGCTGTCAGCCTCTCCACGTACAGTCCACGTCCGATGGAGGCCATTCCTTGACCACGTTGACCATGCCGCGCCGAGAGCACAAGGGCGGTGGATGACGATGAGGCCTAGGAAGGGGACGACGCGGAGCCAGGGAAGACGCGACAGTGGAAGCCCGCGTGGAGAGGAGTACGAGGGTTCACTGGTTCGGCTGCGGTGTGAGGCTGCCGTCGCCGCAGAATAACAGGGGTGTGGGTGAGTAGAGCGATGGCCTGGCTAGCAGCGGGAGTAGTAGGGGGCGGTGAGGCCTCCGCTGCATCACAGCCGGCCACGGGAGGCAGGAGCACGAGGCACGACCGTCGCTGGTTTGGGCGGCTGGAGCAAGAGGACCAGAGGTTGAAGAAGCACTACGGCCGTTGGATGGACATTGTACGGTCAATGGAGCTAGAATCGTGCATATTGACTAAGCTGACAAAGCCCTCCGTCCCCGTCAACTTAGTAGGCCCACAAGTCAGCCTCCCACTATACTTGGTCCCAGCTAGCAGGGGGAGTATTCTTTTTTTGTCCGTAATAATGAGGAACTTCCTTGCGTGCGAAGATGTAGCTGGTGGGTCCGAGCTGTCAGCGGCGGTACCTTTTTTTGCGAAATACAGAGGCCCTTTCGGTGGGTCCAAGATGTCAGGTGGGGGAATCATTATTTTGCGCATAATAAGGAGGCATTTCCTTGCGTGCGGCCGTGGACCCAGCTGTCAGCCTCTCCACCCACAGTCCACTTCAGATGCAAGTCGGTCGTTGACCACGTTGAGAAGGCTGCGCCGAGAGCACCACGGCGGTGGACGACGGCAAGGCCTAGGAAGGGAACGACATGGAGCCTGGGAAGACTCGGTAGTTGTTTCCCACGCGGAGGGGAGTACAACTGTACGAGGGTTTACTAGTTCGTCTGCCGTCGCTAGAGAATAACAAGAGGTGTGGGTGAGTAGAGGGATGTCTAGGCCAGCGATGGGAGTACGGTGGGGCGGTGAGGCCTGCGCGGCAACATAGCCGACCGCATGGAGGAGGGAGCAGGCAGTCCCGCCGGTGCTTGTTTGAGCGGCTGGAGCAGGAAGGGCAGAGATTGAAGAAGCACGATGGCCGTTGGAGGGAAATCCAACAGTCAATGATTGTGCGTCAACCTTTTTTTAGGAAAGCCTCAAATATGTGGAAAACAGCATACAGACCATCTGCCATTATTTCTAATAATTTACAGCCCATTTGCTAATTCTTAAGGTTTTTTTTGGAGCCCATTGTCGTGGTTCTAACTCTGACAGTGATGTAGGGGAGTGTGTATGGAGAGGCTAGATCTCAGCTATTGGGAAGTTGTAAACACACGAGGATTACGAGTTCAGGCCCTTCTCGGAGGAAGTAACAGCCCTACGCCTCGGTGCCCGGAGGCGGTCGATTGGATTATGTGTGTATGAATAACAGGGGTGCGAACCCTTCATACTGAGGAGGGGGGTGGCTTATATAGAGTTCGCCGGCCCTCTCCTGCTCTCAGTGATGCAGGGTTTAAGGTACATTTAAGGTTGGGCGTTACTGGTAACGCCCCTAATAAAGTGCTATAATGACCATAAAGACTACTTAATAGCCGACCGTTTGCCTGCGGAGTGACTTTAGGTCTCCTGGCAGTCGAGTGGTTTGCTTCATGGTCGAGTGATAGCTTCTTGGTCGAGTGTCTTGAACCCGTCGAGTGGGATACCTTCAAGTCGATTGAAAGGTGACTTCTTCTAGGGATGTCCTTGGGTAGGGCTCTTTGGACAGGTCCGTGCCCCTACCCTAGGTACATATCTTCATCATTAGCCCCCGAATGGATCGAGGTTTGAGTGGGGAAAGAGTTGGAGTCCTTCCGACTGGTTATTTGGGCTACATGAGTGCCTCGTTTTGGGTCAATCGTCATGGATGACGTCATCAACCTCTTCTAGTCGCCTTGATCCATTCCAGGCCTTTCGTCGAGTGAATTTCTTTACTTGTGACATACCGAGTGTCGGCGCGAGCGGGGTCTTCTATTTTGACAAGTTGTTTTGCAGCCCGCGGATGTCGTGGGATTCGGATTTCGGGAAGCGCGGGGGACGGGAGCGGCTGCAGTAATCGGAAGCGATAAAGCGGAAGCTCCTCGATTTCCGTGCCACCTTTTTCGCCACGTACTGCGCGCGCGTCCGCTGCGGGATTTGACTGGATTGCCTGGGCCTACCAGTCAGCCACTCGGGAGCGGCCCCTTATAAGTAGCTGACTCGGGGTTTCCAAATAGTGTGCTCTCTTCTTCCTCTCTCCCTTTGCAAGCTCCTCTGCCACCTCCGCTCTCACCCTAGCGCCGCAGACCTGTGCGAGATTTGCCGGCGTCGATGGCGAAGGACAAGACATCCGCAATGGAGCACGCGAAGAAGGCGGCGGCGCAGGGGAAAGGGAAGAGATCTGCTCGGGGCGGATCTTCCTCAAGGTCTGCTCTGCCCCGCGGCTGGATCCAGGGCGACTGGATGCCGTCGGTGATCCGGCAAGAAGACCTCGACGACATGGTCGAGGGGGGAGTCATTCCCCACGAAGCTGCGCGTCTCCCGGGGAGAGAGATCGAACCTCAGCCTCGCGATGGTGAGTTTGTGCTCCTAGCCACCCATATCGACCGAGGGTTTTCTCTGCCGCCCCATCCTTTTTTCCGGAGCTTTCTGAACTTCTTCGGAGCGCAGCTCCACCACTTCACTCCCAACTCCATTGTATATCTTGCTGCTTTCATTTCCATGTGTGAGGGTTTCTTGGGTTGCCGCCCCCATTGGGGACTCTTCAAGCACATCTTTACATGCCGCTCTCAATCGGTCAAGAAGGCCAAGTCGAGTGACGAAAGGACGCAGGTGATTCAGCTGTGCGGGGGCCTGGCGATCCAGACGAGGGGAAAGAGTTGTTTTCCATCTATCATTTTCCCGGAGTCAGTCCGCGGTTGGCAGGCGACCTGGTTTTACTGTCAAGACCAGGCGACCCTAGGGCAGTCGACCGGACTTCCCCCTTTCTCTCTCGACCGAGATGAAAAACCTGCTTCTCTGAAAGTGACGCCGGAGGAAAAGGCCCAAGTCAAAGTACTGGCTGGTCGAGTGGTTGAGCTTGTCCGTGAGGGCGTGACTGGTATGGACTTGCTGGAGGTCTTCCTTCGGAGGCGCATCCGACCGCTCCAGGCTCGTGACCACCCGATGTGGCTGTACTCGGGTCTCGATGACACCACTCGGGTCCACCCGGAGGAGTTTACTGACGAGATGCTGGAGGGGTGGCTGTCGAGCATCACGGGGAACAAAGACAACCCCCGAGGAGCCAGGAGGGTAATTCCACTCGACAACTCGTATGACGTGGACCAGGTATGTCTTTATGCTCCTGACTGAGATCTTGTTTTCTTCATTGGTCTTCTTTGAGTAGGTCGATTGACTTTTGTCTTGTCTGTAGTTTTCGAGGCGACTACCGAGATGTACTCGACGCCCAACGGGGCACAGGGGCCAACTGAGGAAGGGGAGGCGAGCGGAGGTGAGAGCAAAGACGATCAAGGCGAGTGGGAGTCCGACGGTGAAGGAGAGGGAGGCGACGACGTCGACTCCAGCGAAGAGGAGGAGGAGGAGGTTGAACCCCCCCGCCCGGAGGGGCGATCCAAGCTCACACACGACCCAGCGCGGGAGCGTGGTAGGGCGACTGCTCCTGTTGGGCAGTCGTCGAAACGCCCTCGGACCTCTTCCCCTACGCCGACTGGAAAGGCTCCCAAGCACCCACGCGCGACGCCGTCCAAGCCGCCCATGGATTTTCCCAAGATGAAGATGGTCGTCCCCACCATTTCTGGGTAATAATAAAACTTGTTTTCCTTTGTCGACCGTGGACAGATCCTTGGTCGATTCATTGAGCCAACTGACTGACTTTCAAGACTTGCAGTGCTGCTACTTCTGAGGTCTCCGCCAAGGACGACGACCAAGAGATGGAGGATGCTGTTACCTCCAACCCTGGTATGATTACTGACGTTCCGCTTTGAGTCGACTGAACATTTATTGCAACTCTGGTCGATTGAATGTTTCCCTTGTAGCCCCTCCTCATGTTATTGACCTCCCGGATGATGACGACAACGGACCGCTGAGAGTGAGGAGGAACAAGAGGGCGTCGGCTGACAAGACCCCCCAATTTGCTCCAGCGTTTGAGGCTTTAGCTCGGGATGGTGGTGACACCGCTCGGGCTTCTGTGACTTTTGCCATTCCTCTAACAAGTGTGCGGCCTTCGACGTCGACTGCGGATCCGCCTTCGCTTTTTGCCGCTTACCCTATCCCTGAGGACCAAGCGGCTGCCGCAAAAGAGGCTATACGCCAGGCGGGGATCATGATGGAGTAAGTGAAGGTGGCTCGGGAGGCCAGCCAAGCAGCTTATGACGCGAGCTCGGCTCTTAAGAGCAACGTCCAGGTCAGTCGACTCAACACTTGGTCTGTTATGATATGCTGTTTGAAGAATCTATTTTCCGAAGATCTTTGTATCTGTACACCCACTGGGTGTGTCTGCCAATTCTTAGACGAGTGGGGGCACGCTAAGTGCACCCACTGGGTGTAGTCCCCGAGACTACGGTGGACTGCTGGCAGTCGAATGTAGTCTTTATATTGTGTTGTTGTAGCTGTATTTCTTCACTCGGTCTGGTCAGGCCATGTCGAATGGAACTGTATCCGGTCGACTGCGGGCAGTCGACTTTTTTTTTACAGTGGGGGCACGCTGAGTGCACCCACTGGGTGTAGTCCCCGAGACTACTGTCGAATGTTCTTGATTCGGCTGTAGTGTTAGAAACGTCATCATTGTCTCTTAGTTGCTCGGAAGCAACTTGTCTTGGATGTCTGTCGACTGATTTTTCTTTTTACAGAAATCTTGCGAACTTGTAGCTCACTATACTGAGCTGGAGAATCAGCAGATCCAGCTCAACCTTAACTTGAAGCTTGCCTAGGAGAATTTGAAGAAGGCGCAGGAAGAAGCAAAAGGTATGGCTGGTGAGGTTCTCCATTCTTGACGAGTGGCTTTTCTATCTTGTCCATTCTTGATATTGATTCCACTCGACGCGCCGCAGATAAACTGGAGGAAGCTCTGAAGAAGAAGGATCAAGATCTTGCAGAGGCACAGAAGGAGGTCTTGGACAAAACGAGGCTTGCAGAAGAGAAAATGGCCTTGGTCGGAGCTCTTGAGCAGGAGAACTCCAGACTGAAAGCTGCTCTCCAGGTAGCCAATCAAGAGGTCAGCCGACTGAAGAACGACAACGTGGCTCTGCACGACAAGGCGGGTGAGCTGGCGGGGAAGAGGAACGATCTGGAGGCTTATCTCGGTGGACTCGCCAAGAAGCTGTTCGTCGTGCTCGAAGGTAATTACTCTGCCCCGACTGTCTTGCAGTTACCAAGTCTGTGTAGGGTCACTGCCTTATTCTTGAATCGTGTTTGCAGAATTCTGTCAGAACTTTGAAGAGGAGACCAGTCGAGTGGAGCCAGGCTTGGACCCCGCTAACTCCCTTGTGAAGGACGAGGCTGCAATGAACGTGCTCCGTCTGGAGTCTCGTATTGCCAGCGTGGTTGACTATCTTGCTCGACTGAAGGTTGCGATGTCACGGATCGATACATCACTCTGGCCTGGGACGACGCTTCAGAACGACCTCGAGTCCCTGATGGCTCGACTTAATGAAGTCCCAGGTCGAGTGGCGGAATGGAAGAAATCTTCTGCTAGATGTGGTGCTGATGTCGCTCTGTCTCTGGTCCGCGTCCATTGCAAGGAGGCGTGAGAAGAAAAGCTGGCCGCCATCCAAGTTGCCAATACCAGGAAGCACAACTTTCAAGACTTCATGGAGACTTTCATTGCTGCTGCCACTCGTATTGCAGACGGGATCGACTTGGACGAGTTCGTCGCCCCTTCCAGTCCTCCTCCTGAGGAATGAAAAACTTTTATGCTTCACTCTAAATTTGCCTCGGAATGCCGAGTGGATTTGTAACCGTTAAACTCCGCCGAGCCGAGGGCTCGAGTACTTTGATCTGAGGTCTGGGACCTTTTAGGCCTTATCTGATCTTGATTTCTCGTTGAATATCTTCATGATTTGATTCGTCGAGTGGAACTTGATCTTCACTCGAAATAACCTTGTATTTGCGGCGCAACTCCGAAGGAGAACATAGCAGTCGACTTGCGCCTCGTCGTCCTTGCGGATTGGGTTGTGTCCTGTACTTAGGCGAGCACTGGGCTGCAGCTAAGCCTCCGAGTGGGAGGTTTGCTCTCCACTCGGTAGGATTTTTAAACACTTAGGCGAGCGCTGGGCTGCAGCTAAGCCCCCGAGTGGGAGGTTTGCTCTCCACTCGGTAGGATTTTTAAACACTTAAGCGAGCGTTGGGCTGCAGCTAAGCCCCCGAGTGGGAGGTTTGCACTCCACTTGGTAGGATTTTTAAACACTTAGGCGAGCACTGGGCTGCAGCTAAGCCCCCGAGTGGGAGGTTTGCTCTCCACTCGGTAGGATTTTTCAAACTTAGGCGAGTGCCTGACTGCAGCTAAGTCTCTAAGTGGGAGAACTTAGGCGAGTACTGGACTGCAGCTAAGCCCCCGAGTGGGGGGATTGCTCTCCACTGGGTAGGATTTTTTCAAACTTAGGCGAGTGCCTAACTGCAGCTAAGTCTCTAAGTGGGAGAACTTAGGCGAGTACTGGACTGCAGCTAAGCCCCCGAGTGGGAGTCTGGCTTGCCACTCGGTAGGACTTTTAAACACTTAGGCGAGCACTGGGCTGCAGCTAAGCCCCCGAGTGGGAGGTTTGCTCTCACTCGGTAGGATTTTTGAACACTTAGGCAAGCGCTGGGCTGCAGCTAAGCCCCCGAGTGGGAGCCTGGCTCTCCACTCGGTAGGATTTTTGAAATGTAGGCGGAACGGATCCGCAGCTAAGTCACCCACTAGGGTATTTCATATGCAAACAAAAGTGACAGCAATTATTGGAACACTCTTGTCTTTGGTAAAAATAAACTGTAGAAATTTTTTCTTATTACATCTCGTCCAAGGGAGAACTCAAGTGTAATAGGGGCGGAGCAGTTCCGCATTCCAAGCTCGTGGCTCGTCGATCTGGCGATCAACATTGTAGAGGTGATATGCTCCATTGTGGAGGACTCTGGTGACGATGAAGGGGCCTTCCCAAGTAGGAGCAAGTTTGTGTGGTTTCTGCTGATCCACTCGGAGGACCAAATCTCCTTCTTGGAAGGCTTGGCTCTTCACATTTCTGGCATGGAATCGACGCAAGTCTTGCTGATAGATGGTCGATCTGATCATAGCCATTTCCCTCTCCTCCTCTAGGAGGTCGACTGCGTCTTGCCGGGCTTGCTCTGCTTCGTCTTCGTTATAAAGCTCGACTCTGGGGGCGTTGTGAAGTAGATCGCTCGGCAGGACGGCTTCGGCTCCGTAAACCAGAAAGAATGGCGTTCTTCCAGTCGACCGGTTCGGGGTGGTCCTCAGTCCCCACAAAACTGACAGAAGCTCGTCGACCCAAGCGCCTGCTGCGTGCTTGAGATCACGCATCAGTCGAGGCTTCAGTCCTTTGAGAATTAGACCATTTGCTCTTTCATCTTGTCCGTTCGACTGGGGATGCGCGACCGACGCGTAGTCGAGTCGTGTGCCTTGAGAGGCGCAAAAAGCTCTGAACTTGTCTGAATCTAAGTTTGACCCATTGTCAGTGATGATGCTATGCGGGACCCCATATCTGAATATCAACTCTCTAACGAAACTGATAGCAGTGCTAGCATCAAGATTTTTGATAGGCTTGGCTTCAATCCATTTCGTAAACTTGTCGACTGCCACAAGCACATGTGTGAATCCGCTCCTGCCTGTTCTCAGTGGGCCAACCATGTCCAGTCCCCAAACAGCAAAGGGCCAGACGAGTGGAATGGTCCTCAGAGCTGATGCTGGCTTGTGCGACATGTTGGAGTAGAACTGGCAGCCTTCACACTTGTCGACTATCTCTTTCGCCATTTCGTTTGCCCTGGGCCAGAAAAAACCCGCTCGGTATGCTTTGGCCACAATGGTCTGAGAGGACGCATGGTGACCACAGGTCCCTGAGTGGATATCATCAAGGATCATCTGACCTTCTTCTGGCATTATGCACTTCTGACCGATTCCAGTCGCGCTTTCTCTATACAACTATCCTTTTATGACTGTGAAAGCTTTAGATCGACGGACGATCTGTCGAGCCTCTTCTTCGTCCTCTGGAAGTTCTTTCCTCAAGATATACGCGATGTATGGTATCATCCAGTCGGGAGTGATAGCCAAGACCTCCATGACTAGGTCGACCACAGCGGGAATTTCGACTTCAGTCGGATCTGTGGCACTTTTCGGTTGCGGGGCTTCTTCTGTGAAAGGATCCTCCTGGACTGACGGCGAGCGGATGTGCTCCAAAAACACATTGCTGGGAATGGCTTCTCTCTTGGAGCCTATCTTTGCCAGATCATCGGCTGCTTGATTTTTCAGTCGGGGGATGTGATGAAGCTCTAACCCCTCGAATTTCTTTTCTAGCTTTCTTAATGCGTTGCAGTAGCCAGTCATAGCTGGGCTTCTAACGTCCCACTCCTTCATCACCTGATTAACCACCAAATCTGAGTCGTCGTAGACCATGAGGCGCCGGACGCCGAGTGAAATGGCCATGCGCAACCCATACAAGAGTGCTTCATATTCTGCTTCATTATTGGAGGAATCGAAGTGAATCTGGAGAACATATCTGAGCTTATCTCCTCGGGGGGAGACCAATACTACCCCAGCACCGGAACCATTCAGCATCTTAGATCCATCGAAGAACATGGTCCAGTGCTCCGAGTGAACTTGGGTCGGAAGCTGCTGTTCAATCCACTTGGCGACGAAATCTGCAATTGCTTAGGACTTGATAGCCTTCTTTGCTTCAAACTTGATATCTAGGGGAAGGAGTTCAATCGCCCACTTCACCACTCGACCAGTTGCAGCTCTGTTGTGCAAAATCTCTGACAGTGGAGCGTCGCTGACGACTGTAATGGAATGGTCAGAGAAGTAGTGTGCAACCTTCTTCGTGGTCATGCAAATCCCATATACAAGCTTCTGGTAATGGGGATATCTTTGCTTCGAAGGAGTCAAAACTTCAGACACGTAATATACTGGGCGCTGAACTCTGAAGGCCTTTCCTTCTTCTTCCCGCTCGACTGTAAGTACTGTACTGACAACTTGTCCCGTGGCCGCAATGTAAAGCAGCAGAGGCTCTTTACTGATTGGGGCAGCAAGCACCGGCTGGGTGGAGAGCAGAGCTTTGAGCTCTGCGAACGCTGCATCAGCTTCTGGGGTCCACTCGAACTTGTCAGACTTCTTCATCAGTCGGTAAAGAGGCAACGCCTTTTCATCGAGACGAGAAATGAATTGACTTAGAGCGGCCAAGCAACCTGTAAGCTTCTGGACATCTTGTACACGCACAGGGCGCTTCATCCGGAGTATGGTGCCAACTTTCTCGGGATTGGCATCGATTCCTCGTTCGGAAACGAGGAAACCGAGTAACTTTCCACCTGGAACTCCGAATGTGCACTTTGATGGATTGAGCTTGATATCATATCTCCTGAGGTTAGCAAAGGTTTCGGCAAGGTCAGTCAGTAGGTCGGAACCTTTTCGTGAATTAACCACAATATCATCCATGTATGCTTCTACATTCCGACTGATCTGAGTGAGCAAACACTTCTGAATCATCCTCATGAATGTGGCTCCAGCATGTTAAATCCATTGAAATTAATAGCCACACTAAAACAAATTTATGTTTAAAAATAAATTAGTACTATGTCATGTTAAATCCATTGAAATACTCCCTCCGTCCCAAAATTCTTGTCTTAGATTTGTCTAAATACGGATGTACCAAGTTACGTTTTGGTATTAGATACATCCGTATCTAGACTAATCTAAAACAAGAATTTTGGGACGGAGGGAGTATAAGATATCAGTGAAGAACAAAAACAGAAAAAGAAACTAATATCCCATTTGCTATAATTTTTTGGAATTTTCAACCCCTTTTGATATTATTTTTAACAGACACTAACCATACTCTTTGGCCAGGCCGGAATGCATCCCTCCTAGTCTTGAAACATTTTCATCCCAGTAAGTCGGAGAAAACAAATAGGCCTAGCTTGGGTATTCTTCAAAAATAAATATTGGGCTACCTATTTTCCCAAAGAAAAAACTGATGGGCTGGTCATGTTGTTAGACGGGCCACAGAGACCGCACAACCCAGTTTATAGCCTACTCCTCTGAATTAGTACTAAAAAAGTTGTGCAATTGTGTCATTAATTGACTATACATTGAAAATGATATCAGCAGGGTGGATTAGAGTAAAAATGAGGGGTTCATCTGAGTAGTAAAAGAGGCGCTTACTTGTGTTCGGGAGTAGACCTGGTGGGTCTGTACTGTCATACTCACAACTATAGTTCTCTCCCGATTCACTATGTTGACAGGGACCGTTTCGAAAAAAACTATGTTGACAGGGCCGGAGGGAGGCGCCGCGGTGAGCGCACCAAGGCAGAGGATAAAGTGATGTTGCCAATGTGCTGGGCTGGGTTGGACATTCTTATTAAAAAATAAAAATGGACCGGATCTATTTACAACATTGACTACGATTTGCATGGGTCCGCTGGTTGCAGTAAGAAAATGCTGGGAGAAAGAAGACTGGTCGCTATCTTTGCCGAAGAATAGTATCGACTGAATGTAACGACACTATCATAGGAAATAATATCCTCCTGTAAAATCATGAATTTAAAGAACTGGTGCATGAGCATTTAGCTTTATTTATTTATTTACTTATTTAAGTTTAGGGGACCATGAGCATGTACCTGGGCCGGATTCATGTGAGAGCCTCCCTTCCAATTAATTATGGGCTTCTCTATTAGGCCTTCATCAGTGGGCTGCATGTTATCAACAATTGGAAAATGTGTTCCGCACGAAAAATAGTGTGCGCTACATACGGTACGGGGCACTAAAGGATCGAACCGTGCAACGACTTCCAAAACATTTTGTTTGTCGTTCTAACAACACATTTATTCAACCAACAGACGAAATATACTACTGACTGTACATTGAAAACAACAGCAGCAGCAACTAGGGCTGGGGGTGCAACAGAAGTAGTAAGCAGGCCAGAAGAGTGAAGACACAGCTCTCTCTTCCAAGCCAAACATCAGCCATCATTACAAAAGGGCTACCAAAAAAGAACAAGTGTATGCATCAAACTAAGAAACTGTTCGCTTGCTGCTCCGCTCTGGTTCATGTGATGGTCCAGAAGCCCAATAATCTGGCCTGTGGCCCATACTGATTGGAGGTGGTGCAGTAGAAAAGATGACTAGCACCAGAGACATAACACCAGCGAACCGGTACACTTGACTTATCGGTGGCAGACTACCATAAATTGAATGAACTCCTCTGTTTCGAGAATCTATGGAGCACCTCATTCGTCGCTCCGTAATTTCCAACAACAAAGCGCTCCAGTGTTCGGGTCGGCTCCAGCCGCTCCGAGAGCGGAGTCCTGGAGCGGAGCGACTCCGAACAGGCTCTAAATAAAGATCCTACTACACCAAGTGTACGTATCTAACTAACTGTCTCTATTAGACATTACTATTTATTAAGCTGTGGAGATTGGCTGACGGCTTGAACCAGATGGGTGCCTGACAGGGGAAACTCCAGCCAGTAGGTCGAAGTCTGATACTTGCGACCCTCTCTCCTACTTTGGTCTGTAGAGCGTGGCGGCACATATCTAGAGACGCATGGTGCACAGTGTACACACAGTTTTGCCTGATAAACGATACCGCACTGCCATCATGATCCTTGCCGTCGGTAATCTCCTGGTTAATCGGATAATTCAGTCCGACAACATCATATCAAGTTGGAGTCAAATAACCCTCAAAAAAAAGTTGGAGTCAAATAAACGTGGGAGATGGGAGTACAGGACTGAAAGTCTGGCGTGACTACGGTTTGCTGAGCTGCAGGTCCATCAGTCCATCGCCGGACAGCGTCCTTCTATCTACGTGGCCCAACCTTGCAGTGCACAAAC
The DNA here is from genome assembly GCF_002162155.2 of Triticum dicoccoides. Taxonomy (NCBI): domain Eukaryota; kingdom Viridiplantae; phylum Streptophyta; class Magnoliopsida; order Poales; family Poaceae; genus Triticum; species Triticum dicoccoides. The sequence continues at coordinate 298,635,796 of NC_041386.1, read as the reverse complement.
GCGACATCCTGCAATAAAAAATTTGGGTGGGCCTAGATTTCTCTAGAATGAACAACCAGGTGCATGGTGGATACTGTAGACGCGAATCCGTGCATTTTGAACCATAGGATTGACCCTATCGATGGCTGAAATTACTTCTTAGGCCCATGTTTCAAATTTTCAAAATTGGTACACTATATAGTAGTATATATATAGTTAAAAAACAAAGAAGAGTAGTAGATATAGAGATAATAACAGAGACTAGGGAGGAGCACCATCTACTGCTTCGTGGGCTACTCTTGCACTCCATTCGACGGCCGCAACGTCCCCTACAGCCACTCCCTCCTGCGCTCCATTCGGCGGGCGCTGTTGAAATGTGGGAAGCGCACTCTCGCGACTGCTAGCTCGATGACTTCTTCCCCGACCTCGGCAACCTCTTCCTCAACAACATGGGTGACAACCTCAATGCCAATGGTGCTGCTCCAGCTGCACCGTATGTGTTTCTGTCCTTCTTGTTCGAAATCGTGGTAGAATTCATGTTTCTAGTCTGTGTCCTAGATTCGATCTATTCATCTACTATGCTAGTTCGCATGATTAGTTTAATCTCTGTTGTAGCCGACATGATTTATTTTGTGCTTATTCGGACTAAATCTCGTAGTAACTTGCTCATATATTGAACTGGAGGAACATCCCCTATAGCCACTCCCGTTTCATGCACGGCCCGATCGATGCCTCCAAGGAGCCCTTCGTCTACTGCTATGAGTGCCTGGTGCCGTTTTGGGGCTCGCCGGCAGACATCGTGCATCACCTGACGTGGGCGTGTGATGATCACTACTGGCCCTTGGCGAAGAACATCAAGTATGAGACATGCTACCCGTTCACCGTGCCGGAGTCGCTGGAGGATCACCGCCGTCTGCTAGTCTTGGAGGAGGACGGCAGCATCTTCCTCTTGATAGTGGGCACCGGCGAGGCCCGCGCAGGCTGCCGCCCCGTCTCTGTAGTGTGCGTCAGGGGCGACGCCACTGATGCTGACACTTACACGAGGCTGATGTACGGGTGCGTGCTCACTATTACTACCCCTCGGAGGTACGTGGGCGGCGACACTGGCTACATCAAGCTGACTTGGACTTTGCCGAGCTGGGACCTTCCCGCCGACGTGGACATGGAAGATGCACAGTATTCTTTGACCCCCAAAAGTGTGCACGGGGACTTCAAGGAGGTTCACCTGGACATCTGCATTATCAAGTTAAATGTTGATCATTAGTCTTCGCTCAATGTAATCCGCTGTCTAAGCATGTGGAGACTTCCATGCATGAATAAAAGTGTATCCATTTATGGTTTAGTCTAGAATCTCCCATGTATGAATTTTTACTACAGTACTGGTGAAAGACTTATGATCAACCATTTCTTACATATCCTCTGCCCCCTTCCAAGTCATCCTGATTTAGTCCCTCCGTCTAGGTGTATAAGGGCATGGTTAATACTTAAATAGTATAGCCAACTATTGACTATAAGAAAGTGCCATGTCATCTGTAGCCAACATGTATAACAATGGATACTCAAAAACTAATTCTTGATGATCATTTCTTGCAAAGCACAATAAGAGTTATGTCTTCATAAGTTTTGGATGCAGGTTGAACAGTTGAAGGCTTTTGTTTGCGAAAGATACTTTTTTATCTATTTCACCCGGATGTTTGTGAGCTCTAGAGATGAAATAATATCTGAAGAAACCTATCGATACCGGTTACACATGAGATGACCCCCACATCCTTTGTCAAAATAAACAACTCCCCGATCAATGCATTTCACTCTTCCGTGCAACGCACGGGCACCTTACTATAGATTAGTACAACCAAAAATTGAACTAACATTATATATAGTACGATAAATGATGATGCATGTCTCCTAAAATTATATCATTGAAAACTATGTTCAAATACAAATCCAATGATATTGTTTTTGTTGACATGCACTAACATTTTGTCAGTTAAATGTTCATTCAAATTCAATGGGGGATAAAACCACAACCGATGTAGTAAACCACGACCGAGTACTAGTGTAGAGGGCGGCGCTGCACGGGAGTCTCACCCCGCTCGTGGCGCAGCAGTAAAGCCATCATATCACAAAACCCAACCACTCCCAGTAATAAGTGGCCTAGTAAAATAAATGGACAAGCAACCATCACATCCCTCCGTCTTTTTGCATTTCATCTCTCTGCATTTACTTTCTCCGGTTCATCTCGCACACTCGATCCCTAGCTACTACTCCTAGTATCCCTAGTTACTACTCCTAGGGCCAGTTCTTTTGGCAGCTTCCCCAGCTTCTCCCATAAGACTAGTGACAGTGGAGAGTAACTTTAAGGTGCCTCACTCATTTATTTGGGCTTCTAAACTACTACTTGTAGTACCTCCGTTTTGGTTTATTCCTCACCATTGTAATTTGTGCTAAATTTAGACCAAAGATAACGTTTCATTAGTTAAATTTATGATCAAAATTTGACACAGATTACAATGGGGACCAATAAACCAGGACAGAGGTAGTAGTTATGGGATTACTAATCTAGAAGCCTAAAAGAACTGGGCCCTGGTACTCCTACTAGTAGTAGTACTCAAGTTGGAATTCCAATTGCACAGCACAACGTGTTCGGCAAAAAAATTGATACAGGGTGTAGGAAGCGGTTTAGGAATTTGCATGCCTTTCCGACCAGTGAGATAATCCATACAAAGTACGACAGAGAAATAACCACAGAGAAGGAAGCTAAAAGTAAGCAATCAAACGAGCATTTTTGCATTTGTTTTGCATTGAATCGTTTCACAAGCTTGACTAGTGCTGTTTTTCTACTTTTACAAAAACGACATCGTAATGTTAAAACGTGCATTTGCACGTACATAAGTAATAGTAGTACTCCCTCCGTCTAGGTGTATAAGTCTTCCCTCCTTATTGGTCACGGTGCACAACCAAAGATGACTTATTGAACTGGATGGAGGGAGTAGCACAGTCTGCAAGCATATATAGAGAGAGACGTGTAGTGCGATAGTATGTAGTAAAGTTTGTGCTATATGCACGTACTTACAAAATGTGTACGAATACACAAGGTCTCCAAACTTTCCCTTTTACATACTTAATTAAGGACGCTAATAATTCATGAACGTTCGGGATTTATCATTTGCATCCCAAAACTAATGAGATCGCCTTACGAAACAAAAATTATACTCCTACTAAAAGCCACGACGCTCGCAGGAGCGCTTGCGGCGCACCACGAGTGCCCTGGTGCATGGCCGTTTCCCAGCGCGCCGACACAATGCCTCTTCCTCAGCCTCGCAACGCGCGAGGTGCTGATTGGCGGCTTGCCGGTGGGCGAGCGCGATCTCACCGGTGTGGTGATCTGGCGCCAATAGGTACTCCTCCTCACTGGAAGCGTGCACCTGGTCCACGTACTGCCAAGCATAGATGAGGTGCTCGGGCCCGACTGCCCTCAGGGCTTCAGCACGAGTGTCCTCCGCCACCGTCACGGCCCTCGCATGAGCCTTCTGCCAAAGAGCCAATTGCTTGACTCTCTCGGACGCGACATAGGCCTGCCAGGAAGCTTGTTCCGCGGTGCTCTTCTCTTCCTCAGCCTTCTTCTCCGCCTCTATTTTGGCGCGCTCTGCTAGAGGCAAAGCCTCCCACAAGGCGGCATCCATTTCTTTCCAAAGCTCCTCAAGGCTGGGGGGCTCGGCGGGAGGCACGGCGTTCTCCTCGTAGCGGGGAGCCAACGCGTCCTCCGATGCGCGTGCTGGCGAGATTGGGAACGCCGACGCGACCACCTCGATGCTTCGCAGCGAGGAGCGGAACACCGACGCGTCCTCCTCGACTAGTGGCGGCGAGGAACAGAATGGTGACACGTCCACCTCGACGCCTCGCGGCGAGGAGCGGAACACCGATGCTTCCTCCTCGACTAGTGGCGGCGAGGAACGGAACAATGACGCATGACCGTCCATGCAGTGCAGCGAGGGGCGCCTAGGGCTTGGGAGGGGCGATGCCATGGTGGTCGACATGAGAGGGAGGGGGAGGAGATAGCGATGAACCTGAACGTGAGGGGGATGAGATAGAGATGTTGTGGGAGGCACAATATTTATAGCGAGAAATGGCACACCTGCGTCACTGACTTAACTGCAGGTCCAGTTGCGTCACTGACAGGTGGGCCAGACCCCTGTTGGGCCCATATGTCAGTGACCCAATGCACCCGCAGTTAAGTAACTGAAGCAGCATCCCGGAAGATATGTTGTGTGATTAACATAACAGCTACTCCCATCAAATGCTCAGATTTCAAGGTGCATTAATTGATTGCATGCGAGGATTATGAGAAACTTGACCAATGCATGTACTTCATGCATGCATGCATTGCAATTAATGCATTGGTAAACACAATTCTTTGAGAAAACGAGCGCATTAATTGAGTGCTTTTACAAACTATGAAAATTATTCCACCACTCATCATCTACATTGGTTGGTGAGATTTTTGAACTGAGCCCTATAAACCGGAAAGGAGGTAGTACGTGGGCATATTTCTTGGAGTAAATTACGGGGGAGGGAAGGGCTGGAAATATTGTTGGTCACAACGGATTGGACGAGCGCGGGGGGAGGAGAGTCATGCATGCAGATTTTGTCCACACGGGGTGGAGTGGTGGGACGGCCAAAGGGAGAAGGAGAGTCTGGTAGGCATATTGTTTCCACACATGGAGAGGAAAAGATTTGGAGACGAATGGGCTTCCTGCAAGTATGTGAATGGTGCATAATAAGTCTCATCTTGAATGTTGGGCTAGGTATAGTCTCAAGTCATTAAAAACATACACTTCCCACACATGTTCATATTTCAAGGTGCACTAAATTATTGCATGCGACGATTAAGGCTGGCCATAATGGTGGAATCTTAGCTGGTATCATGCACACAGGAATAGCAAACATGCTGATGTGGCAAAGAATTATAGAAGAGAGGGGGTTAGAGTAACTAGTGTTCATGCATGCATCGGTAAACACATTTTTTTGCGAAGAACTACAAAAACTATTCCACCGCCTCTATCTTGCTAAGAGTAGGTGAAAATTTTGAATCGAGCCATTTAAACTAGAAGGGAGGTAGTAGTACTCTAATAGCTAAACTTGGCCCTATTTGGATCCATGTGTTAGTGTTAGTTTGGGTTAGTTTGAACTCAACTAACCCCAAAAATAATAACATCAATTACTTTCCAAACAATAACAGACGAAGCATTGGACATGGTATAGTTCACGTGCAAGCCCGACATTCCAAGCTCAACTTCCACATCAAACTCATGTTCACAGATATCTCCACATTCATACATAATGTCCACAACCATGATTCACCTCAAAGCCAAAAAATTGAGGAGAGTTATGAATAAAGAAAAACCTCTAGTTCCTGCTACCAGTGCGAGCACAACAAGTCAAGACCATGCGTAATTAATTATATTTTGGTCATTTTTTGTGTTAAAAAATGCCGGCCGGCTCGTGGAAGGACGTGTTGCCGGCACATGCCCGGATTCAATAAAGGCAGGCGGGGCAGTCTGAAGCCGGTTGCATGTGGCGAGGAGGCGTGTTCAACCGGGCCTGCAGCGAGTGGGACCCTCTTGGCCAGCGAGCCGGTTCAATGCCTGCGCTATGATAGGTCGCGTCCGTGTCAGAGCAATCACTCCCTCCAGTCCTTTTTTGTTTACGTATAACAAAATCTCGTTTTCCATTCACATTTTACATGTAAAATTCATGGACAAACTTTGACCCAAAATACGATGGGGACTAGTAAACCGGAACGGAGGTAGTAGTTTTTTTGAAATGAAAGAAGGGTTTCCCCCTTCTAATTTTCATTACTGAAAACCAACATCTAAATCTAAACCATAGTATTTGTCCTAGAACTACCAGGTTCAACATCTCGCAACATAAACCCATACAACCATACGCAAGGTGGTACGTAGTACTATGAATTTCATTTTCGCTCCATACAAATCGTTCTAAAAAATACTTAGTACTTATAACACGCAATTGAAAATCGAACTCTTAACCCCACTAAAAATGATATTTTAAACGTGGCTACTCGATCTATGGCAACTGGCGAGCCACCGCCTCCAAGTCGTTCACCTATGGTCCCGATCATCAACTCCTACGGATCAAATTATCACGCGAGCTGACTATTCCTACAAAGGTGCGCTCCACCACGTACCTGGTACCCGCGAATGCAGCAATCGTGCACCTTGGGTTTTAGGGTTTATTTGTTAATGTTGCCTTTACGTAACACTCATGTCTGCAAGACAGCGAGAGACCGACTGCGTGCGTGCGCCTCTTCTCTTCGTATATGTACTCCACCGTTTGTCTGGTGTCCAAAAAATTATAATAACTACTAGCAATGTGCCAATGCGTTGCCACATGATCAGAGTAGATTAATACATATTCACCGATTTGATAGAAAAAATGTCTAGTTTTGAAATACGTATATCACTAAAAAAATGTTATGTTTCACTCAAAAAATATTCCTTTGGCGGTTTTGAGGAGATAAGGGAGAAATGTTGTTGGTTTCAAGATTCCAGAAGTGGTATATGTCTATTTTCTACTCTTACTAGCAAGATGCCCGTGCGTTGCACGAAACATCAAGATCTTGTGGGAGAAAAGGATGAATGAGGGAAGGCCTTATCTGCAAATGTGGAGAGGAGTGCGGGTAAATTGCCATAGTTTCGTTCCTATCCGTCAGATATAAATCAGACGGCCTATATTGCAGGATGGCAGGCCCACCATCATCACCAACTCTGTTTTTTATCCCTACTCTTATAAAAATCATAGTCGGTGATGATCGTGTGCCTGCCATCCTGCAATATAGGCTGTCTGATCTATATCTGACGGATAGGAAGGAAACTATGGCAATTTTGCAAAAATATACCCACACCCCTCTCCACACTTGCAAATAAGGCCTTCTCTTGTTCATCCTTTTCTCCCACAAGATAAACTACTCATAAAAATGCATCTTCATGTTTCGTGCAACGCATGGGCATCTTGCTAGTTGTTGCAAAAAGCCCATGTGTGTGAGAGAGAGGGAGAGAGGAGGAGGACGAAATCCATGTGTGACAAACACACAAAGAGTGTGTGTGCGAGAGGTATCAGCTTAAAATGAGGCGATAGTGTGTGTGTGTGCATGATCAAGAGGGCGTGTCTCAAGAAGGGAAGAAAAATCTACATAGATACAAGGACCGGGAGAGAGACATGTATGCGATAGTGGAAGCACGAGTGTGCGGGTGTATAAACCTACCTAGAGGCTAGTCGATAAATGTTTATGAGAGAAATACGAGTTGGAGGTGCGAAAGCGAGAGTTTGGTGTGTGAGAGAGAGAGACAGTAGTTGGGAAGGGGATTGGAAGCAGGAGTTGCGTGTGTGTGTGAGAGAGAGAGGGGCAGTTTGTTTGATCGGTAAACAAATAAATAATGTCAGTCTGGGATGGAGACAAAAAGGAGACCGCAACAAATGTTGTGTCTACAGGAGAGAGAGAGAGTAATTTTAGTGGTATGATTCATATCTAGAGACATATAGGGTGTGTGAGAGAATCCCATAGAGAGAAAGACAAAGTGAAAGACGAGTGGAGACTGCGTGTGTGGCAGTGAAAAAGAAAGCTTAGGTACCTAGTGATACGAGAGAACGGTAGAGACGTGAGAGATAATGAAAACCGTGTAATGTATAATGATAGGGAGAGTGTGACACTTCTCAAGGGAGACGTCGAGAGACCATGTTTGCGAGGATAGGAGAAACATGAAGTGAGCGTGCGGGTGAGACGGACAAAAGAGAGTGATAGCTACATGAAGGAACATGCATGCGAGAGAGATGGGCGTGAAAGGATTGAACATAAAAGGGATTCAAATATTTCAATTTGAGATGATGATACATGTAATCCATACTCGAACCAAAATTGATCCATCAAACATGCATACTCATATGAATTCACGCGCGTCTATGTTATTTAATATGTAGATATTACTGATCCATACATTTAGTAGAACATAATTTGGTTTAATTTTTTGAATTCAACCTTATGATTTTGAGATCATTGTATTTGTAAATCATATTACTACTGCTTTTGAAAGTATATATAAAAAATGATGTATATAGAATTTTATTCCAATCGAAAATGGATCCCGCCCGAAAAAATAGAAAACAAACGGGATTCGAATTGAGTTGGCACGACAAACGTGCACTCTGCAAAATTTGAAGGAAGCGGGGAAAGTCGCAGTAACCGCCTGAAACCAAAATCTGCGAGATGGATATTACTACTACCTATCCCTGTCATGCAAAGCCTATCTGCTCGATTTCTACAGGTTTCGATAGGGGTAGTTTTGTAATTTCACTCAAACGTGACATAACTGCCTCTCACCCAGATTCATACACGGTGGGCGCCAAAACACAATGTGTCCTCGGCCGAAATCGACTCCCTCCATGATTCATACACGGTGGGCGCCAAAAACAAACTCTCGTCGGCAAATATTTGGTGTATGCGAGATTACAGTCCTATCCCCAACTGACTAATATTGCTGTGATGTAGGAAATTTGAAACGGGGGCTAAGTTTGTAAATTTCCTCACAATTGAGACAAGCGCGCCCTGAAGACATGGTTCCTCCATTCCTCTCCACCTCATTTCCCCATTCGTACTCCGTGAGCGCCAAAACACCCTCTCCACCCCAGCCTCGTCCGTCCGCCACCCCATCCACCGCCATCCTCCTCCACCATGCCGGAGTTGATACCCGGACGCCGCCGTCCATTACAAGAGATCGACCTCTCTCATCCACGGCTTCGGACCGGGATCCTTGCATCCCGTCCTCTCGCTTCATCCCCGCCGTCATCCACCTTGCTGGCGCCGCTCCTATGACCGTCTCGTCCACCGCGCCCTGCCACCACTGTCTACCCTCCTAGATCTGCTTCCACGCCGTCGACAGCCATCGCTACCGCAGCACTGTCAAATTCTCAGCAGATGCATACAGGGAACCGCACCAGAGGCGGTACTCTTTCGTATCTGCTCAACTTATTTATCACAGCAAGAAAATAGATCGCCACTACTTTACTCTGATATCTTGTCCATCACTTACTTGTTAGTTGGAAGCAAACATTGGTTACGAAGTTACCTTTGTCCGGGTTGCACGTTTAGGTCTGCCATGGCACGCTCAACACTATACTCCCAATGCTTATGGTTGTCCCCTTCTATATTCCACACTACTTAAATCACAGTAGACTAAATTTCAAAAGTGGGTCAGTCGATTTTTCAGAGCTCGCCGGATTTCACCGGTGCGAACCAAGGGGCTCGAGTGGGGACTTTGGTTGTGTGGGGGCGGTGGTGGGGCCTCGCCGAATGAAGAAAACTCGACGCGGGTGGGGGCGAGGGTGGGGGCTGGGGGTGGCGGAGGAACACAGGCGGTGGGGGCTGATGGTCTGGCCGGCGGCCCGTGCGGTGTTCTGTATGGGAAGAATTAGAGACGAGGAAGAAGAAGGTTAGGAGACGTAGGATCTTCATCCAACCGCCTGAAATGGTCGACTGACCCAAATGACAAAAGCCACGCGACTTGCATGAAGACATGCCTTTATATTCGGTACCATCATCGTACCTGCTTAGCACTGCTCCTGAACACATCAAGCTAAACAACATGCCACTCATAATTCCAAACTTGTTGCTCAAGTACGAATCTGATATGATGCTGATATTACTAAAACAAATAACATTTAATTGGTCAGCTAATGTTCCTACTTTACTTTCAAAAAAGCACATGCACCACATATAGAGAGACAGCAGGGAGTTGCCTTCTTAATGCGCTCTTGTTCATCATGTGTCGGCACTACGCAACGAACGTTTTATTATCCAAAATATGATTTCTCTTCTTTAGCATGTTCCTCTTCCGTTCATCTTTAATAAGTACTCTCTCTGTTCCTAAATACAAGTCTTTGTATAGATTCCACCATGGACTACATATGGAGCAAAATGAGTGAATCTACACTCTAAAATATATCTGGATACATCTGTATGTGATCCATAGTGGAAATCTCTACCAAGACTTATACTTTGTAATGGAGGGAGTATGATAGTAGTACAGTATGTTCCTTGTAGTGAAGATGAGCAGGGACATTTGCAGTGTAAATGTCTATATGGTCGGTTGGTATGGACACTTTGAACTCTTCGGGCCTCTTTGATTCGTAGGATTTTGTAAACATGGGAATAGGATTTGTAGTGGCCTGCCCACTTGAATCCTACAAGAATAGCAAGGAAATGCGTGGAGCTTTGTCGCCTTTGAGAGTTACACTAATATTAACAGTACTGCACCTTCAGTTGAAGAGAGCTGTTATCCGAAGCCTTTCTATCCGTACCGGCAATACTAGCACATATATTCCAGCAAGTTCCACTTTGCTGATTTTTCTCTGATGCTTACGGTTTTCCCGTTATATCTACACTATGATCTATGTAGCTGCTTTGTGTCGCACTTGCAGCAGTCCACTCTTGAAGCTAAACACCGCAATGACATACAAAATTGGCACCAATGCATTGAGTGCCATTTTGGATGCAATGGAACTCATACGCTCCCCACCTGTTGACTCTTGTTCAGAATATGATCCTAATGACTACTCTAACCTTGAGGAGTCAAAAGCAGATGGCCTATCTTGTTCACCCATCAAGGTGCCTATTCTAATTTGGCAAGGTTTTATTGATTTCGCGTATCTTTCATATGTTGTCTTGCATTTCTTCTACTTTGTTACACCGCCATCTGCTTGGTTTACTGATCATATATGTTGAGATGCCATGCCCATGCATTATCAATACATTTTCCATCTGTCATCATACCATGTTTTTCCACTCAAATGATGTTCTTGTGCATCAGACATAAAAAAGGAAGAGGGTGATTGCCGAACCTGAAGGAGCACCAGCAAAGTCCTTGAAAAACGTGGTTGTGCCAGAGAAATCAGACAACACCCCACTTATATTGGTTGTACAACCAGTGACACAAAACATAAGACCGACTCCAGCAGACTGTACCCATACTTCACTGGCCACACCACTAGCCGCACCACACAGGACCTGTGCTCCAGCAAAAGGTATGCGAATTTCAGTTGCCATAGCACTAGCCGTACCAGAGAAAAATACCACTCCAGCAAAAAGTACAGCAAGTACACCGGCCGAAGACCTACGCCAACTGCAGAGACAGCCAATTCCTACAGATTGGAACCCCATTCTAGTTATTCCTATTTTAAAAGACAATGCTTTCAATGTTGCTAGGGACTACGTGCATATATTCCCATCATGGGAAGATTATAGTGAAGACAAACACCATTTTCACATCTTCCTGTCCCACTTACGTGTAAGGGCTATTATTCATGGTAATTATTTTCCTGTTTTCTGCTGATTGAACACATCAATGATTTACATTACATTGTTGTAAGTAGGCGAGGGTCAATCTTGATAGTCATGATGAGCAAAGCTTGCTTGCACTTTTCAAGGAACCATTGCAGCAGTATTGGTGTTACCTGAGGAAATCACACTTTGATGGCAAGTCTATAAATGAATTTCTGGTGAAGTCTCCTGTGGTAAATTTAGAAGACATTGAATGGAAAAACCATGTTATGCACTGGTCTTGTTCCGAGGATGAGGTACTGTCTATGATACCGCATGACAATTTGAACTTCTACTTTTCTGCATGTGCCTTACGGATCTTTTTTGCAGGGAATCTACTCGAAAAAGAATTCCCGTTTGAAAAGAATGACAAGATATCGCAAATATGTTGCACGTTGCTTTCTCATGTTAGTACCTATTGTCCTGTATCACTGTACTTGCATACATACCTGGTTCATTATGTGACAGCAGTATGCATGATAGCTTGCTTATCAATTGTTCGCTCCAAATTATTTGATTTGTATGAATGGTTACATTAGTGTAGAATATATCCAATGCAAATGAAATTTTTTAGCTCTGCATTGTTCTTGTAAGTACCTGCTGTCCTTTATCAGTGTACTTATATTGACAGGTAGTTGTTCATGTACAATCACTCAGCAGCTTATTTTCCTTTGCCCTCCATTTTCTACACATAAGATCTATATTTACTCTTACCATAAAGTTGGATAACACCGATGGTACTACAGAAGTTTAGCTCTGCATTGCTCTTGGCTGTACCTTTTGCCTATATCACTGTACTTACATTTATAGCTACTTGGTTCTGTAGCATCACTCTTCATCTTATCTTAAATATTCTCCATTTTTTCTTATATTGTCACATCTATATTTACTCTTAACAAAACATAGAATAAAGGCAATGCTTATGAAGAAGATTCTGTGGTAAACTTCTTGAATTGCCCCCCCATCAGCATGGACAAGGGCTTTATAGAGCCTGCCTTCACCAATAATGTAAGTTTTTCCTTCTCAAGCCTTCAAACTTTGTTGTGTATATTTGGTTAGGCATGACTGCAACAGCTGTTTATTTTTGGTGTTTGCATTAAATTGCATGTTTAAAGTTTATTATGTAGTTCATAAACAAAAGTTTGTCCGTCTCAATTTAAGTTTTCAGTTGTACAACCAAGTTCCTTCTTCATACAATGTAAATTAAACTATACAGAGCAAGTGATCTTCTTTTGCACTCCATGTATGCTTCTGTTCTTGATCCGTAATCCAGTGGTGTGGTGAATCTACCCACCACAGCACCATGTCATATTCTGCAATGTCTTAACTATGAACAATGTCATATCATTCTACTATTATTTAAACTGTCTCTTTATTTGCCAATATAAAATGGGATAAATTGACAGCACACTAACCATTGATACTTATGAGTTCTTGATCTGTAATTGAGTCGTGTCGTGAAGCTGCCAACTCCTTCGCAATGTCATTTCCTGCCATGTCTTGACCTGAACAATAGCATATTGTGTTAATGCAATTTTAAACTTTGTCACTTTATTGGTCAGTAAGAAATGTGAAGAATTGTCAGCATTGATACTTTTATGTGCAAAAAACCTGTCATCTATCTGCTTGTTTATCTTTCAGAGTGAGGAGGATATAAGTGTTAAACAAGCGCAGTTTCATCAGCTTGCTCAGCTGCTTGCGCTGCAGCTTCGCAACAGGTCTAACCTTTCTTGAACTCTATTGAAGTGTTGTCAGTTTTGTATATTATTTTGTCGGCGTGTTTAGTTGCACTGGTGGCGATCTTTGATGCCCCGTGTATGTAATCTGTTGTCTGCTTGTGCTTTATTATCATAGTGGCGAACTTTGATGCCCAGTGGATGTAATATGCCATAATTTCTTTATTGTATAGTCTAGGTTTTTTCTTATTCACGACGCAGTAGTTATTTTATTGTATATATATCCAGTCTTCGCAGTAAACCAGCCAAATCGTAAAATTATGGTACATAATTCAGGTCGTCATGCAATCACGATGTATGATCCGCATCATGGGCCCCGTCATCTTGGTCCGTTAGAAGGCCTGAAACGTGCCGAACAACTCACGGGCCAGCAGCAGCCCGAAATGGACCCCGGCCCATGATTGTGCCAATCAAATCACGAGCTTTTAACAGGCCAAAATTCTCCCGGTCCTTGTTTGGCCCAATGAGATTATCAGTTGCGAGCAGGCCGAATGCAAACCGGGCCGTAGTTAGGCCCAACTATATGACGGGCTTTTAACAGGCCGAAATTAATAGAGGGCCGAAATGTTAAACGGGCCCTTAACAGGCCGAAACTAATATTAGGCCGAATTACTAAATGGGCCTTTAGCAAGTGGGCCCAAAAGCATAGCGTCCAGTTGACGGGCCGAATCTGATATGAGCCATAATTTAGCGCAAAGCCTCTTAAAGGGCCGGACCTGATCTGGGCCATAATTTGGCCCAGAACGTGGTAGGATTTTAATGGGCCGGATCTCATATGGGCCATTGTTAGGCCCAGAACGTGGCAGACCATTAATGGAACGGATCAAATATGGGCCGACATTTGGCCCAAAACATGGCAGCCATTTAATGGGCCGGCCTACTAGGGTCCTCAAAATCTTGTGGGCCTACAACTGGGCCGACCCATCAATGTCGGCGAAATCTCATGGGCCTTTAGCTGGGCTGGCCCATTATGGTCTACAAAAATATTGTGGGCCTTCACCTGGGCCGGGCCATTATGGCCCGCAAAAATCTTGTGGGCCTTTACCTAGGCCGGCCCATTTATGGCCCGCAAAATCTTGTGGGCTTTTAGCTGGGCCAGCCCATTATCGTCTGCAATATCTCATGGGCCTTTAGCTGGGCGGGCCCATTATGGTCCACAAAATCTTGCGGGCCTTTAGTTGGGCCGTCCCATTTAAACTTTATGGGCCACTTTTTGACCGGTCCATGTGTCAGCATATCATAGGCGCATCTCGCCCATTGGATGAGTGACACCTGTGCCAACGCGGAGCTGACACGTGTTTCCGTGAGCCAATCAGAATTTTACACGTGGAAAATCCCCATTGGTCCGGGCTGTTAACGGGTTATTGGATCCAAAACCGGACCCGATAGCTTAACGACATTCCGTTACGGTGGATGCCACGTATCGGTCACCCTTGACAAAAGCACTTATGTGACGCGTGATTTATCGTCATGGAAGTGGACTGTCAGGACCCCGATCCTAAGTCACGCCGATCTAGCATGTAACACATCATATCACTTTACAGCCTCACGCATAGTATTCCCACGGGTGCCACCTTACCTGGCTCAGGACTGTTTGCGCCTTTTGGCTCACGTATATGATACTGTCGCTAGCATCCATATGGCAGTGAACCCGGGCCGACATGACTAGTCGTGAACCCAAAGTGGCACTATCCAGGCTATAGCAACTGGGCTAACATGAACCAACATCGAACGTGTCGGTCATCAGCGTGTGAATCCGGGCTATAGCAACTGGGCTAACAGGACTCCTAGAACCCGGGCTGTAGCAGGCTAGCAGGACTCCGGAGGTCACCGCGTGACATTTCCCCGAAGGGACAGACACAGGAGTGAAGTGGATCACATGCCGGCCAGTCTAAGTGTTCCGGAGCAGTAGCAACTGGCTAGCAGGACTCCGGTAAACCGGGCTGTAGCAGACTACCATAGCTCAGTGGAGGCACTAGACTACATTTCCCCGTAAGAGAGGTTACCAAGGATAAACAACTAGGTTGTCGGATCCTACACATACCAAGCATTTCAATCATACACACAGTATGCCCGATATGTGTAAATACAACATGGCATCACAACAAAACTCTACAACTCAAAGTATTTATTCATTAGGCTTCGAAGAGCCAAATATTACAAAGATGGGTCTCATGACCCAACATACAGAGCATACAAGCAACAAGAACATGCGGAAGCTTAACTTGTCTGAGTACAGACAACTACAAATGAAAAAGGCTGAGAAGCCTGACTAACTACAAGACCTTGCCGAGGGCACAAGATCGTAGCTGAGGTAACAAGCTAGACGTCAAACTCCACTAGCGAGACTGAAGTCTCTCTGCAAAACATAAATTAAGCAAACATAAGTACAAAATGTACCCACCAAGACTTACATCAGAACTAGCTACATATGCATCGGTATCAACAAAGGAGTGGTGGAGTTTGACTGCAGCAAGCCAGCTTTGACTCAGTAGCCATCCTGAAACACGACTGCAAGTAACTCTTTTGAGGTGGCGCACACGAGTCCACATATTCACCATAAAAATACACCACTATGGATCCGCTCCCGTCTCCCTACGAGAACGCCATCCATAGCAATCACACTTATCTTGCGCATTTTAGAGTATCCACTTCACTTGTCTATGAATTGTACAAGCAACCCAGAAGTCCTTTACCGTGGACACGGATATTCGAATAGATCAGTTATAACCCTCCAGGGGTGTACTTCTTCACACATGTTTCCACCACTTAGCATCTACACACGACATGTGGTCGACAGACTTCAAGCGAAAGCCGACGTGGGTGTAGACCATGACCTGACTAACCACAAAAGTCTCTAGTCCAGGTTTATCGCCTATTTGAGTTCCATCCGTGAGGAGATCCGGCCGAAGTTTCGCTCACAGCCCCAAACGATGTGTGTAGGGTTCCGGAGCCACCAAATGGGAGGCTGTTACACCGTACCGCATCATAGCCCACCCTTAGGGTCAACGCTACACAGGGCCTCCAACACATATCCTACAAACAACAGAAACAAGTTGCAACTCCTGGACAGAGGACATGGGCGCTTAATAAGTCGAGCGGGGTCATATTTCAGGGCCCAACGTGTGGTAGTAGCTGTTCATGGATCACAAACACAGAACTCAGTTCCTGAGGACGGTTTCAATGAGACAACCCACCATGTACTCCTACATGGCCTCTCACCGCTACCTTTACCAAATCATGTTCACACACAGTAGGACATGTTCATCACCATTCCAATTAATCCCCGATGAATCAGACCTGACTCAACTCTAAGCAGTAGCAGGCATGACAAACAAGCATGAATGAGTAGGCACATCAGGGCTCAAACAACTCCAACTCATGCTAGTGGGTTTCATCTATTTACTGTGGCAATGACAGGTCATGCAGAGGAAAAGGGTTTCAACTACTGCAGCATGTAAAAGTTCAATCGTTGTTGTCCTAATGTAGTAAAAGAGAGCAGCAGCGAGAGAGTGGGATTGTATCGGAATGAACAAGGGGGTTTGCTTGCCTGGCACTTCTGAAGATAGTATAGTTCTTCATCGGTGTCATCGATCTCGTCATCGGAACCATGTCTACTGAGAGGGGACAAACACCGGCAACAGAGAAGGAAACACAATCAATGCAATGCACAATATGATGCATGATCATGACATGTCAATATGCTACGTGTTGGGCTAATGCAACTAAAACCAGGGTGGTTTCAGCTTATTTGAATCAAAGATTCAAATACAAGCCTAAACTATGAACTCATATAAGTGCACTATCAGGTTTCATCTAAACAGCAAGGTTAGGTTGCTCTAACATGCATGAAACCAGTAGGGATGGAAAGATTGGATTTTTCTGATAATTTTTCATATATAACTTGTTTCATTCTGAGCTGTGGTTGATTTTATATGATTTTTAGAAGTTTATAACATTTTCTAAAATAAATAAACCATTTAAGATTTATTAAAATTCTAGAAAGAATTGATGCGTCAGCATGACGTCAATGTGATGTCAGCAGTCAATAGGGCCGGTCTAGGTCAAACCTGACAGTGGGGCCCGTGTGTTAGTGGCTAGCTAAACTAACCTAGTTTAATTAGCACTAACCTAGGTTAAACTAATTAAGTTTAAACTTAAACTAGATTAATTAGTCGGGCAGGGCCTGCATGTCAGTGTGAGAGAGGGGTCAAACCCCTCGGTAGACGGGGTCAAACCCTGCCGGTCAAAGCGGTCAACCCGCCGGTGTTTAGCCGCCGGCGAGTCCGAACGCGGCGGAGCGCGTCGGGATCCACCTACAGGGGCTCTTTTGGCACGCAGGGAGCAGCTACGGGAAGAGGGTGGAGTGGCGTATCCTAAAGTGGCGGTGCAGGAGGCTAGGGTGGCCGGGAGGAGCGCTGGCGACGAGGTTTGCAGCGGCCGGAGTCGGAAGCGAACGGGGACGCGGTTGCGGTGGCCGTAGCGATGTGCGTTTAGCACCTACGGCATCTACGTGGTGCGATCAGTATGATGCGTGCATGATCGGGACCAAATGGTCACCGGAGCATCACCAGTGACAAGCGCGGGCAGCGGCACGTTCAGTTGCAGGCGAGGCGACGACTACGGCGCATGAGGGAAAATGGAGAGGGGGAGCAGGAGTAGGAGCTCACGGCGGGTGCGAAGAGATGCTCAACGGGCTCGAGGACGCGCTGAGGTCGACAGGGCAGCGAAGGCGATCTCCGGCGATCGGAGGTGAATAGGACGGTTATGGCGGCTCTCCAGGGCTTCCTGCGTCATGTGGCACGACGGAGAGGCGTAGCCGAGGGGGAGGCGGTGGCACAGTAGGTTGCCAGGTGAGTTTCTCTCTGCATTTTATTTTCTGTTTTTCTTTTTCTATTTTTCTGCAGCTTTAGGGCTTTATTAGAAATACTAAAACTAACTCAAAAATCATGAAACTTCTCATGCCCACAGTTTGGAATATATCCAACAGTAAACATTTCAGTTTATGATTATTTGGACATTTAAAATATTATATAGCATTTAAATGCCCATATGCAAATAGAGTATGACATAATTTAGTGACCCTATGATGTCCTAGAAATATGTGCACCATTTTTGTCAGAGGTTCCAGACCATGGCAAAGATGATGAACATTTTAGAAGGGCATTTCAGGTTCATTGAAAAAAGATTTTAGTAATCCCTAGTTGGATTAAGGGGGGTGCTGGGGTTTTTCTGTCATCCCCATTTCATATTCATTTGAATTTAAACATGATGCACACATGAAGCTAGCCTAGTGCATTGCCAGATACTAGGGATGTGACATGGACACTTCCGTGATGATAATTTTGGTAATGTCATGTAACACTTCTACGACAGCATAGGTACGACTATCTTGATTCTGTCATAAAATTGTCATGGATGTACATGCATGACAGAAAACGTGACCTTCCGTGATGATAATTTTGGTAATGTCATTTAACACTTCTACGACAACCTCGCGGGCCCATAGAAAGCGTCACACGCGAGTATCGAGTGTAGTGTAGGACAACCATCGACTGCATGTGGCCAAAACATTTATGTGTGACAGGGTTGTGTAATGTTTAAAATAATGATTTCACGACTCTAATGTGGCACCGACCTTCCTAACAAAACGGCCAACCCACATGGTGGGTCACAACTCGTAGTGTACTACGAGCCACCCGCCACCCGGAGACGCACAAACCCGCACACACAACGAATCTATCGCAACTACGATGCATGTTAAATTAATTATCCATCAGTGAACATACATGTTACCAAAGGAGGGACCTTTTAATTTCCAAAAAATCATAGAGAGCATTAAGTCATTTTAGTACATTGATTGATTGATTTTCTATAGGTATAATGTGCAAAAATCAAATTTGAGCTACATGCACACGTGACAGTGCACTTAAATGGATTGCAAAAACACATGTGTCTCACTGGGTGCATGTTTACTCCCCGTGCAACAAATTTCAAACATTGAGAATATTGATTTTTAAATTCTAGTACATCCAAAACTTATTTGAAGTTCATGAAACTTATCGTGTTGTCATATGGACACCAATACAAAGTGGCATTGTACTTTTTCTGTCAAATTTGAGACCAGTTTTGATGTAATATTTATCTAATTACAGACGGGAGATTATTAATAATTGGGAACCAATATCCCAAACGGATTATTTATTGGAACCGTGAGCGTTAGACCAACAATGGATACGTGCCATCCTTCGGTCAAGGAATAAAGTGGCCGCATTAATCATCCAAATAGAAAAACAATATACGTGCCGCCGCGTGACCCGTCTGGCGTGCGAGCAGGCGTGAGTTGACGGGACACGTCCGCCCGCAGGCAGACGGGGAGGCATGCGTGCAGGTGTGTGAATTGATGGAGGCGTGCTCGCTACTCAGTGTCATCGGGAGGCGTGCGAGTAGATGTGTGAAACTTTGGTACGCATGCCAGTAGTCTGGTGCGCAGGCTCACCGGGAGGCAAGCCATCGGTTTGAAAGTTGCCCGCCTCTCTCCCAGAACTCCCACTACTCCATATTAATGGTGCGCCCGACCGGCCGCACCCCCCATCCTTGCTATGCATAGACAATCCTCTCTCTCCGATTGCATCGTCGATGCCGCGCTCAGTGCTCAAAGCCGTCAGTGTATGAGGATGCACCGAAGCGCCTCATCGAAGGGAGTTGCAATGCCGGGGCTGCTAAAGCACCGGAGCATGGCGTGGAGATGGAGACAGAGGTTGCCGTCACCGCCGGCGAGTTATCGCTGCACCCTGACATTGTCGACGACGTCGAGCTTCCACAGTCAGAGGCGGAGTTCCATACCGACTCCGATGACCACTATGGCGACGACCCCGACGACCACTCCGGCGACGACTCCGACGACCACTCTGGCGACTACTCCGAAGACGACGGACAACTGGTTAGTCATCTATACGCATTTATGTGTGAAATAGATCATAGGGTTTCTCTGGTTACTCCTGCCTCCCCCTTTTGGAATAGAAATCCTTTGGTTATGTTCTCCCAATCCATGAAATCCGAGTAAGTTTTGTTAGATCCATGTAGTGTATTGATTGTTTGAATGGTACAGGTGATAAGTGATTAGTTGTTTCATCTGTGCAAATGATTTTTGCTAGTAATCCTACTAGGGTTATTGTTCGTGCTAATAATTCCTAGCCAGGGATTGACAATGGATTTTCAATGACCTACATATGTTTGTGCCGTTATTTTCTTCACGATTGGCTTGTACATAGACGACTGCGCTTAAAAATTGAACCATAATATCTGGATATGTATAAATAAATATCCATAAATCCCTAATCCTACTTCATGGCATGTAATTATTGATTTGATGCCAAATTTGTTTTATTATTTTATAGGTGTTGTCTGACGATGTGGACAGCGAGGATGAAGATGTCCATAGGAGGTACAATTGGCAAATCCCGAGGGAGCTTTATGCAGGAATGCATAACGGCGTATTAGTTCCTGGAACGGCGGCTATGGATGCCCATATTGCAACCAAAAGCTTCATGATGCATATCTAAGTGTTCTGGCGCATGCAAGAGGACGGGCCGTTGGCTCCTTCAAGCAAAAGTATTCTCACAGGGTGGCGCACAGTGCGTACGCCGAGTACCTGGAGAAGTTTCAGGATCGTGCCGGCCTGTGAGATTAGATGTGGGGTGGATGGAACTATATATGTACGCTTGAGTATGCTTAATACTGTTGAACTATGTACTACTTATGGTTGAACTATGCTTATCTACGTGTACGCTTATTATCTACGTCTGAGTATGTTAAATATTTTGCCAAATTTTGGTAAAAAATACAACGGGAGACAAATAAACCAGGACGGAGGTAGTACGTCAATCACTCACGGTTCCCAAAATTGGAACCGTGTGCAATGACTTTCATTTTTCCTACTGCGTCAATCACAAACGGTTCGCTCTAGCAAACAGTCGCCCCCAAAATTCTTTGTGGGACAGAAAACCCTCACCACCCAATTCAAAAAAGAAAACCCTCCCCATCCCCACGTCACAAAAACCCTCACCCCGACCGCCACCCCCTCGTCCCCTCTGGTACGTTCCCCATTCACATCCGTGTCTATGCCATGGCACCGCCTATCGTGGTGGTAAACACTTAGCTCGACGCTTGCCGCCGCCACCCGGCTGCCGGCAAAGCCCACCACATTTCGCCACTTCCACTAGCCGCCGCCTACCGCCATCGACTTTCTCGACACTGCTCGCGGTTGACCCAGTTGCGCTTGGTTGGGGAATCTGTCGTACTGAGGGTTCTTTCTCATGGACGACAAGGTAACTAGTTCAACGAGATATTATCTCATGTCTTATCTGAGTTCATCTGCCTCCTTTAATCACCCGGCGAAAATCCTCGTGAATTCACATTTATTCGACCTGATTTGAGGGTTTTCTTTCATTCATAGAATGTATAGTGCGCCGACACTTCAGAACTTTGCAACCTCCGCCAGAGATTCCATCTCTTTGTATCAGATTACTTGAGCACGCACGTGGTATGTTCAATCTCACCCTAAATCGGTTGGCATGGCCTACTTTCCTGAACATATTCTAAATATTGCTACATTTGGATAAAAGGTGCCACATGCACCATATACGTCAAAGGCGATTTTCCCCTCTTCTTTCTATATTAGGCAAATTAATGATGTATTGTTCTTTCGATTACTCTCATTTTTCCATGACATCATGTTTACCCTATCTGTTTAATTATAGATTTTTGTCCTTCAATTTCAACTGTTGTACAGTTATTTCAATTTGAGCCCATATTTACATGTTACCATATTTTCTTTAACAATCCTACCATTTTCTGCAGAACATCCCTCGCTATGCAACAGATTATGTAGTGCACAATTTTTCCATTTACATAGATCAAGGCTCCACAGATGTCATACTGCACACAAACCATGGATTTACAATCGTTGCTACTGTCAGACTTGATGAACATGGTGACTCCTATTTTGGCACTAGCTTTTGGAATGAAATTGCAAAGTTTTATGTACTGAAAGCTATCACTAAAATTGCACTGCACGTGAAAGGGTCTGGTCATGAAATATATGCTAACTTCCATGACAAAATCATCCGTCCAGACTAAATGAATTATGTAGTATTTAAGCAATTATCTGCATATGTTGACATAACGCACAATGTCAAATGAATTGTGTAGTATTTAAGCAACCAATTGTTATTCCCTTTTCTTACTATATTCCTACCTAATAACTTTTAGTTACCAATTCACTTTTCTATTGCCCTGTTTTAACTAAATATTCCTTGTACTCCCATTTCTATCAGCAAGTGCCGCTGACAATGAGAATCCGGAGGTGGACAACGGGGCTGCAAACAAGCGGAGGTGGGGCAAGCTAGAACCGCAAGCGACTCCAACAGGCCTAGACTTAATCAGCATCCTCCCCGATGATATGTCGAGAGTCATAATCTCCCTCCTCCCAATCAATTATGGGGCCTGGACAACCCTCCTTTTCCCGGCGATGGTGCCCCATATGGAACTCTAGCCCTCTCGACCTCATCGACACCCACGAGCTCTGCCATGGCAATCGCAAAAGCTTGGATGCATTCTCCAAGATCCTCGGCAGTCACCTTAGCCCAACCAAAGGCCTTAGAATGGACAAGTTTTGTTCCAACAGCTAGGACCGAGCCAAGCTAGATGACTAGTTCCAATCCACCGCCCTAGATCAGCTCGAGGAGATCACTTTTGATGATGGGCATATACGGTCGGTGCCAACGTCCGCACTCCGCCTCGTGCCCATGGTGCGCGTCGCCAAGTTCAGGAACTGCAATTTCCCGCCCCTTAATGATGCACCCGCTCTTATTCTACCATGACTTAAGCACCTCGAGCTCGTCGTCGTCTGCCTCTTAAAGGGTGACATGGAGCGCCTGCTCCATGGCTGTACTGCACTCGAGTACCTTCGTCTTTAGGCGATCAATGGGTTGACTACCTTCCACAACACCTCCATGACTCTCCGGACTATTTGTGAGTGTTGCTGGTGCGTCAGGAAGACATCACAAGATGTGTACCACGGTATGGTCATCCAGGACACACCTTCACTTGAGAGATTACTTGTAGTTGATCAAGAAGGTCCAATAAGAATCAACGTCATTTCTATGCCAAAATTGACAGTGGTGGGCTACTCGTCTGACAAATGCTCCGAACTTGTTATTGGATCCACACCCGTTCAGGTACAATAGCGGCCTTCTACCTCTCCTACAAATTAACATTATTTCTAATTTTTAAGATGTTTGTTCGTCTGTCATTCAGAAAATGATTCCGACAAGCTTGACCCCGAAACTGCGTACAGTTAAGGTCTTGGCACTAGAATCTATCAGGCCCGACCTGGAGCAAGTTGTCAGTTTGCTAAGATGCTTTCCGTGCCTGGAGAAGCTATATATCAAGGTGATGTTCCTTTCCTGTTAAATGTTAACCATAAGGGAGTTCAATTTGTGACACCTTTTTCCAAGTTTATAATGACAATGTACTACGATTTCTGAAGGTTCTTTTCGACGACTTTAGTACATACATGTCCCCCCATATTGGTTGCTTGATCCATATGGTTACAATAAATAAGCATTTCTCCTTTGGATACATCCGTACTTGTTTTCTTAGGGAACTTTTCATACACTCCGAACTCTTGTGAAGAAGGCTACATTTTTCTAGAATGTAATCAAATTCCCATGTTAATCATGTCAGATCGAAGATGGCATGTTAGTGCATTTTACAAATCCTGCAAACCAAATAGCTAGGCCTGTAGTAATGTTCAAAATTGCATGTAGGCACTAACACGTTTTCTTCTTTTGCAGATAAGATTAGGCCCAGTGGTGGATAATGTGATACAATATAACAATCATGTTGAATGCCTAGATCTGCATCTCTCAGAAATTACTTTGAACTCCTACCGAGGGACCTTCCCGGAGATTATATTCGCCAGGTTCTTTGTTCTCAGAGCAAGGGTGCTGAAGTATATGAGGTTTTCCCTACATTTATTTCGCAAAAATGAATCGTTTGTTGATCAGCGCCGGTGCCTGCGGTAGAATGGAGCAAGCTCCAAAATTGCTGAATTTGATTTTGGAACTTCAGATTACAGAGTAATCGGAAGTCATCGTGTCAACCCCATACATGACTTCTCAGCGGCTGACCCCTTTGCAAAAATTGTGAGGTTTCAAAGCCAGACTTAGAAGCGGTGATATTAGTTTGATCCTCTCTGATATCCATGTTTAGCGGATCAGCGCGAGCTTTTGCAGCTGATGAGCTGAATTTCATTTCTAATATCAGTTTGAACCTTGTAATCTTCGAATTTGAGCCATATAACTCTGGAATTTGAAACATGTAATATTTCGAGCTTTTGTGGTCCAATGGTTGAAATGTCATCGTATGAAACTCGTATATTGCTAGCACTATTTTAACCTTAATATGCAATGGTCTTAGATTTTATTAAGCATTCTCGAATCAGTTTACCTTGTTGATCTCACAGCACACGATCTGTATAGCTAACTCGAGTGCGATCTTTGACATTATTGCACACAGTTGGTTTCTTCCACCGTGTGCACTGTAGAGCGCAGAATTAATTATCGCACTCGAGTGTCCATCATCACCCTTCTGTGTAACTTTGACCTCATCACCCAAGGGTAAACTTATGACCGAAGTCATTCCACACACTTCATTTTTACAAAGCTTTTTGCAAATAAACACCCACGATTTGTCCCTCTTCTAGCCGACGCGTGGCCAAACGAGCCGGGCGGGAAGCTTGTGCAGTAGCACCGGAACAGGCTCACCTTTCATACATTTGGCGCCTCTTCGAGCCCACGCGTGCGGTGCGGTGTTGTCAAGCGTGCACTAGAATCCTCCGGTATGAACCTTGTGACAAGACGTGATGATTACAGGACGGCCGACCCACATTTATTACAGCGGCCATTTAACCTACCCTTGTGTCTCTTCAACCTTTTGATCGCACCCCACCATTGCAAGAAGCTCACCCAGCATGAGAAATTCTTAGATGGTATCCTGCGCGGCTGTAATGGTGCTCCGAGCGGCTGCCGACGACGAGCAGCAGTTCACCATGCGTGCCATTGTGGACACCCACAGAAGGTTCATGGACCTCTCGGTGGTGTACACCAACGATCCGGTCCGGGTGGAGTACTCCATCCACATCATGGAGCTGTTGCTTGCCACGGAGAAGTACAAGGTGGTCGGGTTCGACCTCGAGTACACCCACGCTCATGTCGGGTCTCGTCCCAAGGTCGTCGTCGCCCAGATGTGTGTGCACCACCACGTCCTCGTCTACCACTACTACCTGGACACAAGGCCTTGCGAGCGTTTCACCAGGTTTTTCAACAGCCCCCACTAGTGTTCGCTATGGTGGACATCACCAACGATGTAAAGGCGCTCGAGAATTCGGGCATCCCCTGCCAAAATCTTGTGGACATCTAGGGCCAATACAAGACTTGGGGCAGCAAGGAGCATGATAACGACTCACTGGTTCACCTCGCCGAGGCCATCATCAACTCCTACTACAGACATGAAGGATTCGTGCAACAAGAACAAGCGTGCCTGGCACTCGGCCTGGATGGAGAAACTCGACAAAGCTCACGTCGTGTACGCGGCCAAGGAGGCGTAGACGAGCTACAACATGTACAGGCGGATCGTTGACATGAGGAAGTTCCTCCTTCCCCAAAACGGCCAGGGATCCAGCCAGAAGCAGAGCAATGGCAAGCATCGTCGCAACAATAAGTAGATGATTAGATCCTCGTTTCCCCTACTTTAGTATGCATGTAATTGCTTTCTTTGGTGTGTGGAAATGTTATGTGTGTAGTCACTTGTGTAATTGTATGCTTAATTTGGTTATGCAATGCTATCTTTTTAAGTATATACGGTGATGCTCTGTAGACAGAGCGTAAATGTTGTGCGGACAAAGAAAATCATATCGCACACAGACTAAACAATGGAACCCATCGGTGATATTTTCATCAATCACTCACAATCGTATACCAACAATCATTTGCTCACAACACACATGGCTTGTTAGCAGTAATCGTCTGTGTTGTTATCAGTCTTCGCACACGTTTCTGATTACAGACCTATTTGCCTCATATCACACATATCTTGTTCATTTGAACAGTTTGTAATCTCATGTCTCAACACAAACAGTTCATCTGAGTGAACCCCATGCCGTATATCACACACACCTTTGATCTGGCTGACCGTTTCTTTTGTGTTGCCTAATCACAAACAGTTCATCTGAGTGAACCGTATGCTGTAAATCGCACACACCTTCATCTGGCTGCCTGTTTCTTTTGTTCCTTCTCATCGCAAACGGTTAATTGAACTAAACCGTATGCCCTCAATCGCACATGCAACTAAAATTTGAACCGTGTTTGATGCATCCATCATCGCAAACATTTTGCACCTTTTTGGACGGTGTTTACACCACCGTTTGCGATTATGGCATCTCACACAGTTTCGTCGAAGGGTCTCTGATTGTAGTGTCGCGTTAGCAGCAACCTGCAGTAGTGCAATGCAAACAGTAGCTTTGTCACATTCTTTCTGTTGAATGCGAAGGTACTATTATCCGTGAGGATTAAGTTTTTTAACAAAAAAATTCTCACGGATGGACACGTTGAACAACATAGAAGGAAGTTTTAGGTGGACAAAAGGGCTTCTGAACGTGCTTCACTTCAATTACAACAACTTTTCTTCATGTACCAGTAGATTTTCTAGCCAAGGATCTTGATTTTATGGATCAGACCGATCCATTTGATTGTGGCAGCCAAAAACTTTTGTTGAGTTAGATGTTATTGCCCTATTCAATCGGGGTTTTGTTTAAACCTGATGAACAATTAATCCTCGTGCTTTTGTACATACTATTTGTAAGTTGGAACTAGTTGTTGTTGCCATTTTCAACTTAGTTGTGACTCGTATTTTCTTTCAAACAGGGCCAATAGCTTTCCATTTCTTTAATTAAATGCCTAGAAATCATAAATGTGTCCCTGGGTCAATGTTTAGGTCCCATTCAAGAGAGATGAATAAATTTCAAACATCTGGGCATCGTGGCATGCCCGGAAACATTGAGAAACTTGATTTTTTTAATTCCTGCAAGTCCAAAAGTTGCATGAAAATCATTAAACATGCCATGGTGTCTTGACATCTCACCAGTCTTCTTTTGGGAGAAGTTTTGGTATAAGCTTCTTACAAAGCGGAGCTTCTCTCACCAAGCCTTATGGTTCCGATAGGGAATGTGCACCTTTGTGGGTGAAACGACATACACTGCCTCTTCATGTCTTTATTTTTTAACAGAGGCAACATAGACCAATAGGGGTGGCATGCTAAAATTTGTAATTACTCCGGGTTCATTTGGCCTTTTTATACAATAATTAAATTTGCTAGGCATTTAATATGTATAATTCAAATTTGAACTACATGCACATGCTTCGGTGCACCCAAATGGGTTGAAAAGTCGTAAATATGTCGATGGGTGAATGTTTAGGTCCCATGCGAGAAATGAAAATGAATTCGAAACATATGGGCATCGTGGGTCGGCCAAAAACTTTGATAAACTTGTTTTTTAAATTCCTGTAAATCCAAAACTCACCTGCAAATCATGAAACTTGGCATGTTGCCTTGACATGGCACAAACATGCTCTCTTAAAAATTTTGATTTGCAAAGACGCACACATTAACAACCAACAAAGGCATTTTGGAAAAAAGAGATGTCACATTACAATCGGAAACACAAGTATTATTGAAACTGTGGGGATTCTATAGACCATCTATGTAACACAACGCGTCCATTTATTCTGGCTAGGAAGCCCAATGTAGGCTAGGTATTTGAGTAGACGGGAGGCGTGTGAGTAGACTGCTGAGCAGGCTCACTAGGAGGCTAGCCCTTTGACCTCCATCCACTGCCCACCTCACTACCAACTTCTCCATTAATGGCACCCGAGCCCCTACTTTAATGGTGTGGCTAGGTCTTAGTCTACTGAGATTTAAGAGAGAGTAAATAAAACCTGAAAAGAAAATTTCCCCTGGATATTGATGTAAGATCTCATGGACATAACATCGACTAAGACTTAGCAAGACTGATATATATGACGACAATGGCTATGGACAATAATAATTTCCTTACATATTCAGGAAGATAATTAAAGATGCCACATGGGGCAATGCATGAAAGACACGTGGGCAAAAGAATAAGAAAGGTGGAGACAACAATCTGCTCGCTGCTTTCTACCTCACCTCGATCTACCCCGCCATATTCGTCATTTTGTCCATGTCGTAGGAGTTTCCGCGGTGAGTGGCAATGATCTCTTTCCCGTCCTAATGCGTCGCTTGAGAGCATTGCTACTTCTTGAACTTGCGTTGATTTTTCCCTTGAAGAGGAAAGGTTGATGCAGCAAAGTAGAGGTAAGTATTTCCCTCAGTTAAGAACCAAGGTATCAATCCAGTTGGAGGAACAAGAAAGTCTCCAATATATGCACTTGCACAAACTAACAAACACTAGGACACAACATGACAAAGGGGTTGTCAATCCCTTCACGATCACACACAAGAGTGAGATCTAATGGAGATAGGTATAAAAGATAAACAAAAGAGAAAAATAAGGTAAATATAAATAAATTGGAGCAAGGTATTTTTGGTTTTTTTTGGTTTATAGATATGCAAATATATGATGGAAAATCGACCCGGGGGCCATATGTTTCACTGGAGGCTTCTCTCTTGAATAAAGCATACAGTGGGTAAACAAATTACTTTTGAGCAATTGAGAGAAAAGCGCAAAATTATGATGATATCTAAGGCACTGATCATGAATATAGGCATCACGCCCATAACAAGTAGATCGACTCTTGCCTACATCTACTACTATTACGCCACACATCGACCACTATCCAACATGCATCTAGAGTATTAAGTTCATAAGAACGGAGTAATGCTTTAAGCAAGATGACATGATCTAGAGGGATAAACTCAAGCAATATGATATAAACCCCATCTTTTATCCTTGATGGCAACAATACAATACGTGCATCGCTGCCCCTTCTGTTAGTGGGAGAGGACACCACAAGATTGAACCTATCACAAAACACTTCCCCATTACAAGAAAAACTAATCTAGTTGGCCAAACCAAATCGATAGATCGAACAAAATAACTGACAATCAAACATTATAGATACGTTGGAGTCGTATCAAGGATCTCCAAGCTTAATTCCTGCTCGTCCTCGAGTAGGTAAATGATAAAAAACAATTTTTTTGATGTGAAATGTTACCTAACATATTTATCAACGCAATCGTCTTTATTGTGGCAAGAATATTTGGGTCCATAAGATTCAAAAAAAGTTTAATATTGACATAAGAAAATAATACTTCATGCGTACTAATAAAGAAATCATGTCTTCTCAAAATAACATGGCCAAGAAAGTTATCCCTACAAAATCATATAGTCTGGCTATGCGCCATCTTCATCAAACAAAATATTTCATCATGCACAATGCCGATGATAAGCCAAGCAATTGTTTCATACTTTCAGTGTTTTCAAACTTTTTCTACTTTCACGCAATACATGAGCGTGAGCCATGGATATAGCACTATAGGTGGAATAGAATATGGTGGTTGTGGAGAAGACAAAAAGAAGGAGAAAGTCTCACATCAACTAGGAAAATTAATGGGATATGAAGATACCCATCAATTGATATCGATGCGAGTGAGTAGAGATTGCCATGCAATGGATGCACTAGAGCTATAAGTATATGAAAGCTCAAAAAGAAACTAAGTGGGTGTGCATCAACTTGATTGCTCATGAAGACCTAGGGTAATTTAAGGAAGTCCATCATTAGAATATACAAACCAAGTTCTATAATGAAAAATTCCCACTAGTATATGACAGTGATAAAATAGGAGACTCTCTCTCATGAAGAACATGGTGCTACTTCGAAGCACAAGTGTGGAAAAAGGATAGTAACATAGTACCTTCCCTCTTTTCTCTCATTTATGGGGCTTCTTTGGCCTATTTTTTGTGGTTCTTTTGCCTCTTTTATTTAATTAAAGTCCATTGAATCATTCCAACTTGTGAGGGATTCATAGCTTCCTTCTCTCTTTTCTCTCTCATTATTACAGTGGTGTAATAATGATGATCCTCATACTTACAATTCAAGAATTACAACTCGATACTAGAACAAATATATGACTCTATATGAATTCCTCATGCATATGAGAACAATATGACAATGATTGTATGTGTCATAATAAAATGGAACGGTGG
The DNA here is from genome assembly GCF_002162155.2 of Triticum dicoccoides. Taxonomy (NCBI): domain Eukaryota; kingdom Viridiplantae; phylum Streptophyta; class Magnoliopsida; order Poales; family Poaceae; genus Triticum; species Triticum dicoccoides. The sequence goes on along the minus strand of NC_041386.1, from coordinate 298,605,381 downwards.
AAGTTGCATGGAAATATATCTGGAGCGGCTATGGATATGCCATAATAGATTGGTACGGTGGCTGTTTTGAGGAATGGTATATGGTGGGTTTAATGCACAGGCGAAAGTTGCGCGGTACTAGAGAGGCTAGAAATGTTGAAAGGGTGAGAGTGCGTATAATCCATGGACTCCACATTAGTCATAAAGAACTCACATACTTATAACAAAATTTTATTAGCCATCGAAACAAAGTACTAATACGCATGCTTGTAGGGGGATAGATTGGTAGGAAAATACCATCGCTCGTCCCTGACCACCACTCATAAGGAACACAATCAAAAAATAAATCATGCTCTGACTTCATCACATAACGGTTCACCATATGTGCATTCTATGGGAATCTCAAACTTTAACACAAGTATTTCTACCAATCCACAATTACTCATTAGCATGACTCTAATATCACCATGTTTATATCTCAAAACAAATGCAAGAATCAAACTTCTCATATATTCAATGCTCTTTATATGAAAGTTTTTATTATATCCCTCTTGGATGCCCATCATATTAGGACTAAATTCATAACATAAGAAAATTACCATCATGTTTAAAGACTCTCAAAATAATATAAGTGAAGCATGAGAGTTCAACAATTTCTATAATATAAAACCATTGTCCTGCTCTAAAAAAGATATACGCGAAGTGCTAGAGCAAACTGCCTAGCTCAAAAGATATAAGTGAAGCACATAGAGTATTCTAATTAATTCATGATTAATGCGTGTCCCTCTCAAAAGGTGTGTACAGAAGGATGATTGTGGCAAACTAAAAAGCAAAGACTCATATTGTACAAGACGCTCTGATATGGTGGAACACGATCACCTATGGGGCCATCGGCCCCTTGTCGTTCGACGAGTGGGAAGGTCATGTTGCGCAGAGAGCAGAATCCATGAAGCAGTACGATGGTGGTGACACTTGTGGTTTTCACCCAGGTTCGGGCCGCTGAGAAGCGTAAAACTCTACCCCTGCTTTGGCGGATTGAGGGAAGGGTCACAATGGGCTCGAAATCCTCAAACCCGGCAAGGTCGCCTCGGGGAGAGCATCTATGCATGTACACGTGTGTGAGGGTCCAAATCCCTTTCTAGTTTGCCATGCCCCCCTTTTCTAGGCCAAGGGGTAACAACAATGGCAAAACAGTAATTATCTAGTGATTAGATGACTAACAGTGCTATCGTACCTAGCTCTGGCAGTTAGGACAAAGTGCATTAAATGCACTGCTTGGTGTCATGCTAAGGATGTAGCCCGGCAAGCCTGCTGCGCCACTTAATGATCTCTTGCTTATCTGCTTGACACACCTCTGGACGGGTGTCATCTAGAGGTAATCTTCCTTCCAAATGGCTGCCATGTGCTTAGTAGAAGCAACTCAATCCCCTCGAGGGCTCCACACCGCATTAATAGGTGACTTGCGTCGCGGCGCAGTGGAGCGGTGAAGTATTGGCGGGGAGATTTTCCCTTGGCGGCCCTGGCAAACCTGTAGTGGAAATCTTGGGACTTGTCTTTGGGGCGGCCTCGACCTGACCAGGCTCACCTTGCCCCGCAAGGGAGGCTTTCCCAAATGATATATTGTTCCCCTCACTTGTCTTGGTCTTCTTGATCCACCCTTTGATCTCTCAAAGAGCTGCTTCTTTGGCTTGGTCTTTGACTTGGATGCTTGGCGTAACTTGTATGAAGCCATCATGCTTGTGTAAAGTCCGGTCAACAAACATGAATGTTAATTGTACCGATAGGAGCCCCCGAGCCTGGCCCAAACATGCTGTCGGGCATCATTGGGGTAGGCCCTATCAGGTACACAGGCAGGACACTTGTGCATATATTCTCTTCTTCCTTGATATTTTCCTTGCTTTTTCATTAACCTATGTTTGAGTCAGTTTTCGGTTTTCCCATGCATCATGCAAGACGACATGGGGAAATTTATGCCACGGTCCATGGGCTGCCCACGTCCCACGTTCACGGAGCGGTAACTGCTATTTCCCTCCTTCTTTTGCTCCTGCCGTTTCCTCCACGTATGCTGCATGCATTACGCGGGGTTGGTGGCAGACGTGGAGGGCGCGGGAATGAGTGCAATGGCAGATAACCAGGCGCCATGGAGAGGCGCAAGGGGAGTGCATTGATTATGTGCGCCGCTCGTGATGCAAAGGAGCCAGATTGACGGAGTGGGGCGGTTGCCTCCTGGGTGAGGAGCCAGCCCCCGACCGCGTTTGCCAAGAAAAGGAGACATGGGTGAGGGGCTTACTAACACACATCTATTCCTTCTTCCTTCTAGCATGTTCTCTGCACCATGGTGAGGGGGATAGGGCATAGTGGTACTCCAATGGTGGCGACGAGGGTTTCAGCTCGACATTGCCACCCTCCTCCTGCTGGGGACGCAGGTGCGGAGCCCAGCGCGAGAGTGGGCGGTAGAGGATGAGGACATGGCTGTCGTGGTGCCAGGGGCTGAGGAGGATGTGGAGGTGCCTTGATCGCCCCACCTCCTGTTGCCTTTGGGGTCGAACAAAGGCCACGACGAGGCCCAGTCACTGGCATTCATCGTCAAACTACACGGGTCTCCGCATAGCAGTCTCCGGATTTCAACCCCATTCGCAAGGGTGAGGGAGGTAGAACAACTGCCAGGACTGAGGCTGCACATGAGGGGTTACTGCAATGGCAGCATGCGGGCGGATGTAAAGTTCCCTACACTTCATGTCATGCTTCTCCGACGTGGCTAGAAAACCTTCGCTCGTTCCCACAACTTGGCGGCGGGGCACGTCCTTCACTTCAAGTTAATGGACGCCACCCTGCTCTCCATGAAGTTCTCCGGGCATTCGGGTGCTCGCTTAGGGTGCTGCGCAGAGAACTCGACCGACGACGAAAGCTCCTCCTCGAGCGACAGCAACAAGGAGGACAATGTCGGCAAATATGACGGCGTTGAGAGGGAGGAAGACGACTCTGACTCTGGCTGAGCACCGGACGCACCATCACCGTCAGTAGGGGGCCGGCAGCACCACCCTCTACACCTGGGTCTTCTCCCTGGCAAGGCGATTTGTGGGGGTGTTGGGTGTGGATGCCTCCGCCTCCTCCAGCAGTCTTATAGTTGGACCCCGGCGGGCTTTCCCATGGACTCTGACTTCGTTTTCCGTGCCGGTATCCATGTCGCCACGTCAAGCCGGCCCTGGTGGTGGTGACCAAGGCATCGCCTAGCAGCTCTCTCCATCCCTTGCCTTCGTCCGGGCACTCCTGATCTTGTAAGTTTGCGTCCCACAGGCCCTAACAGGGTCAGGCTGGGCTTCTTCCTAGGTGCTCCTTTTTCCGTCTTCGCCTCTCCTTGTAGTCCAGCTGGACAAGAAAGGGATCACGAGGCACTTATATTTTTTCAATCTAAAACATGTCGGTGCTTGCCAATCTTTAGTCTTGAATATGTAATCTTTTTTATCCATATTTGTACTCTGTAAGGTTTGTACTTGTTTTATCTGCATATTAATGAAAAAAGACATATTTGCCGGGTACTTGTCCATGTATTATATCCATGCAAAGGTGGAGGAGATCTATGCTTTCAAGTAAACACGTTCTCGGCAAACTATCTTGCCGGTACCTTCCGTCATTGCCGCGAGATTTGGCCTGTCAGGCTCAAGACTGTGGAAGGGAATCGGCCCCTTGTCGAACCTTCTCTATCAAATGCCACTACAACCAGTCTGATCAAAACAATCATTCGAATCAAAGGATGGGATCACAAATGTTTCGAAAGTGTCAATGTTTTTCTATTCACAAGCTTTTCCGTTACGGAGATACATTATGGATACCTTAAAGGAAACTTATCTGTTTAGCTTGTGGGAGATAAATATGTAAACTTGTCTCCATTCCTCCTTTTCTTGATCGTTTCCATGACAAGGGCCCTGTTGTTAGTACAGAGAGAAAACATAACAAAATATGATCTCCTCTAAATGATCATGGCATATTTATGCTAAGCTAAACATGCATGCAAGTTTTTAGGGTGCCAACACTTCATTTTATTATCTGTGCTTTGGGTCTGCGGCTGGCTTTGTACAAAAGTCCGCCTTACAGGTAGAAACTCGCGAAGATGCTAAATATTCCATGAGTTTTGCATTTTAATGCCATCTTTAGTCTCTACATGGACTGCGCCATGTCTGGTGACTCGCACTACCCGGAAAGGGCCTTGCCACTTCGGCTTCAACTTGTTGGAACCCTTGGTGGACTTAACATGCCTAAGGACAAGGTCACCCTCCTAAAGGCTTTGGGCATGAACTCCTCGACTATGATAGCGGCACAAGCCTTGCTAGTAGCATGCAGTACGCACAACAGCGCAGAGACAATCTTCCTCAAGGAGCATGACATCGTTATGCCAGTGTTGCTCTTGCTCTAGCTAGTCATAGGAAAATACTCGAGGTGACCCATATATGAGTTCCGTGGGGAGTACTGCTTCTTCCCCATAGACTAGGGAGAAGGGAGTCTGGCCGGTAGCTCGATTTGGTGTTGTACGGAGGGACCAAAGAACCACCGGCAGCTCATCGATCCAGTGTCTACCGCACTTTGGCAACATATCAAAAGTCCTTGTCTTGAGCCCATGCAGGACTTCGGCATTCATCCTCTTAGCTTGTCCGTTGCACCTGGGATGAGCAACAGAGGCAAACGAAACCTTGCTTCTGAGGGTTTGAACATATTGCATGAAGGCGCGGCTTGTGAACTGGGTGTCATTATTAGTGATTACACTGGCGGGTACTCCGAACGGCAAACCAATCCTTTCAAGAACTTGATAGCTAACTGTGCAATTACCTTTCTCACAGGTTCTACTTCGGGCCACTTTGTAAACTTCTTGATTGCAACATACAAGAATTCAAAGCCCCCGGTAGCACGGAGGAAGGGGCCCAAGATATCGAGCCCCCAGACAAAAAATGGCCAGGATAAAGGGATCGTTTGGAGAGCTTGAGAAGGTTGAAGGATGTTCTTGGAGTCGAACTGGCAGGCTTCACATTTGGTGAGTAGCTCAATCGCATCTTGGAGGGTCGTGGGCTAGTAGAAACTGTGCTAGAAATGTTTTCCAACTAAGGCCCTTGATCCAAAATGGGAGCTGCACATGCCTTTCTGTATTTCTGCCAACAGTTCCCGCCCCTCTTCCTGGCAAATGCATTTTAACTTCACATCATTGGGCCTTCTTTTGTATAATGTGTCATCGATAAATTGATACATGTTGCGTCCAAGTTGGAGCCTGAGGCTCGGCAATAAGGACAAACGATACCTCCTTGTTCGTGGGAGCACATATCTCGTCCACAAAAACTTGCAGTTTGGCGGGAGGGTGCGGTTCATCAAGCGAAGTAGAGTTATTCCCGGCAGCTTCTCTACTGGGGGCTTCAAGAAGCCCTGCCTGGATATGCTTGCTGGAGCCCAACTTCCTCCTCTTTCTGGCCATCGTTGTCAGGGATATTAAGCGCTGAGTCAGGTGGAGAACAAAAGTCCCTGGTTCCACAGGGAGCTTTTGTGCAGCACATTTTGACAGATGACCAGTAATGATGTTTTCCGCACATCACACATGCTTTGTTGCAATCCATCAAAATGTTCTTCTAGCTTCCTCACTTCCTCAACATATTCCTCCATCAACGGGCTTTAGTAATCATGTTTACTTGTCTCACAACGAGCTGCGAATCTCCATGGATGACCAACTTATTGATTCCCAATTCTATTGCAATTCTGAGCCCAAGAAGGAGCCCCTCATATTTACCAGTGTTGTTGGTGGCCTGCTTCCGAGGGAAGTGCATCTAAAAAGCACATACTTAAGGTGCTCTCCGGTGGGTGAAACAAGAAGAATGCCAGCACATGCACCTTGTACCGAGAAAGAACCGTCAAAATACATGATCCATTCTTGGGTAGCTTCCTTGCCGGGGATAACCATCTCTAGAACTTCATTATCTGGGGGTGGGCGTCCATTCTGCGATGAACTTTGTGAGTGCCTTCCACTGAATGGTTGAGGTACTCTCATACTTCAGACCAAAACTTGACAGCTCTAGCGCCCATTCAACTATCCTGCCGGCGGCCTCAGGGTTCCTAAGTATGGGTTGCAATGGGAAACGAGTAATAACTGTTACCTCATGGGCTTGGAAGTAGTGGCGTAGTTTCCTTGAGGCCATGATGAGGCCGAAGATCAACTTTTGAACTCTAGAGTACCTTGACCTAGCCCCCGCAACAGGGAGATGACAAAGTACACTGGCCGTTGCACCACTCTTTCCTTGCCGTGGTCATGGAATTGTCTCTGCTATTTTGCTCTTCTTTCTCCTGACATGTGCTTGTTCTTGCTAGGATAATTCAGTTTCATCTTCGGAGCGAGCGGCTGCCGTGGCTGCTTCTTCATCCCTTTCCCGCTGCGCCACCAGCAGCAATAACCACTTGATTTGTTGCCGCCAGATATAGCTACAAAGGCTCTTGTGGCCTAGGAGCGGCTAAGGTGAGGGTAGAGGAAACGTATGCCTTCAGGTCGAAGTGTAGCTTCTGCCTTCGGGGTCCACTTCATTGTCCATGCCTTCTTCAAAATTTTGAAGATCGACAAGGCGTGCTCGGCGGACATGGAAATGAACCTACTTAACACGACAACGCATCTAGTCAGGCGCCTCACGTCCTAGACGGTCCAGGGTGCTTGAATCTGCTCAATTGCTCTGATTTGGTCGGGATTAGCTTCTATCCCTCGGTGTGACAGAAAGAAACCTAGTATCTTGTCGGAGGGCACGCCAAAAACACACTTCTCAGGGTTCAACTTCAGATTGATCTTGCGCGGGTTCGCAAAAGTTTCATCCAAATCTTGAGTAAGTGTTGATTTGCCCTCGGTTTTGACCATTATGTCATCCATGTAGGCCTCCACATTTCTGTGCAACTGCGACTCGAAACCACTCAGTACTGCTCTCGCAAAGGTGGACCCATCACTCTTTAACCCGAAGGTCTTTCGTACAAAGTAGTACGTGCCACAGGGAGTTATGAATGCAGTTTTCTCTTCATCTTCCTTAGACATGAATATCTGATGGTATCCTGAGTATGCATCCAAAAAGGAGAGAAGATCATATGCGGAGGTGGAATCCACAATTTGATCGATGCGAGGCAAGGGGAAAGGGTCCTTCGAGCATGCCTTGTTTAGATATGTAAAGTCTATGCAAAGCCTCCATTTCCCAATCGCCTTGCGCACTACCACTGGATTTGCTAACCATGTTGGGCGCAAAACTCCTCGGACCAAACCAGCTGCTTCAATTTTCTTGATTTCCTAGGCAATGAACTGCTGCCGTTCCAAAGCTTGCTTTCTGACCTTCTACCTTGACGGGCCAGGCATGAGGATAGACAGCTAGGCGGTGCTCGATTACCTCCCAGGGAACACCGGGGATGTCAGATGGCTGCCAAGCAAACACATCAACATTTGCCAGCAAGAAGGCAACGAGCACGCTTTCCTATTTTTCATCAAGGGTGGCCCTGTCGGTGAACGTACCATCAGCGCCATGCTGTCCTGCCGGGAACTTGTTCATGGCAGGTGAAGCAACCTTGGATCTCTTACTAGTGGAACTCTCCGACAAGTCATCGATGGGTGTAGCGTACTCCGGAGAGGCGCGCTTCGCAGATTCCTTGCCGGCATCCCTGCTAGCCTTCTTTCCTTTCTTGGTTTCCATGGTGGGAACTGCAGTGTCAGCGGCCTTGGCAGCTACCGCGTCCCGGTACATCTTATCCACACATATAATTGCATCTTTCTTGTCTGACAGCATGGAAATGACATCCCATCGGCCGTGGCATTTTCAGAGTGTTGTAGGCATAGTGGGATGCTACCATGAACTTTGCCATAACTGGACGGCCAAGAATCCAATTGTATGGCAAGGGGAGTTCGACAACATCAAACATGACCCTCTCGGTCTGATAATTCAGCTCTCCTCCCACTACTAGGGAACACCTTATACACTGAGTTATAGCAGTAGCGCTGGACAAAACAAAGCGCTACTGCTACTTAGTAGTAGCGCGCGTCAAGAAAGCGCGCTACAACTATAGTTGTAGCAGTAGCGTGTCTGCATGAAAAAGTGGTGCTACTATAATTCCCACACTGTTGCCGATAGGCTAGGAATAGTAGTAGCGAGCCTCAGGAAAACACGCTATTGCTAAGTGACTTCTAGCAGCAGGTTTCTGTTGTAGAGCGCTAATGCTAAGAAAAAAAATAAGTAGAAAAGTAAATGAAAGTGAAAGAAATAGAAAAAGGAGAAATGAAAAAAAGAAAAAGAAAATAAAAAGAAAAATAGAGGAGAAAGGCATAACAATAGCGCTTGTTCCGACAAAGCGCTATAGCTACATTAGCAGTAGTGCTCTTTTCCATTCCCGCGCAATAGCTAACTTCCTTAGATAATAGGAATAGAAAAAGGGAAATAAATAGCTACTTCCACTAACTAAAAGCGCTACTGCTAGTTTGACTTAACCACGCACGGGCTCAAAATTTTGCTAAGTCCTTTCCCCCCCTCTCCCATCGCCGCCAACTCCTCTATCGCCGACGTTTATCGTCCCACCCGATCGAGCATGCTGTCGACCTCACCGCCACCTCCAGAGCCCGCCCTCGACCTCACCGTCACCACCCTGGACCTCACCGCCACCGCCCGAGCCCGCCCAGGACCGCCGCCGCCCGAGCCCACCCTCACCGCCAAACGTAAGGCTCTACCTATCATCTCCCCTGCCTTCCTCTCTCTGTATCTCTCTCTGCTGTGATGATATTCATATGAACCCTAGGTGTTCATATGAACCCTAGACTTTTTTTAGGATAGTAGGAATTTTTTTAGCATTTAGGAAAATAATTTAGCAATTTTTTTAGGAAATTAGTTAGGACAAATTTTTATGAAAATGCCTAAACAGTAATTCCATTTAGCTTTAAATTAATAGAGGGTATATAAATAATAGTAGCATTTAGCTTTAAATTAATAGAGGATATAAACAAAAAACAATAGTATTTAGCTATAAAAAAATTTGGACTATGGACCTGAATGTTTTTGAAGAAATTGGGTGTAGGTACTAAGGTCTTGCTGTGAAAAGACCATTAATTTTCATGGAAAAGAAGTTTGGCAAGTTTTATTTTGTAGATGATCCCATCCTAGAGTTTTAGCTTTAGACAAAAAACAAAAGTATTTAGGTATAAATAAAAAACAGTAGCTATGGCATTTATCTATAAGCAAAAAACAAAATTGTTTTTCTTTTCAAAAACTTGGTTAAAGTAAACGAAAAACAATATTGATGTTATATGATATATGTCATTGATGTTCATTTGCATATTCCATTATTTTTTATTATATCTTTTCATTGAAGTCTTCATGTTATCTGCAAATTCCTCAATAGTGTTTGCTCATGTTATATGCAACATTGAAGTGGTTCGATTGTGCCCAAGTGGCCTTTTGTTGTTTCCAGGGAATGAAGCCGAGTGGCCTATGTTTTGCCGGAATGTTAATTCATTTTCATTCCAGCAAATTTCAGCTGCTCGATTTGTCCACCTCTTAGCAAAGGTCATGTCGAAATTTTCCGTGAAGTTCGGCATGACTTGTGCTACAAACTAGGACATATCGAGTGCCCCGGATTTGCCGCACTGGGAAGAATTAATGTTCCTACAAAACATAGGCCTTTCTATGTCATTATTCATTTTGTTAGGTCTAGAATTAATTGACTAGATTTAATGATAGAAAACATGGCTAGCAATGATGAAGAACAGGGTTCTGGTAATTGCAATGTCCACGTGGTTGTTGGAGGGCCCACATGTCACATCTGAGACCGACATCGAGACCGGTGCCGAGACTGGCGTTGAGACCTAGCCCGAGACCAAGACCAGCACCGAGAGTGGCTATAAGACCTAGCCTGACACCAAGACCGGCACCGAGACTAGCAAAGCCAGTATATAACAGAAATCAAAGATGAGATGACGACGCCCAAACCAGCTTATCACTACTAGATTGGTGGTCATGGAGGTGGACGACAAAATTTTTGAGCCAAAAGCATTGGCGGAAGCGCGAGCGTGCTACGACAATCAAATAGGCTGCATCGTATGGACAACAACCACCAACAATGATGAGAAACTGAAGAAGATAGAAAATATGAAGCACTCCCTCCTAACGAAGTTGCACCAGGTTTTCTTGTTCCCGGGCCAGGATGAAAAGAAATATACTAATCCAGATAAAGACCCAGCAATGAAGAAGATAAACAAATGCGCCATGAGCAAGTTTAGCAACGCGTTGGCTGCCTGGAAAGTAAGGGTGAAAGCAAGGATCATCGACCAAAATGAACCCTACTCTGGGATTGTAAAGGATAATCTGACAAATACGGAAGCGCAATTTGAAATATTCAAGGCGGCTTGCATTGCCAGAGCTGCCAAATAAATATTGAAGTACATGAAGGGGCTTCAAGAGAGGAACATGGGCTGCCACCACCTCGGAAGCCGTGGTTACACAGGGAAGAGGTCCATATGGGGAAGGAGGACGCGGAACGTGAAAGTATGGGCATCCCAGACCCCTTGGCCGAGTTCAACGTCCCGCGGGAGCATGCTGTCCTTAGGGCCCGGTAACGTTGGGACCCAGTGAAGATTGTTTTCGAGAATGAAGAGATCATGACAAAGTTCTTGAGACTGTTGGTAATTTTAGCTTCAGATCGATCCGGCTGCATGTTTAGTCATATTTGTAAACGATCCTTGTTCCTTTTTCAAAGAGAGTAGCATAGGATTGCGGCCGAAAGCGTCTTGCTGTCTAAGGTGTTGGCATGGCCCAAGTGGGACACCCCCTTCAACCAGGGCTTGAACATATTGAAAGGACTCCTGGTGGACACTCGGCCGTCGTATGGACGCGTGCATGGCGTAAAAGGCGGTGCCACATGGAAGAAGTACTACCGTGAGACAATGGAGGAGAGAAAGGGAAGATGGAGGTTAAATGAAGAAAACATCGACAAGAAGGTTGAGATTGAAGTTAAGAAGAAATCAGTTGAGGCAGTTGAAGTAGTGGTAGCTGCCGCAAAATAGGACATTGCAGCTTCGTATGGTGTCTTGGTTCGGGCTATCATAAGTTGGAGCAGGCAAAATCGAAATAAAGAGGCAGCAGACATTCCCATTTCCGACTTCTTCGGGGGTAGCTTGACTAGCGTTGCACTAGCACCTACTCCTGCACCTGCTCATGCACTGGTTCCCGTACCTGCTCCTGCATTCGCACCGGCACCAGCTCCTGCACTGGCTCCCACACCTGCTCATAGCAGCTCGTCCTCCATCTCGGACATGATCGGCGATGCTTCATCTTTGGCTGAGCTCGGCCTCCTCACGGTACCTGTCACACCGGCCCTCTTCAATAAATGTATAATCTCCTGTTTCCGATGCATTTTGGATGTATCATGTTGCAGACATGTCTTTGCATGCCGACGTAACCCCGTGCACCATATTGTACACCATCAGCATCCTGAAGGTGGACGTGGGTGAGGGAGTCCTGGACTAAGGGGTCCTCGAGCGCCCGGCCTATTGGACATGGGCTGGACTATTGGGCCATGAAGATACAAGATAGAAGACTTTCTCCCTATCCGGATAGGACTCTCCTTTGCGTGGATGGCAAGCTTGGCGGCCGGATGTACTATTTCCTTTCTATGTAACCGACTTTGTACAACCCTAGTCCCCTCTGGTGTCTATATAAACCGGAGGGTTTATTTCATAGGGACAATCATCATAATCAGATAGGCTAGACTTCTAGGGTTTTAACCATTACGATCTCGTGGTAGATCCACTCTTGTAACCCCCATACTCATCAATATTAATCTAGCAGGACGTAGGGTTTTACCTCCATCGAGAGGGCCCGAACCCGGGTAAACATTGTGTTCCCTATCTCCTGTTATCATCAACCTCAGACGCATAGTTCGGGACCCCCTACCCAAGATCTGCCAGTTTTGACACCGACATTGGTGCTTTTATTGTGAGTTCCGCTGTGTCGTCGTCAGGAGGTTCGATGGCCCCATCAATCGTCTACAACAATGTTGTCCAGGGAGAAACCTTCCTCCCCGGACAGATCTTCGTATTCGGCGGCTTTGCACTGGGGGCCAACTCGCGTGGCCATCTAAAGCAGATCGATAGCTACGCCCCTGGCCATCAGTTCAGATTTGGAAGCTTGAACTATGTTGCGGATATCCGTGGAGACTTGATCTTCGATGGATTCGAGACCATGGCATCGGCTCCCTGCCGCCACGATGAACACGACTTAAATCTGTCATCGGACCATGCCCAAGGGATAGCGCCTGTAACTGCCCCGGCCCTGGATCCGGAGTAGATTGCGCCATCCGAGGAAGGGAGGCTCAACCCCGCCACGGAAATCGCAGACTCAACAGCGTCAGAGCCGCACACTGACCCAACCTCGAGTGTGATCCGTGTCACCGGAACCCCCGACCCGTTTCTAGCTACAAGTTCCGAACCATGTGCGTCCGTGCACGATGAGCTTGATCAGGCATCGATTGTCGAATTCAGCTCCGCGGACATCTTTCGGCACTCGCCTCTAGACGACGTGCTAAACTCATGAAAAACACTCTCCTTAGTGGGGGACTCTCAGCCGAATTATATCCGGTTCGAACTGGAGGCTGACGAAGGAGAATTCCGCTTCCACCCCCACCCACTTAATAGCCACTGTCGAAGACTTAACTGACATGCTCGATTACGACTCCGAAGACATCAACAGTATGGACGACGATGCCGGAGAGGAGCATGCCGAAAACCCACCATCCATCGGACGATGGATGGCCACCTCCTCATACGACGTATACATGGTAGATGCACCAAAAGAGAATAGTGGCGATGACAAGGAAGATCCATTTGAGGATAAACCTCCTGAGATACAACCAAAACGCCAGTGTCAGTGGCGCCGCTCTAAATCACGTTGCAGCAAAGACAGCAACACCAGCACAGTAGAAGATAACACTCCGGACGGTGCCAAAGACAATGAAGACCCCGTTCAGGCAACTTCCCAACAAGATGAACGGGAAGATGTGCGAGTCATCCCTGATGAATAGGCCGTAAACGAAGCCTCGGAGGATAATAATTCCACTCTCCAAGGATGAGGCGAGCCTCGGCACCGAGGATTTCATTGTGCCTGAGGAGCCTTTCGAGCAGGAGTGCTTCAAGCGCCGGCTGATAGCCACTGTAAGGAGCCTAAAAAGAAGCAACAATAGCTTCAAGCTGATCAAGATCAGCTCAATGATAGATGGACTAATGTCCTAAAAGCCGAGGAATACAGCGTCAAGCGACCACTCAAAAGTTACCCGAAGCGCAAATTACTACCTCAATTCAATGACGAGGTGTGTGAGCCCGTGCCATCAGCGCACAATGCGCTTGACTGACCACCATGTGGTCGGGGAAAAGCGGCAACCCAAGACGAACACCGGCCCACACTACCTCACCGTCAAGGCAGAGACAAAACTGCTTAGGGATACATGTATGATCTCCGGCAGGGCCTAAAGAATAAAGCAGACCCGGCCAGATCTATATATGGATCACGGGGGCGTGCCTCGATGCGCGATAATGGCTATTAAGCCGAACACGTCAAGCACAATTATGTCTAAGCCGAAAACCGCAGACGGACTCCATCCAAACTGTGTCGCGACCTGGCCCAACATAGAGGAGCCGCACACCTCCTCTGCTTCACTCATGAAGTAATGGAACATGAATTCCCAGAAGGGTTGAAACCCGTGAATATCGGATCATATGATGGAACCACAGATCCTGCGGTATGGATTGAAGACTTTATTCTCCATATTCACATGGACCGCGGTGATGATCTTCATGCCATCAAATACCTCCGTCTAAAGCTCAAGGGGCCAGCCCGACACTGGCTAAACAGCCTGCCTAAAAACTCTATTGGCAGTTGGTAGAACTTGGAAGAAGCCTACCTTGTCAACTTCCAAGGTACATACGTTCGCCCTCCAGATGTCGACAACTTAAGTCACATAATCCAACAGCCCGAAGAGTCAGCCAGGAAATTCTGGACTAGATTCTTAACCAAAAAGAACCAGATCATCGACTATCTGGATGTCGAAGCCCTAGCAGCATTTAAACATAGCATCCGGGACGAATTTCTCACCCGACACCTCCGCCAAGAAAAGCGGAAGTCCATGGAAGCCCTCACATCACTCATGTCCCGCTTTTGCGCAGGCGAAGATAGATGGCTAGCCCATAGTAATAACAATACAAGCGAACCTGGCACTTCGGTATCCAGAAATAGCAATGGCAAGCCCCGACGCAACAAACATAAGTGTCGAAGCAACGGCAATAATACTGATGATATGGTGGTCAACGCCGGATTCAGTGGCTCCAAGTCTGGTCAGTGGAAGAAGCCATATAAAAGAAATAATCAGGGCCCTTCCAGCCTGGAATGCATACTCCATCGCCCATGTCAAATCCATGGCACCCCTGATAAACCAGCCAATCATGCCCACAGGAGTTGTTGGGTCTTCAAACATGCCGGCAAGTTAAATGCCGAAGACAAGGAGAAGCGCTCGCAAAGTAAGAACGACGAGCTGGAGCCCCGTCCACCGAACACAGAGGGACAGAAAAAGATTCCACCTCAAATCAAAACGGTGAAGATGACATACGCTACCCATATCCCCAAGAAGGAGCGCAAACGTGCACTCAGGGATGTCTATGCAATAGAGCCAGTCACCCCAAAATTCAACCCATGGTCATCATGCCCTATCACTTTCAATCGTAGGGATCATCCGACCAGTATCCTTCGTGGTGGGTCAGCCGCACTGGTCCTCGACCCAATAATTGATAGATTCCAACTCACACGAGTCCTCATGGATTGTGGTAGCAACCTAAACCTTCTCTATCAGGACACAATGCGCAAAATGCGCATCGATCCATCAAGGATCAAGCCCACCAAAACTACCTTTAAAGGAGTTATACCAGGTGTAGAGGCCTGCTGCTCGGGCTCAATCACATTGGAGGTCATCTTCGGATCTCCAGACAACTTCCGAAGCGAAGAGTTAATCTTCGATATCATCCCCTTCCGCAACGGCTATCATGCACTGCTCGGACGAACCACGTTTGCCCGATTCAACATGGTGCCGCACTATGCTTTTCTCATGCTCAAGATGCCTGGACCACGCGGCGTCATAATAGTCAATGGAAACATGGAGCGCTCCCTATGTACCGAGGAGCATACCGTTGCCCTGGCAGCAGAGGTACAGAGCGGCCTTCACAAGCAGAACCTTAATTCGGTGGCCATGCTACCAGACACTATCAAACGAGTACGGACTAGTCTGCAGCAGGACAGTCCAGCTCGTCAAGAGCTCGATTAGCAATTCGACCTCCGTCTCAGCCCCGACCAAGTGACGGCATATGTTCCGCGCATACATAAATACACACTAAAAATAGCATGGGCATAGACGGAGGCATAACCATACTGTCATCCACAATACGGCTCGACCTTCCCGGGACACAACTACGCTTACTTTTCCTTTTATCCCTTCTTTTTTTTAAGTTCCTTTTCACAGGCCCCTCCTGATGGCCCGATAAATTGGTCCTTTCGAAGGACGGACACACCAAGGTGATAAGTAGCACACACGTATGGGGGAATCTCTAGACGTCCTTCTTGGTGATCATTCTACCTGTTTCTAGGACCCGTACGCAGCTCCCCCTTGGTCTTGGCATGTTAAATAGCCACTGTTGCTTATCGCACTTTTTGTTCAAGTACGCTCTGACATATTAATCAAAATTATGATGGAAATAGTTTGCGGCCCAACATATGCGGCACTAGATTCGTCTTTTTTATTTTATTTTGCTATTTTTGTTTTGCATCCATACACCTTGGTACGCCCTAATCTGCCAGGGGATTTATTGCGCCCCACACTATGGCAACAAGTCCGAACACTTTTATAGTATAGTTCGACACCCCGAATTTAGCACTATATGCATGGGCTCCGAATCAAGTCTTTGTTCAATAGTTGGGTTGCCTGGCTCCTATGCTTACTACCTTATGTTCCGCTATATCGGCTAGGGTAGTAAAGGGAGAACTACGGCGATTGTGTCCCGGTTTACCCGGATGAGCACCTCAGTAGAGAAAGTCGAAAACTAGCTGTCATGATGTGGTGTGAGCCGGTCAGCTCTTCAGAGGTTTCAAATCTTTAGCGATTTTACCCGCATTATGCGACGAATTGGTTCTTATCCGATCAGGTGTTTACAACACCCTAGTCCGGATACTAGGGGATGCGCCTATATTTTCATTGTCAAATTCCTATGGCTAAGTGAGGGTAATAAAGCCACATAGTCTGATTGCCTGGTTTGTTGCGCTAAACACCTCCTTTAAGGACCAAACTATTGGATAAGGAGTGTTTAGATTCATCCCGAGCACCACTATACTACCTACATGGGGGCTGAAGCTGACGACTGGCCAACTCGCCATCAAGGCAGAGACAAAACTACTTAGGTATACACGTATGATCTCCGGCAGGGCCTGAAGAATAAAGTAGGCCCAGAGAGATCGATCTACGGATCACGGGGGCGTGCCTCGACACGCGGCAATGGCTATCAAGCCGAACACGGCAAGCAAAATTATGTCCGAGCCGAAAACCGCAGACGAACTCCATCCGAACTGCGTCGCGACCTCGCCCGACATAGAGGAGCCGCACACCCCCTCTGCTTCACTCATGAAGTAATGGAACATAATTCCCAGAAGGGTTCTAACCCGTGAATATCGAATCATATGATGGAACCACAAATCCTACGGTATGGATTGAAGACTTTATTCTCCATATTCACATGGCCCACGGTGATGATCTACATGCCATCAAATACCTCCCCCTAAAGCTCAAGGGGCCAGCCCAACACTGGCTGAACAGCCTGCCTGAAAACTCTATTGGCAGTTGGTTGGACTTGGAAGAAGCCTTCCTTGACAACTTCCAAGGTACATACGTTCGACCTCCGGATGCCGACGACTTAAGTCAATTAATCCAACAGCCTGGAGAGTCAGCTAGGAAATTCTGGACTAGATTCTTAACCAAAAAGAACCAAATCATCGACTGTCTGTACGCCAAAGCCCTAGCGGCATTTAAACATAGCATACGCGACGAATTTCCTGCCCGACACCTCGGCCAAGAAAAGCCAAAGTCCATGGCAGCCCTCACGGCACTCATGACCCGCTTTTGCGCGGGCGAAGATAGCTGGCTAGCCCGTAGTAATAACAATACAAGCGAACCTGGCACTTCGGTAGCCAGAAATAGCAACGGCAAGCCCTGACGCAACAGACATAAGTGTCGAAGCAACGGCGATAATACTGATGACACGATGGTCAACGCCGGATTCAGTGGCGCCAAGTCCGGTCAGCAGAAGAAGCCATATGAAAGAACTAATCAGGGCCCTTCCAGCCTGGACCGCATACTCCATGGCCCATGTAAGATCCATGGCAACCCTGATAAACCAGCCAATCATACCCACAGGAGTTGTTGGGTCTTCAAACATGTCGGGAAGTTAAATGCCGAAGACAAGGAGAAGGGGACGCAAAGCGAGAAAGATGAGGAGAAGCCCCGTCCACCAAACACAGGGGGACAGGAAAAGATTCCCCCTCAAATCAAAACGGCGAACATGACATACGCTACCCATATCCCCAAGAGGGAGCGCAAACGCGCGCTCAGGGACGTCTATGCGATAGAGCCTGTCACCCCAAAATTCAACCCATGGTCGTCATGCCCTATCACTTTCAATCGTAGGGATCATCCGACCAGTATCCGTCATGGTGGGTCAGCCGCACTGGTCCTCGACACAATAGCTGATGGATTCCAACTCACACGAGTCCTCATGGACTGTGGTAGCAGCCTAAACCTGATCTATCAGGATATAGTGCGCAAAATGGGCATCGATCCATCAAGGATCACGCCCACCAAAACTACCTTTAAAAGGGGTTATACCAGGTGTAGAGGCCCACTGCTCGGGCTCAATCACATTGGAGGTCGTCTTCGGATCTCTGGACAACTTCCGAAGCGAAGAGTTAATCTTTGATATCGTCCCCTTCTGTAGTGGCTATCATGCACTGCTCGGACAAACCGCGTTTGCTCGATTCAACACGGTGCTCCACTATGCTTATCTCAAGCTCAGGATGCCCGGACCATGCGGCGTCATAACATTCAATGGAAACACGGAGCACTCCCTCCGTACCAAGGAGCATACCGCTGCCCTGGCAGCAGAGGTACAGGGCGGCCTTCACAACGAGAACCTTAATTCGTCGGCCATGCTCCCGGAAACTATCAAACGAGTTCGGACTACTCTGCGGCAGGACAGTCTTGCTTGTCAGGAGCTTGATTAGCAATTCGACATCCGTCTCAGCTCCGACCAAGTGGCGACATATGTTCCGCGCGTACATAACTACACACTAAAAATACCATGGGTAGAGACGGCGGCATAACCATACTGTGATCCACAATACGGCTCGGCCTTCCCGGGACACAACTACGCTTACTTTTCCTTTTATCCCTTATTTTTCTAGGTTCATTTTCACAGGACCCTCCTGACGGCCCGATAAATTGGTCCTTTCAAAGGACGGACACAGCAAGGTGAAAAGTAGCACAGATGTATGGGGGAATCTCTAGACATCCTTCTTGGTGATCATTCTACCTGTTTTCAGCACCTGTACTCAGCTGCCCCTTGGTCTTGGCATGTTAAATAGCCACTGTTGCTTATCGCACTTTTTGTTCAAGTACACTTTGACGTATTAATCAAAATTATAATGGAAACAGTTTTTGGCCCAACATATGTGGAACTAGATTCTTCTTTTTTATTTTATTTTTCTATTTTTATTTTGCATCCATACACCTTGGTACGCCCTAATCTGCCAGGGGCTTTATTGCGCCCCACAGTATGGCAACAAGTCCGAACACTTTTACAGTATAGTGCGACACCCTGAACTTAGCACTCTACGCATTGGCTCTGAATCATGTCTTTGGTCAATAGTTGGGTTGCCCCGCTCCTGTGCTTACATTCGACTATATCGGCAAGGGTAGTAAAGGGAGAACTTCTGCGATTGTGTCCCGGTTTACCCGGATGAGCACCTCAGTAGAGAAATACGAAAACTGACTGTCATGATGCGGCGTGAGCAGGTCAGCTCTTCGAAGGTTTCAAATCTTTAGCGATTTTACCCCGCATTATGCGACGAATTGGTTCTTATCCGATCAGGTGTTTACATCACCCTAGTCTCGATACTAGGGGCCGCGCCTATATTTTCATTGTCAAACTCCTATGGCTAAGTGAGGGTAATAAAGCCACATAGTCCGATTGCCTGGTTCGTTGCGCTAAACACCTCCTTGAAGGACCAAACTCTTGGATAAAGAGTGTTTAGATTCATCCCGAACACACCTGTACTACCTACGTGGGGGCTGAAGCTGACAACTGGCCAACTCTCAGATTTGATGAAACGGCCGCACAGGAGGTAAAATTTCAAATAAAGAAAATAGCAAAGCATTATATTACATATCAAGCCTTGTTTTCATCATAAAAGATGGGATTATATGAATGTATTCATTCAATAATAATGTCCTTAGCACATTGCTCCGCCACAATGCGGGATCCCTTCAGAATATCTTCAAAATACGGCTCGGGCGTGCGGTGCTCCTTGCCCACGGGTGGTCCTTTGGTCGCGATCTTGACGACATCCATCTTCTCCAATTGTATCTTGAAGCGGACGAAGGCCATACATGCACCTTCTATGCAGACCGACCGCTGGATGGCGTCAAGCCGAGGGCAGGCATTGACCAGCCGCTTCACGAGGCTGAAGTAGCTGCCGGGTATAGCTTTTGCAGGCCACAGCCAGATTATTAAATCCTTCTTGGCCAGTTCGGCCACCCTATGCAGCTCGACCAACTACTTTAGCTGGTCGCTAAAGGGCACCGGATGTTCTGGTGCAAGGTATTGCGACCAGAACAACTTCTCCGTTGAGCTCCCCTGCTCACACCCCTCCCGATGAACAGGACCCCCGTTTCGACCGTAGAGCTCCAACACAAGTCCATTTCCTCCATTTTGTGGTACGCCACACCCCTCCCGATCAACAGGGCCCCGTTTCGGCTGTACGAGGTCCGTTTCCTCCATTTTATGGTACGCCAGACCCCTCCTGATGAACAGGATCCCGTTTCCACCGTGGCCGGTCAAACACAAGGCCGTTTCCTCCGTTCTGCGGTATGCCAGGCCTCGTTTCCATCGCCTGTTCCGTCCAAGCCGGTTGGCTCCCGATGATCAGCACACGTTCCGTTGCCTCTCAATAAACATGACACATTCTGTTGCCTCCCCATGAACACGGCGATGACATAGTTTCTCTGTTCCGACCCAGCCATGTACACGAGCCCTGGCCATACGTATGCGCGAGTAGGCATTTGAGACCCTGCCTGTATGTACGTACATGGACGTATTTTCTTTCTTGCACCCTGGACCCTGTACGTACGTGTGCATGCTACATGCGTGCCTCTACTATGACACATGCCCTTCCTTGCACGGCCACGGTTCATCGCTGTAGCCTGCAGACAGACCGGTCGACCAGTATGTACGTACACATTCACGACCAGAATGACAACGCTATGTACGCTTCGACTAGGTGGGTCCCAACTGTTAGGCACTTCCTTGTGTGCGAAGATGTAGCTGTTGGGTCCCAACAGTTAGGGGGTGAATCATTTTTTTCACGTAATATGGACGCACTTCCTTGTGTGCGACGATGTAGCTGGTGGGTCCCAACAGTCAGGGGGAAACATTTTTCACGAAATACGGTGGCCTGTCCGGTGGGTCCCTGCGGTCAGGTGGACGAATCATTATTTTCCGCATAATAAGGTGGCACTTCGTTGCTGCGGTTGTGGACCCAGTTGTCAGCCTCTCCACATACAGTACTCTTCCGATGGAAGACAGTCGTTGACCACATTGACCACGCCACGCCGAGAGCACCAAGGCGGTGGACGACGGTGAGGCCTAGGAAGGGGACGACGCGGAGCCGGGGAAGACGCAGCAATGGATGCCCATGCGAAGAGGAGTACGAGGGTTCACTGGCTCGACTGTGGTGTGAGGCTGTCATCGCCGCATAATAATAGGGGGGTGTGGGTGAGTTGAGAGATGGCCTGGCCAGCGGTGGGAGTAGTAGGGGCGATGAGGCCTCCGCGGCAGCACAGCCAGCCATGGGAGGCAGGAGCAGGCGGCATAACCGGCGCTGCTTTGGGCAGCTGGAGCAAGAAGACCATAGGTTAAAGAAGCACGACGACCGTTCGATGGACATCGTACGGTTACTGCAGCTAGAATCGCTTATATTCACTAGTTGACAAAGCCCTTGGTACGCGTCAACTTAGTAGGCCCATAGGTCAGCTTCCGAAATGGTGCGCCCGAAATGTCAGGGGGAGGAATCATTTTTTGGGCAGGTGAAGCTAGAATATCCGAGATTGAAGAAGAAGAATGACATCCGTTGCATGGACATCCAGTGGCCACTTCTGCTAGAACCGTGTGTTGACTATAAGTTGACAAAGCCTTGCATACGCGTCAACTATTTTTTTAGGGGACACATCAACTTAGTAGGCCCACAAGTGTTTGGCAGAGAACTTATAGCCCATTTGAGATTTGTAAGAATGTACAACCCATTTTTGAATTCTAATGGAATTTACTAGACCCCATTTACAGTTTGTTAAAAGTACAGCCCATTTTCTAGCTAGGACAATGATTAATAATTTCAAGAAACCGTTCAAAACAGAATTGAATAAAATTTACCACATTTTGATGGGATCCGAAATATTTTTATCCCAAAATTTCTAGTCAGATTAAATACAATTTCAATATAAATTTGTATTACGTAAAAATCCAACGAAACATTGCGCGTGCAACAATTAATGAAATTAAAATTTTCAAAATCCAGAAATAATATTTTATAAAGTAATTACGTGTTTGGTGCATTTTTTATAGTTACTGCCCAGATTTTATAATTACATCCCATTTGTTATTTCTTAAAGCCCATTTTCTTGTTAAGCCTAATGCATCCCTCCTAGGAAAGATTTGCAGCCCAGCGGGATGGAGAATAACAAGTTGAACTTGCGTGGGTATTCGTAAAAAAAAATGTATAGCTAGGGTAACCATTTTCAGCTTGAAAAAAATTAATATCTGGGCTGGATATTTGGCCAGGGCTAGACGGGCCACAACCCGCCCAGTTAATACCCTGCTCTCCTCTGAACAACAACGAAAACAACGCTCAAGAAAAACTCTGAAGTGCTCACATCTCAAAGAGACAAATACTGCTCGAGCTGCTTGGTCCCAGCTGTCGGCCGCTCCTTGTGAAATTCTCTCATTTATTGACTACATAGGTTGACAATGGTGTGGGACCGTCATGTCAGGAAACCAGGAGGAAGCAAAAAATATTACAGTTGTATATAATAAGGAGGCACTTGCGTACGTGTGGCTATGACCCTCGTGGGTCCCCACTGTCATCCTCTCCAAGTAAAGTCATCTCCTCATTCCTCATGCCGTTGACCATGTTGACAATGCGAGATGGCGGCGCCATGACGAGCGCAACAACTCGAAGGACGATGGAGAGGGCCTCGTGGGCCCTACATATGGTCTGATACAGCGCCCGCTGCTCATTCGGGAAGCCAGGATCATAGGGCCACAAGTCCGCGACGGCATTGTCGTTCGCTTGTTCGCCGGTGATCGTTGAGGAGACGGAGGTTGCATCATAGGTCATCCTGCGCTGGTAGCTCTTCCGCCATTAGGGCGTCGAAGTGGGCCACACATACTCTATGGTGAACACGGCATGAACCAGCTTGGACAGTGGCGCCGACTCTTGGTCGGAAGCTATGTGCATCGTCTGATTGTCGTCGCTCAACTCGGCGAGCTCGCTGGTGAGCCAGCATGTCCAGAAGCTGGACCGACCCGCTGCCAAGCACGAGTCTGACTACCTTGGCCCACCCAGACTGCCTCCCTCGCCCGCGCGCACTTTCCGCCTGAAACGGTCAGCGCCGCCCGCCCCGCTTCCTGGTGCAGGCGATTGCTCCGCCTTCAAACGACACAAGTGCCGTCCATCCATCCATCTACCACCCACATTGATGATACGCGGTTGCCGAGGCTTCTACTCCAGTGCCACACGTCCGTCCCTCCGCTGCCCACCATTTCTATATATACTATGATGAGGCGGCTACTCAGGTAGAACATGGAGAACATGGTAGTCGACGATCCAACGCCAACCCCCTCCTCCGAGCCATCCTCGCCGGTGCATAGCACTATGACCATCGGCGAGGCCTGTGCCCAATACATGGGTACGGTGAGGCAAAAGTGTGAGGACCAGTTCCGGGAAGCGCGGGTCGGCGCCACCTACAGCCACCATATCCTCCAGGAGCAGGAGGCACTGCTCGACTCGTTCCGCTCCACCCGTGAGGGCCGCCTCGAGCGCTAGCGGTATCGCATGCGGGTGGCGGAGGCTGCAGCCGCCTACAAAGAGGGCGATGAAGCGGGCGATGCGTTGTTTGGTGAGACCGAGGATGAGGCAGAGGACAATGCTGGCTCCGACGAGCCACCCCTCCGCTAGCGTCGACGAGGCCCTGCTCCGCCGAGGCCCTGCAGCACCAACAACGAGGCAGAGAACACCGCCGGCTCCACCGAGGTCCCGCCGAGGCCCCGCCCCGCTGATACGTCTCCAACGTATCTATAATTTTTGATTGCTCCATACTATATTATCTACTGTTTTGGGCAATATTGGGCTTTATTATCCACTTTTATATTATTTTGGGGACTAACCTCTTAACCGGAGGCCCAGCCCAGATTTGCTGTTTTATGCCAATTTCAGTGTTTCGAAGAAAATGAATATCAAACGGAGTTGAAACGGAACAAAATCAACGGGAGAAGTTATTTTTGGAAGGAAACCTACCGGATAGACTTGGACCCTACGTCAGAAGATGCTCACGAGGGTAGGGGGCGCGCCCACCCCCCTGGGGCGTGCCCCCGGCCTCATGCCCCCCCCCTTCGGTCCACTGACGTACTCCTTTCACCCATATATACCCACGTATCCTAAAACTTCCAAAAAGCACAATAGATCGAGAGTTCCGCCGACAGTAGCTCTGTAGCCACCGAAAACCAATCTAAACCCATTCCGGCACCCTGTCGGAGGGGGCAATCCCTCTCCGGTGGCCATCTTCATCATCCCGGTGCTCTCCATGACGAGGAGGTAGTAGTTCTCCCTCGGGGTTGAGGGTATGTACTAGTAGCTATGTGTTTGATCTCTCTCTCTCTCTCTCGTGTTCTTGAGGTGATACGATCTTGATGTATCGCGAGCTTTGCTATTATATTTGGATCCTGTGATGTTTCTTCCCCCCTCTACTCTCTTGTAATGAATTGAGTTTCCCCTTTGAAGTGATCTTATCGGATTGAGTCTTTAAATATTTGAGAACACTTGATGTATGTCTTGCGTGTGATAACCGTGGTGACATTGGGTTATTCTATTGATCCACTTGATGTATGTTTTGGTGATCAACTTGCGGGTTTCGTGACATTGGGAACCTATGCATAGGGGTTGGCACACGTTTTCATCGTGATTCTCCGGTAGAATCCTTGGGGCACTCTTTGAGGTCCTTTGTGTTGGTTGAATAGATGAATCTGAGATTGTGTGATGCATATCGTATAATCATGCCCACGGATACTTGAGGTGACATTGGAGTATCTAGGTGACATTAGGGTTTTGGTTGATTTGTATCTTAATGTGTTATTCTAGTACGAACACTAGGGCTGTTTGTGACACTTATAGGAATAGCCCAACGGATTGATTGGAAAGAATAACTTTGAGGTGGTTTCGTACCCTACCATAATCTCTTCGTTCATTCTCCGCTATTAGTGACTTTGGAGTGACTCTTTGTTGCATGTTGAGGGATAGTTATGTGATCCAATTATGCTATTATTGTTGAGAGGATTTGCACTAGTGAAAGTATGAACCCTAGGCCTTATTTCCTAGCATTGCAATGTCGTTTACGCTCACTTTTATCATTTGTTACCTTGCTATTTTTATTATTTCAGATTACAAATACCTGTATCTACTATCCATATACCACTTGTTTCACTATCTCTTCGCGGAACTAGTGCACCTATACAATTTACCATTGTATTGGGTGTGTTGGGGACACAAGAGACTCTTTGTTATTTGGTTGCAGGGTTGCTTGATAGAGACCATCTTCATCCTACGCCTCCTACGGATTGATAAACCTTAGGTAATCCACTTGAGGGAAATTTGCTACTGTCCTACAAACCTCCGCACCTGGAGGCCCAACAACGTCTAGAAGAAGAAGGTTGTGTAGTAGACATCAAGCTCTTTTCTGGCGCCGTTGCCGGGGAGGTGAGTGCTTGAAGGTATATCTTTAGATCTTGCAATCGAGTCTTTTTGTTTCTTGTTTTATCACTAGTTTAGTTTATAAAAGAAAACTATAAAAAATGGAATTGAGTTTGTCTCATACGCTTCACCTTTTTAATATCTTTCGTGAGTATGATGGAAAGGAAGATTGTGCTCAAATGCTAGAAGAAGAATTACATAAAATATTTAGCACTAAATATTTGAATGATGAGCATGATTGCAATGTTGTTAGTATGAATTCCTTGAATATCCATGATGCTAATGATATGCAAGGCCACAAGCTTGGGGAAGCTATGTTTGATGAAGATGATATTTTTTGTCCCCCAAGTTCTGATGAGCAAATTTATTATGATGAAAGCATGCCTCCTATCTATGATGATTATTGTTATGACATGTATGCTTTAAAGAATAACGAGAACCATTAAACTTGTCATCTTGATCTTAATTTTCAATCACATGATAGTTATTTTGTTGAGTTTGCTCCCACTATTATTCATGAGAAGAATTTTGCGTGTGTGGAGAGTAGTAAATTTTCTATGCTTGTAGATCATGAAAGGAATGCTTTAGGTGCTGGTTATATTGTTTAATTCATTCATGATTCTACTGAAAATTATTATGAGGGAGGAACATCTGCTTGTAGGAATTGCAATAATATCAAGTTTCCTCTCTATGTGCTTAAAGTTTTGAAGTTATGCTTGTTTTACCCTTCTACGCTAGTTGATTATTGTTCCCACAAGTTGTTGGCTCACAAAATCCCTATGCATAGGAAGTGGGTTAGACTTAAATGTGCTAGTCATATTCTTCAAGATGCTCTCTTTATGTTACAGTTCTTATCTTTTATGTGAGCATCATTGAAATCATTATGCCTAGCTAGGGGCGTTAAACGATAGCGCTTGTTGGGAGGCAACCCAACTTTATTTTTATTCCTTGCTTTTTGTTTCTGTTTAGTAATAAATAATTGATCTAGCCTCTGTTTGGATGTGGTTTTATGCTTTTAATTAGTGTTTGTGCCAAGTAGAACCTTTGGGAAGACTTTGGGAAAGTCTTGTTGATCATGCTGTAAAAAAACAGAAACTTTAGCGCTCACGAGAATTGCTGCCATGTTTATTTGGAGAGTGATATTTAGTTAATTCTTTTTGAATATGATTAATAGATGAATTCCTCAGGTACAGAAATTTATTTGAGAATTTTATGAGTTCCATAAGTATACGTTTGATCCAGATTACTACAGACTGTTCTGTTTTTGACAGATTCTGTTTTTCATGTGTTGTTTACTTAGTTTGATGAATCTATGGCTAGTGAAATAGTTTATAAACCATAGAGAAGTTGGAATATAGTAGGTTCAACACCAATATAAATAAAGAATGAGTTCATTACAGTACCTTGAAGTGGTGATTTATTTTCTTATACTAACGGAGCTTACGAGTTTTCTGTTAAGTTTTGTGTTGTGAAGTTTTCAAGTTTTGGGTAAGGATTCGATGGACTATGGAATAAGGAGTGGAAAGAGCCTAAGCTTGGGGATGCCCAAGTCACCCCAAGGTAATATTCAAGGATAGCCAAGAGCCTAAGCTTGGGGATGCCCCGGAAGGCATCCCCTCTTTCGTCTTCGTTCATCGGTAACTTTACTTGGAGCTATATTTTTATTCGCCACATGATATGTGTTTTGCTTGGAGCGTTAATTTATTTTGTTAGGATTTGCTTGCTGTTATTTAGAACAATGTTTTGTATCTTTTATTTCAATAAAAGTGGAATTGATAGCCTTTACATTGCCTATTTTAGAAGTCCACATGTTGCTATTTGAAAACAAAAAGTTTACCACTGTTGCAAGAAAAGTAAGAATGTGATAAAATGTTGAAACCTTTTGAATATTAAGATCTGATAAATTTACTACAGTGGGAATTTTCTTTCATAATTTTTGGAGCTAGGGAAGTATGGATGTTGCAGCATTCTTTACAGACTATCCTGTTTAGGCAGATTGCTGTTATGTTTGCATTGTTTGCATATGTTTGCTTCTTTAATGATTCTATTTGAGGATAGGACTATTAAATATGCAGAGGCATTTAGTATGAAATTTTGAATAATAAATGTAGTGATTTTCTACAGTAGAGTATGATAAGGTTTTTGCAAAGGTTTATACTAACTTATCTCACGAGTCCTTGTTGAGTTTTGTGTGGATGAAGCTTTTGAGATTTAGGGAGACCATGATATGAGAGGAATTAAGGAGACACAGAAGCTCAAGCTTGGGGATGCCCAAGGCATCCCAAGATAATATTTCAAGAAGTCTCAAGCATCTAATCTTGGGGATGCCCCGGTTGGCATCCCACCTTTCTTCTTCAACAATTATCGGTTAGTATAGGTTGATCCTAAGACTTTGCTTCTTCACATGATGTTTGCTATTTTTAGATGTCACTTTATTTTTCTTTGCTTGCTGTTTGAATAGAGTACCAAGATCTGAAATTATTAAATGTTAGAGAGTCTTCACATAGTTGCATAATTATTCGACTACTCATTGATCTTCACTTATATCTTTCGGAGTAGTTTGTCATTTTCTCTAATGCTTCACTTATATCTTTTAGAGCATGGTCATAGTTTTATTTTGAAGAAATAGATGAACTATCATGCTTCACTTAGATTATTTTGAGAGTCTTAAGTAGCATGGTAATTTTCTTAAAATCCTAATATGCTAGGTATTCAAGAATAATAAAATTCTCTTATGAGTGTATTGAATACTATGAGAAGTTTGATACTTGATAATTGTTTTGAGATATGGAGATGGTGATATTAGAGTCGTGCTAGTTGAGTAGTTGTGAATTTGAGAAATACTTGTGTTGAAGTTTGTGATTCCCGTAGCACGCACGTATGGTGAACCGTTATGTGATGAAGTCGGAGCATGATTTATTTATTGATTGTCCTCCTTATGAGTGGCGGTCGGGGACGAGCGATGGTCTTTTCCTACCAATCTATCCCCCTAGGAGCATGCGCGTAATACTTTGCTTTGATAACTTCTAGATTTTTGCAATAAGTATATGAGTTTTTTATGACTAATGTTGAGTCCATGGATTATACGCACTTTCCTTCCTTCCACCATTGCTAGCCTCTCTAATACCGCGCAGTTTTCGCCGGTATCATACACCCACCATATACCTTCCTCAAAACAGCCACCACACCTACCTATCATGGCATTTCCATAGCCATTCCGAGATATATTGCCATGCAACTTTCCACCGTTCTGTTTATTATGACACGCTCCATCATTGTCATATTGCTTTGCATGATCATGTAGTTGACATCGTATTTGTGGCAAAGCCACCGTTCATAATTCTTACATACATGTCACTCTTGAGTCATTGCACATCCCGGTACACTGCCAGAGGCATTCATATAGGGTCATATCTTGTTCTAAGTATCGAGTTGTGATTCTTGAGTTGTAAGAAAATAAAAATGTGATGATCATCATTATTAGAGCATTGTCCTAGTGAGGAAAGGATGATGGAGACTATGATTCCCCCACAAGTCGGGATGAGACTCCGGACGAAAATAAATAAATAAATAAATAAAACAGGCCAAAGAAGCCCAAATAAAAAAAGATAAAAGAGGCCATAAAAAAAGGGGAGGCCCAAATAAAAAAAATAAAAAAATAAAAAAAAGAGAGAAAAAGAGAGAAGGGACAATGCTACTATCCTTTTACCACACTTGTGCTTCAAAGTAGCACCATGATCTTCATGATTGAGAGTCTCCTATGTTGTGACATTCATATACTAGTGGGAATCTTTCATTATAGAACTTGGCTTGTATATTCCAATGATGGGCTTTCTCAAAATGCCCTAGGTCTTCGTGAGCAAGCAAGTTGGATGCACACCCACTTAGTTTCTTTTGATGAGCTTTCATATACTTATAGCTCTAGTGCATCCGTTGCATGGCAATCCCTACTCACTCACATTGATATCTATTGATGGGCATCGCCATAGACCGTTGATACGCCAAGTTGATGTGAGACTATCTTCTCCCTTTTTGTCTTCTCCACAACCACCATTCTATTCCACCTATAGTGCTATATCCATGGCTCACGCTCATGTATTGCGTGAAGATTGAAAAAGTTTGAGAACATCAATAGTATGAAACAATTGCTTGGCTTGTCATCGGGGTTGTGCATGATTTAAATATTTTGTGTGGTGAAGATAGAGAATAGCCAGACTATATGATTTTGTAGGGATAACTTTCTTTGGCCATGTTATTTTGAGAAGACATGATTGCTTAGTACATATGCTTGAAGTATTATTATTTTTATGTCAATATTAAAATTTTGTCTTGAATCTTATGGATCTGAATATTCATGCCACAATTAAGAAGAATTACATTGAAATTATGCCAAGTAGCACTCCGCATAAAAAATTCTTTTTTGTCATTTACCTACTCGAGGACGAGTAGGAATTAAGCTTGGGGATGCCTGGTACGTCTCCAACGTATGTATAATTTTTGATTGCTCCATGCTATATTATCTACTGTTTTGGGCAATATTGGGCTTTATTATCCACCTTTATATTATTTTTGGGACTAACTTATTAACCAGAGGCCCAACCCAGATTTGTTGTTTTATGCCTATTTCAGTGTTTTGAAGAAAAGGAATATCAAACGGAGTCGAAACGGACCGAAATCAACTGGAGAAGTTATTTTTGGAAGGAAACCTACCAGATAGACTTGGACCCTATGTCAGAAGATGAAGGAGGTGCTCACGAGGGTAGGGGGCGCGCCAACCCCCCTGGGGCGCGCCCCTTGCCTCGTGGCCCCCCTTCGGTCCACCTACGTACTCCTTTCACCCATATATACCCACATATCCTAAAACTTCCAAAAAACACAATAGATCGGGAGTTCCGCCGCCAGAAGCCTCCGTAGCCACCGAAAACCAATCTAGACCCATTCCGGCACCCTATCGGAGGGGGCAATCCCTCTCCGATGGTCATCTTCAGCATCCCGGTGCTCTCCATGACGAGGAGGGAGTAGTTGTCCCTCGGGGCTGAGGGTATGTACCAGTAGCTATGTGTTTGATCTCTCTCTGTCATGTTCTTGAGGTGATACGATCTTGATGTATCGCGAGCTTTGCTATTATATTTGGATCCTATGATGTTTCTTCCCCCCTCTACTCTCTTGTAATGAATTGAGTTTCCCCTTTGAAGTGAACGTATCAGATTGAGTCTTTAAAGATTTGAGAACACTTGATGTATGTCTTGCGTGTGATAACCGTGGTGACAATGGGTTATTCTATTGATCCACTTGATGTATGTTTTGGTGATCAACTTGCGGGTTTCGTGACATTGGGAACCTATGCATAGGGGTTGGCACACGTTTTCGTCGTGATTCTCTGGTAGAAACTTTGGGGCACTCTTTGAGGTCCTTTGTCTTGGTTGAATAGATGAATTTGAGATTGTGTGATGCGTATCATATAATCATGCCCACGGATACTTGAGGTGACATTGGAGTATCTAGGTGACATTAGGGTTTTGGTTGATTTGTATCTTAAGGTGCTATTCTAGTACGAACTCTAGGGTTGTTTGTGACACTTATAGGAATAGCCCAACAGATTGATTGGAAAGAATAACTTTGAGGTGGTTTCGTACCCTACCATAATCTCTTCGTTCGTTCTCCGCTATTAGTGACTTTGCAGTGACTCTTTGTTGCATGTTGAGGGATAGTTATGTGATCCAATTATGCAATTATTGTTGAGAGGACTTGCACTAGTGAAAGTATGAACCGTAGGCCTTGTTTCCTAGCATTGCAATACCGTTTACGCTCACTTTTATCATTCGTTACCTTGCTGTTTTTATTATTTCAGATTACAAATACCTTTATCTACTATCCATATACCACTTGTTTCACTATCTCTTCGCCGAACTAGTGCACCTATGCAATTTACCATTGTATTGGGTGTGTTGGGGACACAAGAGACTCTTTGTTATTTGGTTGCAGGGTTGCTTGAGAGAGACCATCTTCATCCTACGCCTTCTATGGATTGATAAACCTTAGGTCATCCATTTGAGGGAAATTTGCTACTGTCCTACAAACCTCTGCACTTGGAGGCCCAACAACGTCTACAAGAAGAAGGTTGTGTAGTAGACATCACCTGCCGGCACCGAGGCGGAGGCCCTACTCCGCCGAGGCCCCGCGGCGCCAACAACGAGGCAGAGGACACCGCTGGCTCCACCGAGGCCCCGCCCCGCCAGCACCGAGGCGGAGGCCCTAATCCGCCGAGGCCCCGCCCCGCCAACAACGAGGCAGAGGACATCGCCGGCTCAGCCGAGGCCCCACCCTGCTGGCAACGAGGGGGAAGATTTCCCTCGCTCCGCCGAGCCGCCACCCCGCCGACAACGAGACAGAGGATATCGCCGGTTTCGATGAGGTGATGCCCCGCCGGCAACAAGACAGAGGACACCGCCGTCTCCGTCGAGTCCCCGCCCCGCTACCAACAAGGCCGCGCCACGTAGAAAACGAGGAAGAGTAGAACACATTATGTCGTCGCCGCTCAGTTACAAGCAAGGCCGCCACTGCTACCCTCCAGTTGAAGCCAAGATAGGAGGGTTGACCATTGACGGCCGATTAGCTTCTTGGCGGCGACGTGGAGTCGGAGAAGCTTCTGTTCAGCTCAGCTAGACACGGGTGCTACGGTTAATTAACTATACCTCAATCGCATCCCTTTTTAGTTGAAGAATGTATGAAATGTAATGAATTCCAGCATGTTTATATGAAATTCGGCAGTGTATGAATGAATTTAGTTTGATTTGTTTGAATTCTTGTATCACTGGCATTGGATGAAACATGCAAAACAATACGTACTAGCATTATTCCCGGGGTAATCACCTCATTTGCAGCAGTTTCACATGTACTCCCTCCGGTCCTTTTTAGTCCGCATATAAGTTTTGTCTGAACTCAAAGTATCTCTACTTTAACCAATCTTATAGAAAAACTATCAAAATTCACAATGTAAAATCAACTGACTTGAAAGAAATCTAATATGCGAAGTAAAAAGGAACAAAGGGAGTACAAAATTTAGCGTTCTTGTACATTGCAATCAACACACAAGCCTGGAAATTCATAGAGAACATTCAAAACAATTGACGATTATGCATCTCAGCGATTCACATGTCACCGCCAATATTTACTTCACAACTAAAGAGTAAAGAAAAATTGATCGATGCTGCTAACAGCAAAGAGCGTCCCATTCGAAAATATGAAACGCATGTCTTCTTGCTAACATCAAAGAGCAAAGTTTGACAAGGTTGTCCCATTACAAAATGTCAATTGCATTTCGTTTTGCGTAAATCAATGAGCAAACTTTCACAAGGTTTTCCCATTCCAAAATATCAAATGCCTATGATTGTGGAATGGGAAGGGTTTGCCATCAGTTCTGATATTGACATGGCACCTCATGCTAAATAAACCAGCTGTTCTTTTTGTCCAGTTCCACCAAAATCAACCAAATTCATGCGTAGCTTTTATGATTTTTCCTTTATATATTGCAACTCCCTGAACATATCGGCACCTCCTTTCTTGTGGTGGAAATGAATGATTCGAGAATATTCGATGTATTCATGAATATGTTGTGAAGTGCCCATTGAAATCAAGCTGCGCACCCCTGTTTGCACAAATACAAAAAAAGTGATTAGTATAAAGCAAACTGTACTATGAATTGACAGTTTAAACATTCAACCTGCATGATCCATGCATAGCACACATTTAAAAATGGAACTCACCGGAAGGAATCATAAAATAACATTGTACTGGCCATCACAACAACAAAGATGGAGATCCGTGAGTCCTTCTGAGCTGAAGTTGGTTTGTTCTTGTGGGCAATAATGTAACCATCCTTCAACTGATCCCTTCTTAAGAAGAGATGCTTGGATTCTTTATCCTGGCATAAACGGAACTACACACTTCACGTACTTCATATTCTTCTTCAGAGGAGGATGATCCTGTTGTGCAAAGACAAGAGAACAACTAAAAGCTAGCATCCCTGTTTGCTCAAAAAAGGAAAGGGAAGATTTAAAACAACACAGATGAATCACTTCTCAAGTACAATACCACTTTCTAATGATAGTATCTAAACAGTAGCACAACACCAATACAGATGAAAAAGCTCAATCATATGGATGAAATCCGTGGGCGAGTACCAACCTTTGTCAGGAGGCTTATTGTGTAAAGCATACAGATCAAGCACTTCTCCGGAACCATCTGTTTTTATCTACTCTGGTTTCCATGCTTACTATATACTCCTCGATTAGTTTAATGTTTCCAACATCTTCTTGTGCAGTTCCACTAAAATATATGGTATCTTCAAAGAAGATCCCTGTTTGCACAAGTAGAGATAATTTATTACAATAAGAGTGGCACCAAATCAGTGGCAAAACAATTGCTCGTTCTAGCCATAGCAATAAATTAAGATGCAAAAACTATATCATTACTTGTGTCATCACAGTTCTAGTGCTTCATTACAGCACCGGAAGTTGATTTTTGTTTTTCTTCCGCTTGTTCTTCCCATTCATCACTTGGTTCAATAATAGACAAGCTTCGCCTTCAATGTAAGATTTGGCATGTCAATTAGGGAGCACAAGTATAGCACTAAACAACGACATTAATTTTCAGATGGAATTGGCAAAATACAAGCCAACATTTGTGAAATATCCTTATCTTACCTCAATGGGATATTGTGGTGCACATACAGATTGGAAGTCTTGTCTCCATTTGTGCAGTTCCCTAAAATCAAGCAACGTTAGCATACAAGTAGCACAACATATGAAAGCACACTTCACAATCATGTGAAAGAAGGCTAGTACTGACGTCTCATGACGCGGAATTCAAACAACTCACAAGAAGAAGATCCGAACAAAATATACCAACACGGATAGGAAGTAAGATCTCCTCTTGTGCAGTTCCACTATGATCAAGAAATCAAGCAACATTGTCGGTGTGACATTTTGGTTGAACTGTACAAAACACAGTTAAAACAAAAGTGTTTTGTGCAGTGCAACAAAAGGTCACAATAGCAACTAGGTGAAGTAGATAACCCTATTTACATAGAGGTGCAAAGGAAACAACTAGTGGTCAATAATGGTGGATGACACAGAATCCAACAAAAAGAAGCATCAAACTTATCTAAATGGGAGAGAAAGCAAGACAGTAGCATTTCACAAATGGTGGCATTGATAAATATTAATAGAGAGATTATATTGACAATAAAATTTGTTAAACATGTAATTTGCTTTTAACTGTGGCATTGCATCAATTTTCCAGCGGCACTATTAGAGGGTGTTTGTCTACAGGGACATTTTGGTGTAGGGACTAACAAAAGTCTGTGTCAGTCCCATCTAAACCGAACATGAGGAACTTTTAGGGGCTAACGAAAGAAGACCCCGAGGGAGAGTCTTTTTGGGACTTTTTCCAACAGTTGCCCCTGCCCCGCTGTGGCACCCCGGCTCAGAGAAACCAGAACGCCCCGTATTCCAGCCTAGAGATCGAGGAGAAGTCTTCTGGAATACGGCACTGCTTAGCATAGAACAACTCAACTCTCTATTACAATCTATATGGGTACAAGGGGATTACATCGGCATGGCGACACTACGCCTGCCACGGTTTCTCCATGCAAGCAGCAGAACAACACGATGCAGCGGAATAACTCCTAGCAGCGGAACAACATCGGCGGTGGCGAACTCCACTCCGCAGGGACTCTGGCTGGAATGCTTGTCGTACCTCGCAAACAAGGGATCCACGGCAAACAAGCAATCAAGTCCGGCATCACCTGCAAACTGGCATGACACGCCATGTCAGTACATTGAATGTACTTGCAAGCTCACAGCAACCAAAGCAATCAAGGCAAACAATAGCATGGCAATTATAGATTAACGAGGATTAATCATGATATAATCAAAACAACATGGCATGAACAACATGATACAGCTAGAACAATACGAGCATGGCATGAACATATGAACATGAGGAGACTAGCATGCAACATGATGAAACTATCATGCACCAACTTACTCTGCTTGGCTTACATCGTAACCATCACCCGCACAAACTTACCATCACGGACATCACACGATCATCTCAGGACCCAATTGATGACCCACAAGTGTAGGGGATCTATCGTAGCCTTTTCGATAAGTAAGAGTGTCGAACCCAACAAGGAGCAGAAGGAAATGATAAGCGGTTTTTAGCAAGGTATTTTCTGCAAGCAATGAAATTATCGGTAACAGATAGTTTTGTGATAAGGTAATTTGTAACGAGTAACAAGTAATGCAAGTAAATAAGGTGCAGCAAGATGGCCCAATCCTTTTTGTAGCAAAGAACAAGCTTGGACAAACTCTTATATAAAGGAAAGCGCTCCCGAGGACACATGGGAATTATTCTCAAGCTAGTTTTCATCACGTTCATATGATTCACGTTCGGTACTTTGATAATTTGATATGTGGGTGGACAGGTGCTTGGGTACTATCCTTACTTGGACAAGCATCCCACTAATGATTAACCCCTGTTGCAAGCATCTGCAACTACAACAGAAGTATTAAGGTAAACCTAACCATATCATGAAACATATGGATCCAAATCAGCCCCTTACGAAGCAATGCATAAACTAGGGTTTAAGCTTCTGTCACTCTAGCAACCCATCATCTACTTATTACTTCCCAATGCCTCCCTCTAGGCCCAAACAATGGTGAAGTGTCATGTAATCGACATTCACATGACACCACTAGAGGGATGACAAAATACATATCATCAAAATATCAAACGAATACCAAATTCACATGACTACTTATAGCGAGACTTCTCCCATGTCCTCAGGAACAAACATAACTACTCACAAAGCATATTCATGTTCATAATCAGAGTGGTATTAATATGCATAATGGATCTGAACATATGATCTTCCACCAAGTAAACCAACTAGCATCAACTACAAGGAGTAATCAACACTACTAGCAACCCACAGGTACCAACCTGAGGTTTGGATACAAGAGATGAACTAGGGTTTGAGATGAGATGGTGCTGGTGAAGATGTTGATGGATATGGACCCCCTCCCGATGAGAGGATCGTTGGTGATGATGATGGTGATGAGTTCCCCCTCCTAGAGGGAAGTTTCCTCGGCAGAATGGCTTCGTTGGAGCCCTAGATTGGTTCCGCCAAGGTTCCACCTTGTGGCGACGGAGTTTCGTCCCGTGAGCTTGCTGTAACATGCCAAATTTGCAATTTGGAATTTTATACAATAGGTCATCATTGCATATCATATTTTATTGCATTTTGGCTTGATCCTAGAAATTCTACGCAACTCAAGGACCTACAAAGAGAGTTGGGAATTTCATTATTTTCATATTTGAGTTTTTTCTCGAATTTTGAAAAGAGGATCGTTTGATTTTAATTATTTTCTCTTCGAATATTTCTTTTATAAAAATAAAAGAGAGAGGATAAAATTACTTCCTCAGAATAAAGAAATATTGGAGATTTTATATTAACATCAAATAAGAGTTTTTATACGGAGTTTCTATCGCTATTTTATTTGAATTAGGAAAAATATGTGATTTTCAAAATAGCATTAGAGTCCTAATAAATGTTCACCTTGTCTGGTAGCTTTTTAGAGGATGTGGAAAATTTATTTCAGGATTTTTGGAGTCCATTTAGTATTTCTTTTATTCTTTTTTCTGCACGGAATAAATTTAAAAAAATTCAACCGACCTTGGGCCGTATCCGCCCGGGACTCCGCCCGGGGGGGGGGGGCTTTATAAGCCGCGGAGCCGAGGCCGCAGCCCACCAAGTCACCCCAGCCCGCCTCGCGCCACCGCCCTACCCTAGCGCCGCTGCCGCGCGCTTCCACCTTCGCCGCCGCCGCGGTTTTTGTTAGAAAACCGTCATTTTTTCTTTTCGAAACCCTAGATCTGTTTTTTTAGATCTGGTTTGATTTTTTCCGGTTTAGTTCTTTGGATCTGATTTTAATGAATGGTTTTCGCCCATTAGCTGTTCGTTAGTTTTTCTTTTTCTTGGATTTTTCGCGATTATTTTCGATCGTGATTTCTGATCCGATTTCTGTTTTAGTTTAACTTTTCGCACGTTTATCGGAATCAAGCGATTCAAGCGCCTAGAGTTTCGTCTCGAAGCCCTCTTCCTGTTTAATCAACTTAAACAAGTTTTTGCTACTATAAAATTGAAATGTAGTCCAGATTAGTAAACAAAGCTTGTTTCTTTCGTAGTTTGAGTTTCGTTGCTTCGTTTGATTTGATTCTTTTTGCAAACCTGAGTTCTTAAGTTGAACTTTCTGGTTAGATCTTCTTATTTGAGTTTTACTCATGCATCTTTGCTTGATTGCTTATTGTATGCTTGCTTGATTGCGATAGAGTACCCGTAGTGCGAAGCGTGCTACTACGAGTCTCTAGGTTTCACGGATCATCAGCAAGGCAAGTAACACTTTGATCATAACTCTTTACTACCCAGTTTTATTGCATTATATCAATCCTCAAACACTTGCATGGTTAGGATCTGAATAAATTGTGGGTTGGGAAGTAGATGAGGTAGAACCTATTCACCTGTTTGTTATCAAACCCTGGGAGTTACTTCTATGTTGCTTATATTGCTATGTTATGCTCGCAGACGTGGTTTGGGTTTGAGTGTATTCATGACATATGTGAGTTGTTAATTAATGGTTAACTCAAGGTGGCAACTTTAATACACATCTGGGTGGATTGAGGCACCTGGGGAACCCAGTGATTTCCTGTATTTTTGGAAATCCCAGGGTACCGTGTGATTCTCCTATGGACTGCCACCCAGGCTCAAAGGGATCATAAGATTATTCATACTGGAAACTTCCGTGTGCAGCCACATGCCATTATGGGCTCTGGCATAGTAGAGTAAGTTGTGGGAAACCTTTCCATGATGGGCTAGCAGATGTAGGGGATTGTGGGTGTACAGGCCTATCTATTGGTTAAGGGGACCTCTTCGGAAAGACTATGTCTCGGTCATCCGATTCTCAAACATTATGTAGTGCGAGAAATCTAATGGAGGAGATCGAGTCTTGTGGGGAAAAGTGCACAAACCATTGTAGAGTGTACAAACTAATCATGGTTAGCCGTGTTCCCGATTATGGACATCTTGAGTATCTAGTTCTTGGATTATCATGTTGATCTCATCACTCTTAATATAAATATGGTTGGGTTATTAACTACTTTTAATTGGGATAGAGATGGGGTTTACCATGCTCAATGTTTTCAAGCAACTTCGTAGTTAAATAGAATATATTCCTTTGCAGTAGGGAAAATTGGCTTTCCGCAAAACATATTAACCATACAGCCTCCACCAGCCATATATGCATGTAGTGATAGCTTTATTCTGTGCATTACTCTCTTGTGTTACATTGCCAGCATATTCCTGTGCTAACCCGTTTTGGGCTGCAACTCATCATGTTGCAGACTTTCCAGACGACGAGTAAGGAGCCTTAGGTCATGGTCTTTCCCTCAGTGATGCCGTTGGAGTTGATGGACCCACTTTATCATCCAAGCCTTACGCTGTTATCATACTAGATGGCCTTAAGCCATATTTATTGTAATAAGTTCTCTTTTGAGA
Organism: Triticum dicoccoides; assembly: GCF_002162155.2. Classification (NCBI taxonomy): domain Eukaryota; kingdom Viridiplantae; phylum Streptophyta; class Magnoliopsida; order Poales; family Poaceae; genus Triticum; species Triticum dicoccoides. Next base: position 298,566,429 of record NC_041386.1, on the reverse strand, counting down.
CATTTGATGTAATAAGTGTGTGATTGCTACTCTGTTATAAATCCTCAAGTACTGTGCGTGTCAGCATTACCGATCCAGGGATGACACTGATGCACAGAGATCAGACTATTTGAGGTCTGGTCGCTACACTTGCTTCTGATTTTTTTTTTCTTGACAAAAGACTCCATATAGCCAAAGATGGGCATCGGAGGGTCACCAGGGGGCCCACGAGGCAGGGGCGCGCCCAAGGGTGTAGGGTGCGCCCCCCACCCTCGTGGACGATGGGTGGCCCCCCTCTAGTACTTCTTTCGCCCAATATTTTTTTACATATTCTGTCCTGTGGAGTTCCAGGACTTTTGGAGATGTGCAGAATAGTTCTCTAATATTTGCTCCTTTTCAAGCCCAGAATTCCAGCTGCCGGCATTCCCCCTCTTCATGTAAACCTTGTAAAATAAGAGAGAATAGGCATAAGTATTGTGACATAATGTGTAATAACAGCCCATAATGCAATAAATATCGATATAAAAGCATGATGCAAAATGGACGTATCAACTCCCCCAAGCTTAGACCTCACTTGTCCTGAAGCGAAAGCCAAAATAAAAAAATATGACCACATGTTTAGAGATAGAGGTGTCAATAAAAATAAAATACGTACATGAGGGCATCATGATCATTCTTATACAGTTTGGCATTCTCATAGGCCTGGGTTCTCCATTCATCAAGTGAGCTAATGTCAAAAAGCCTATTTTCACTGGCAAGTTTGAAGTCATAGTTGAGCTCTTTAATAGCCCAATATGCCTTATGTTCTAATTCAAGAGGTAAGTGACATGCTTTACCATTAACCATTTTATACGGAGACATACCCATAGGATTTTTATATACAGTTCTATAGGCCCATAATGCATCATCAAGTTTCTTGGACCATTTCTTTCTAGATCTATTAACAGTCTTTTGCAAAATTAATTTAAGCTCTCTATTACTCAATTCTACTTGACCACTAGACTGTGGATGATAAGGGATGCAATTCTATGATTAACGTCATACTTAGCAAGCATTTTACGAAAGGCACCATGGATAAAATGTGAACCACCATCAGTCATTGAATATCTAGGGACTCCAAACCTTAGAAAAATAACTTCTTTATGCATCTTAATAGAGGTGTTATGATCAGCACTACTAGTTGGAATAGCTTCTACCCACTTAGTAACATAATCAACAGCAACTAAAATATGTGTATACCCATTAGAGGAAGGAAAAGATTGAAGGAAATATGCCCTAGAGGCAATAATAAAGTTATTATTTATTTCCTTATTTCATGATAAATGTTTATTATTCATGCTATAATTGTATTAACCGGATACATAATACATGTGTGAATACATAGACAAACAGAGTGTCACTAGTATGCCTCTACTTGACTAGCTCGTTAATCAAAGATGGTTATGTTTCCTAACCATAGACAAAGAGTTGTTATTTGATTAACGGGATCACATCATTAGGTGAATGATCTGATTGACATGACCCATTCCATTAGCTTAGCACCCGATCATTTAGTATGCTGCTATTGCTTTCTTCATGACTTATACATGTTCCTATAACTATGAGATTATGCAACTCCCGTTTACCGGAGGAACACTTTGGGTGCTACCAAATGTCACAACGTAACTGGGTGATTATAAAGGAGTACTACAGGTGTCTCCAAAGGTACATGTTGGGTTGGCGTATTTCGAGATTAGGTTTTGTCACTCCGATTGTCGGAGAGGTATCTCTGGGCCCTATCGGTAATGCACATCACATACGCCTTGCAAGCATTACAACTAATAAGTTAGTTGTGAGATGATGTATTACGGAGCGAGTAAAGAGACTTGCCGGTAACGAGATTGAACTACGTATTGGATACCGACGATCGAATCTCGGGCAAGTAACATACCGATGACAAAGGGAACAACGTATGTTGTTATGCGGTCTGACCGATAAAGATCTTCGTAGAATATGTAGGAGCCAATATGGGCATCCAGGTCCCGCTATTGGTTATTGACCGGAGATTTGTCTCAGTCATGTCTACATTGTTCTCGAACCGTAGGGTCCGCACGCTTAACGTTATGATGACAGTTATTATGAGTTTATGCATTTTGATGTACCAAAGTTAGTTCGGAGTCCCGGATGTGATCACGGACATGGCGAGGAGTCTCAAAATGGTCGAGACATAAGGATTGATATATTGGATGACTATATTCGGACATCGAAAGGGCTCCGGGGAAGTTTCGGATAAAATCGGAGCACCAGGGGGTTACCGGAACCCCCCGGGGGGGTTAATGGGCCTTATGGGCCTAATGTGGAGAAGAGGAAGGGGCTGCCAGGGTAGGCCGCGCACCCCCTCTCCCCCTAGTCCGAATTGGACAAGGAGGGAGGGGTGGCGCCCCCCCTTTCCTTCTCTCCCTCCACCTCTCCTAGTTGGACAAGGAACGGGAGGGGAGTCCTACTCCCGGTAGGAGTAAGACTCCTCCTGCGCGCCTCCTCTAGGCCGGCCGCACCCCGCCTTGGATCCTTTATATACGGAGGCAGGGGGCACCCTAGAACACACAAGTTGATCTTCGTGATCGTTCCTTAGCAGTGTGCAGTGCCCCCTTCCACCATATTCCACCTCGGTCATATCATAGTAGTGCTTAGGCGAAGCCCTGCGTCGGTAGAACATCATCATCGTCACCACGCCGTTATGCTGACGAAACTCATCCCCGAAGCTTTGCTGGATCGGAGCCCGGGGAGTGTCATCGAGCTGTATGTGTGCCAAGAACTCGGAGGTGCCGGAGTAATGGTGCTTGGATCGGTCGGATCAGAAGACGTACGACTACTTCCTCTACGTTGCGTCAACGCTTCCATTGCGGTCTACAAGGGTACGTAGACAACACTCTCCCCTCTCGTTGCTATGCATCATCATGATCTTGCGTGTGCGTAGGAAATTTTTTGAAATTACTACGAAACCCAACAGTGGCATCCGAGCCTAGGTTTTATATGTTGATGTTATATGCACGAGTAGAACACAAGTGAGTTGTGGGCGATATAAGTCATACTGCTTACCAGCATGTCATATCTTTGGTTCGGCAGTATTGTTGGACGAAGCGGCCCGGACCAACATTACGCGTACGCTTATGCGAGACCGGTTCTCCCGACGTGCTTTGCACAGAGGTGGCTTGTGGGTGACAGTTTCTCCAACTTCAGTTGAACCGAGTGTGGCTACGCCCGGTCCTTGCGAAGGTTAAAACAGCACCAACTTGACAAACTATCGTTGTGGTTTTGATGCGTAGGTAAGATTGGTTCTTGCTTAAGCCCGTAGCAGCCACGTAAAACATGCAACAACAAAGTAGAGGACGTCTAACTTGTTTTTGCAGGGCATGTTGTGATGTGATATGGTCAAGACATGATGCTAAATTTTATTGTATGAGATGATCATGTTTTGTAACCGAGTTATCGTCAACTAGCAGGAGCCATATGGTTGTCGCTTTATTGTATGCAATGCAATCGCGCTGTAATGCTTTACTTTATCACTAAACGGTAGCGATAGTCGTGGAAGCATAAGATTGGCGAGACGACAACGATGCTACGATGGAGATCAAGGTGTCGCGCCGGTGTCGATGGTGATCATGACGGTGCTTCAAAGATGGAGATCACAAGCACAAGATGATGATGGCCATATCATATCACTTATATTGATTACATGTGATGTTTATCTTTTATGCATCTTATCTTGCTTTGATTGAGGGTAGCATTATAAGATGATCTCTCACTAAATTATCAAGAAGTGTTCTCCCTGAGTATGCACCGTTGCGAAAGTTCTTCGTGCTGAGACACCACGTGATGATCGGGTGTGATAGGCTCTACGTTCAAATACAACGGGTGCAAAACAGTTGCACACGCGGAATACTCAGGTTATACTTGACGAGCCAAGAATATACAGATATGGCCTCGGAACACGGAGACCGAAAGGTCGAGCGTGAATCATATAGCAGATATGATCAACATAGCGATGTTCACCAATGAAACTACTCCATCTCATGTGATGATCGGACATGGTTTAGTTGATTTGGATCACGTAATCACTTAGAGGATTAGAGGGATGTCTATATAAGTGGGAGTTCTTAAGTAATATGATTAATTGAACTTAAATTTATCATGAACTTAGTCCTGGTAGTATTTTGCAAATTATGTTGTAGATCAATAGCTCGCGTTGTTGCTTCCCTGTGTTTATTTTGATATGTTCCTAGAGAAAATTGTGTTGAAAGATGTTAGTAGCAATGATGCGGATTGGATCCGTGATCTGAGGTTTATCCTCATTGCTGCACGGAAGAATTATGTCCTTGATGCACCGCTAGGTGACAGACCTATTGCAGGAGCAGATGCAGACGTTATGAACATTTGGCTAGCTCAATATGATGACTACTTGATAGTTTAGTGCACCATGCTTAATGGCTTAGAATCGGGACTTCAAAGACGTTTTGAACGTCATGGAGCATATGAGATGTTCCAGGAGTTGAAGTTAATATTTCAAGCAAATACCTGAGTTGAGAGATATGAAGTCTCCAACAAGTTCTATAGCTAAAAGATGGAGGAGAATCGCTAAACTAGTGAGCATGTGCCCAGATTGTCTGAGTACTACAATCGCTTGAATCAAGTGGGAGTTAATCTTCCAGATAAGATAGTGATTGACAGAATTCTCTAGTCACCATCACCAAGTTAGTAGAACTTCGTGATGAACTATAATATGCAAGGGATGACAAAAATAATTCCCAAGCTCTTCGTGATGCTGAAATCGACGAAGGTAGAAATCAAGAAAAACATCACGTTTTGATGGTTAACAAGACCACTAGTTTCAAGAAAAGGGCAAAGGGAAGAAGGGGAACTTCAAGAAGAACGGCAAGCAAGTTGCTGCTCAAGTGAAGAAGCCCAAGTCTGGTCCTAAGCCTGAGACTAAGTGCTTCTACTGCAAAGGGACTGGTCACTAGAAGCGGAACTACCCCAAGTGATTGGCGGATAAGAACGATGGCAAAGTGAACATAAGTATATTTGATATACATCTTATTGATGTGTACTTTACTAGTGTTTATAGCAACCCCTCAGTATTTGATACTAGTTCAGTTGCTAAGATTAGTAACTCGAAACGGGAGTTGTAGAATAAACAGAGACTAGTTAAGGGTGAAGTGACGATGTGTGTTGGAAGTGGTTCCAAGATTGATATGATCATCATCGCACACTCCCTATAATTTCGGGATTAGTGTTGAACCTAAATAAGTGTTATTTGGTGTTTGCGTTCAGCATGAATATGATTTGATCATGTTTATTGTAATACGGTTATTCATTTAAGTAAGAGAATAAATTGTTGTTCTGTTTACATGAATAAAACCTTATATGGTTACACACCCAATGAAAATAGTTCGTTGGATCTTGATCGTAGTGATACATATAATCATAATATTGAAACCAAAAGATGCAAAGTTAATAATGATAGTGCAACTTATTTGTGGCACTGCCGTTTAGGTCATATTTGTGTAAAGCGCATGAAGAAACTCCATGCTGATGGGCTTTTGGAATCACTTGATTATGAATCAGTTGATGCTTGCGAACCATGCCTCATGGGCAAGATGACTAAGACTCCGTTCTTCGGAACAATGGAGCGAGCAACAGATTTGTTAGAAATCATACATACTGATGTATGTGGTCCGATGAATATTGAGGCTCGCGACAGGTATCATTATTTTCTGATCTTCACAGATGATTTGAGAAGATATGAGTATATCTACTTGATGAAACATAAGTCTGAAACATTTGAAAAGTTCAAAGAATTTCAGAGTGAAGTGAAAAATCATCGTAACAAGAAAATAAAGTTTCTACGATCTGATCGTAGAGAAGAGTATTTGAGTTACGAGTTTGGCTTTCAGTTAAAAACAATGTGAAATAGTTTCACTACTCACGCCACCTGGAACACCACAATGTAATGGTGTGTCCGAACGTCATAACCGTACTTTATTAGATATGGTGCGATCTATGATGTCTCTTACCGATCTACCACTATTGTTTTGGGGTTATGCATTAGAGACAGCTGCGTTCACGTTAAATAGGGCACCATCTAAATCCGTTGAGACGACATCGTATGAACTATGGTTTGGCAAGAAACCTAAGCTGTTGTTTCTTAAAGTTTAAGGTTGCAATGCTTATGTGAAAAAGTTTCAACCTGATAAGCTCAAACCCAAATCGGAGAAATGTGTCTTCATAGGATATCCAAAGGAAACTATTGGATACACCTTCTATCACAGATCCGAAGGCAAGACTTTTGTTGCTAAATTTGGAAACTTTCTAGAGAAGGAGTTTCTCTCGAAAGAAGTGAGTGGGAGGAAAGTAGAAAACTTGATAAGGTAATTGTACCTGCTCCCTTATTGGAAAGTAGTTCATCACAGAAATCTGTTCTTGTGACTACTACACCAATTAGTGAGGAAGATAATGATGATGATCATGTAACTTCAGATCAAGTTACTACCGAATCTCGTAGGTAAACCAGAGTAAGATCCGCACCAGAGTGGTACGGTAATCCTGTTCTGGAAGTCATGTTACTAGACCATGACGAACTTGCGAACTATGAGGAAGCGATGATGAGCCCAGATTCCGCGAAATGGTTTGAGGCCATGAAATCTGAGATATGATCCATGTATGAGAACAAAGTATGGACTTTGATGGATTTGCCCGATGATCGGCAAGCCATAAAAATAAATGGATCTTCAAGAGGAAGACGGACGCTGATAGTAGTGTTATTATCTACAAAGCTAGAAATGTCGCAAAAGGTTTTTTGACAAGTTCAAGGTGTTGACTACGATGAGAGATTCTCACTCGTATCTATGCTTAAGTCTGTCCGAATCATGTTAGCAATTGCCGCATTTTATGAAATCTGGCAAATGGATAAACAAAACTGAATTCCTTAATGGATTTATTGAAGAAGAGTTGTATATGATGCAACTAGAAGGTTTTGTCAATCCGAAAGGTACTAACAAAATGTGCAAGCTCCAGCGATCCATCTGTGAACTGGTGCAAGCATCTCGGAGTTGGAATATACGCTTTGATGAGTTGATCAAAACATATAGTTTTATATAGACTTGCGGTGAAGCCTGTATTTGCAAGAAAGTGAGTGGGAGCACTACGGCATTTCTGATAAGTATATGTGAATGACATATTGTTGATCGGAAATAATGTAGAATTATTCTGTAAAGCATAAAGGAGTGTTTGAAAGGAGTTTTTCAAAGAAAGACTTCGGTGAAGCTGCTTACATATTGAGCTTCAAGATCTATAGAGATAGATCAAGACGCTTGATAAGTTTTTCCAATGAGTACATACCTTGACAAGATTTTGAAGTAATTCAAAATGGAGCAGTCAAAGAAAGAGTTCTTGCCTGTATTACAAGGTGTGAAGTTGAGTAAGACTCAAAGCCCGATCACGGCAGAAGATAGAAAGAGAATGAAAGTCATTGCCTATGCCTTGGCCATAGGTTCTATGAAGTATGTCATGCTGTATACCAGATCTATTGTATACCCTGCACTGATTTGGCAAGGGAGTATAATAGTGATCTAGGAGTAGATCACTGGATAACGGTCAGAATTATCCTTAGCGAAATAAGGATATGTTTCTCGATTATGGACGTAAAAAAAGGGTTCGTCATAAAGGGTTATGTTGATGCAAGTTTTTGACACTGATCTAGAAGACTCTAAGTCTCGGTCTAGATACATATTGAAAGTGGGAGCAATTAGCTAGAGTAGCTCCAAGCAGAGCATTGTTGACATAGAAATTTGCAAAATACATGTGGATCTGAATGTGGCAGACCCATTGACTAAGATTCTCTCACAAGCAAAACATGATCACACCTTAGTACTCTTTGGGTGTTAATCACATAGCAATGTGAACTAGATTACTGAATCTAGTAAACCCTTTGGGTATTGGTCACATGGCGATGTGAACTATGGGTGTTAATCACATGATGACGTGAACTATCGAAGTTAATCACATGGTGATGCGATCAAGATTATTTACTCTAGTGCAAGTGGGAGACTGAAGGAAATATGCCCTAGAGGCAATAATAAAGTTATTATTTATTTCCTTATTTCATGATAAATGTTTATTATTCATGCTATAATTGTATTAACCGGAAACATAATACATGTGTGAATACATAGACAAACAGAGTGTCACTAGTATGCCTCTACTTGACTACCTCGTTAATCAAAGATGGTTATGTTTCCTAACCATAGACAAAGAGTTGTTATTTGATTAACGGGATCACATCATTAGGTGAATGATCTGATTGACATGACCCATTCCATTAGCTTAGCACCCTGTCGGTGTACTAGAATAGGGGTACCCTAGTACCCCAAACTTGTGCACGGGCAGTTGCAGCACCCCGCGGCAAAGGCTTGCCGGGTGATCGCCAAGTTCCCCCAAGGTTCCCTTGGAGCCATCCAAGAACAAAGTATCTAAGCTAAGGAGACAAGACCCCGGCAAGAGGAGCTTGCCGGGAAGGCCAACCAGGGCGCTCCAATGAACTTGCCGCGACGCGCCACGCGCTCCGGCAAGGCAACAAGGCCCCGACAAGAGGAGCTTGCCGGGAAGACAATCCAAGGTACCTCGAAGCCCGGTGAGCGACAAGCTACCGGACCCGACAAGATAACAACAACGGCAAGGCGCTTGCGCGGCAGGCGGCCACTCTGCGCCCACGCTCCAGCACATCCACCAACGAATCGCTCTGGGGGCCTCTCCGGACGTACGTGGCGGGAGGCTGTGCAGCCAGTGGTGCACAGTGGCATGCGAAGCTGACAAGATTGCCATCGTGGCGAACGGTGGCGCCCCTAACGGTCCTTTCCTGCACTGTTCGGGCGACTCAGACGGGCATTTAATGTCCTTGTCCCCTGCCGTCAGGGTTAGGTAGGGTGCACTGTACAAGCAACTGTATCAACTACCTCGCTTTTTCCGTTTTTACCCTCCTCTGCGTTGCCACCTGTCGGTGACCCCTTTAGCGTATAAAAGGAGGCCCATGCGCAACGTAGAGGTTGTTCGGCTCAGAGGTTCGAAGCCTCAGACAGTTTGCTTCGATCCATCCGTAGCCCAGAGAACATCACACCCTCGCTTTGGAGAGCAAGAACACCAGATAATAGAACCAGACAAGCAGCAGTAGGAGTGTTATCTCTCCGGAGAGCACCGAAGCTGGGTAAACTGCTCATGTGCCTCGCCTCGATCTGCTCTTCGTGCGATCTCCGCCCCCCGCCGAACCGAAAGGGGCCCGGTCCGCCGGCCCCATAGGTGTTTGAGGATCAGTTTCCCCGACATCTTTGGCGCCAGGTAGGGGGCGTCGAGATTGCGTGAACCTGATCCGGCATTCACACGAGATAAATCCTTATTCCCTTCATCAACATGCCACCGAAGAAGAAGACTTCGGCGGCGGCCGCTCCATCCACGTCACTTCCGCCACCGTTGGAGCAAATGAGTGGTGGGATGAACGCCGGCGGAAGAAAGGACGTCGATAAGGAAGTCCATGATGCCCCCAGGTCCAAGAACAAGGCTGCACAAACCTCGGCGACTGTACATGTTCTACGCCACTCTCAGGAGGCGCAAGATCAATAGCGTCATGGCACTAGCAGTGCCATACGCATGATAGCCCAAGACCAAGCTGGTGGATCTCGGAGCGCTCAAGACCAGTATGCACGTCAGCGCGCTGGTACGAGCGGGGCACGGTCGCCTGGACGGGATACTGCTCCTTCTAACATAGTTAGAAGTTCGAGCACGTCCCGCTCCTCGCGCCGTCCGCCACTACCACCCACTACCCCAGCAGAAGCTTTGGCGCGAGCTCAACTTCTCCTAGATCACCCTCCGACGTCAGACAAGATCCACGAATGGAGAGCCACCATTCAGAGTCTCATCGGCTACGCCAACGGCGACACTCCACGGCGGCCGAGCGCGTCGCCGCCGCGGCAGGACCGCCGGACGCGAGCCGGTGGCGATGAAACGGGCGGAGGTGCAACTACCATGCAATCACCGCCCCAAAGGACAAGATCGCCGACTCGTCAGATCCACCTCGACAGCGACTCCACTGCATCATCGGATCCACGAGCTCGTCGTGATCAGCGCCAAGTTCTTCATGATCGACAACAAGAAGACGCTCGAACCCGCATCGAGCGCCGAAGAGAAGCGCGACGTCAATCCGACAAGCGTGCTGGGCCCTCTGTTGACATGCATGCGCCAGGGGAACCAGGCGATCTGCCGTATGCGGTAGGTTGTCCTACGTTCACTCGTGAGCTGCGGCAAGTCCAGTGGCCCAGTACAAAGAACTTCAAGCCAGACGTACCGGAGAAGTACGACGGCAAGACGCATCCGTCAGAGTTCCTCAGCATTTACACTATTGCCGTGCAAGCTGCCGGGGGACGAGATGACAATATCCTTGCCAACTACTTCCCGTTGGTGCTCAAGCCCAATGTCAGGTCCTGGCTCATGCACTTGCCGGACAACTCCATATCCTCTTGGGCTGATCTGTGCCATCAGTTTGTCGGCGCCTTTACCGGCGGACACAAGCCTCGTGGCCAGGAGAGTGATCTTCATTTGCTCGCCCAGAAGGAAGGAGAGCCCCTGCGCAAGTACATTCAGAGATTCAGTAGCGTGCAGCACAACATCCCAGACGTCCACCCTGCCGCGGTGATCAGCGCGTTCCATCAGAACATGCGGAACCGTAGGATGCGGGAGGAAATGGCGATGTGCAAGATCAGGGACGTCAGTGAGTTATATGCACTGGCCGACAAGTGCGCGCGTGCTGAGGAACGGAGGAGACTCCCCGGAGAAAATATAAGAGCGGGAGGATCTGACAGCGAAGATGCCGCCCCGACAAGGAAAACCCGGTGGCGGAACAACAGAAGGAGGAAAGGCAAAGAAGTGCTAGTTGTTGAGCAGTCCGGCAACGGTGGCGGCGCCAAGGAAGCCAAAGCTGGTGACTCCGGCAAGGAGGTTGCCACGGAGGTGGCGGTCGCCGACAAGCAGGATGGCACCAACAAGCAGTATTGCAAGATTCACCGCACCAAGGGCCATGATCTTCAGAACTGCAAGAGGGTCAAGCAGCTTGTTGAGCAACAGAAAGCTGAATACGAGCGGCGCGACAAGGAGAAAGCCCAGGAAGGAGCTGGTAGATCCGGCAAGAAATGTTCCGGCCGAGGAGGACACCGCGGCAAGGCCAAGCAGCGGCAAGGTGACAGACCTCCTCGCGGCCGTGACAAGGATGAAGATGACGGCGACGATGAAGATATGGATGATGAGGAGACTGATGAGCAGGAGTTCCAGAAAGCTACAGAGGTCCTGTGCATTGACGGTGGTGCTTCTCTGCATGCCTCGCACAGCCAGCTCAAGGAGTGGATGCGGGAAGTTAATGCAGCAGAACCGCCCGTCGAGTCACGCAAGCCTCTGAAATGGTCCAGCACGCCTATCATCTTTGATATTGAGGACCACCCGGATCGCATAACTGCGGTCGGGTGCTTGCCGATGTTGGTTTCACCAACAATCCGCAACCTCAAGGTCACTAAGATGCTAGTTGACGGCGGGGCCGGTTTGAACTTGATCTCCTTCGTGGTGCTCCAGAAGCTCCAGATCCCTGACAGCGAGCTCGAAGAGACCGGCACATTTCAAGGAATCAACCCGGGAAGGAGCAAGCCAAAGGGAAAGATCACGTTGCCGGTAACATTTGGCAGTGAGCTGAACTTCAGGACTGAGAGGGTCACGTTTGACGTTGCCGATTTTCCATTACCTTACAATGGAATCCTTGGTCGTCCGGCACTCGCCAAGTTCATGGCAGCCTCTCACTATGCGTACAACGTACTGAAAATGCCAGGCCCAATAAGTGTCATCTCTGTCCTTGGCGACAAGAAGGATGCTCTTATCTGTACCGACAAGATCTACCGGGAAGCAGCAGCCGCAGCAGAACGAAGGACACTTGCCGTTGAAGCTCCCGGGGAGAAGAAGAAGACCAAGTCCAGCAAGAGCTCTGATGCCCACTCCGACAAGCGCACCTCTTCGGAGTGCTGCGCTACCGTCGAGGACGCACCATCGAGCTCCACCGGCAAGTACAAGAAGGCAATGGCAGCTCCACCTGAGACTAAGAAGGTGTCCGCCAAAGAGGATGGCACTGGTGGTACCTTCACCATCAGCGCCACTCTTGACCCCAAATAGGAAAGCGCGCTCGTTGCTTTCCTGCGGGCGAATGTCGACGTGTTTGCGTGGCAACCGTCTAATATCCCCGGTGTTCCCAGGAAAGTGATTGAGCACCACCTTGTCGTCTGTCCTCATGCGCGGCCCGTCAAGAAGAGAGTCAGGAAGCAGGCAGTTGAGCGCCAAGAATTCATCGCAGAAGAAATCAAGAAGTTGGAAGCAGCAGGCCTTGTCAGAGGAGTACTCCATCCCACGTGGTTGGCCAATCCTGTTGTTGTGCGCAAGGCTAACGGGAAATGGAGACTTTGTATTGACTTCATTGATGTTAATAAAGCTTGTCCCAAAGACCCATTTCCCTTGCCGCGTATTGACCAGATTGTTGACTCCACAGCCGGATGTGATTTGCTTTCGTTTCTTGATGCATACTCAGGGTACCATCAGATCTTCATGGCGGAAGAAGATGAAGAGAAAACCGCATTTATCACCCCGTGTGGCACGTACTGCTTCATACGGATGCCTTTCGGTTTGAAGAATGCTGGTTCAACATTCGCAAGGGTAGTCCACCATGCTTTTGAGCCACAAATACACAGAAATGTGGAAGCTTACATGGATGACATAGTGGTCAAGAGCAAGGACAAAGCGACCTTGATTCAAGATTTAGATGAGACATTTGCAAACCTGCGCAAGATCAACCTCAAGCTTAACCCCGAGAAGTGCGTGTTTGGAGTCCCTTCCGGCAAGCTTCTCGGGTTCTTCGTGTCTCAGCGGGGAATTGAAGCCAATGCCGACAAGATCAAAGCCATCAAGCAGATCGAAGCACCAAAGCGCATCAAGGATGTACGAAGGCTTGCCGGTTGCGTGGCTGCTCTCAGCAGGTTTATCTCTAGATCTGCTGAGCGCGCCCTGCCATTTTTCAAAATTTTGAAAAAGGCAGGTCCAATGAAATGGACTCCGGAAGCGGAGGCTGCGCTGCAGGACTTGAAGAGATACCTGTCCTCCACTCCAACGCTTGTCGCACCTAAGCCGCAAGAGAAGTTGCTGCTGTATATAGCAGCAACCAATCAAGTGGTTAGTGCTGCGTTAGTGGCGGAGAGGGAGGCAGATGATGAGCCAGCAACCACGGCAGATCCATCCAGCGACAAGCAGGGGGCTTCATCGACAAGCTCTGGTCCCGACAAACATGAGTTTGTGCAGGAGCATGATAAGATGCCAAGGAGAATGGTGCATCGCCCAGTTTACTTTGTCAGTTCCCTTCTGCAGGGGGCTAGATCAAGGTACTCTGGTGTGCAGAAGTTGCTTTTCGGCCTCCTTATGGCCTCGAGAAAGCTGCGCCATTACTTCCAAGCACATGAGATCACAGTCGTCACTCGCTTTCCGCTGAAGAGGGTACTGCAAAATCCAGAAGCAACAGGCAGGATTGTCGAGTGGGTGCTGGAACTGTCAAGCTTTGGCTCAAGTTTGAGAGCACCTCAACTATCCAAAGCAGAGCATTGGCAGAGTTCATAGCAGAATGGACGCCAACCCCAGATGAAGAAATTCCAGAAACGAGCATCCCCGTCAAAGAGGCAAGCAAAGAGTGGCTGATGTACTTCGATGGAGCCTTCTCGCTGCAAGGCACCGGTGCAGGTGTGCTGCTTGTCGCACCCACCGGAGAGCACCTCAAGTACGTAGTCCAGATGCACTTTCCCAAAGAGCAAGCAACCAACAATACTGCAGAGTATGAAGGATTGTTTGCCGGTCTCAGAATCGCAGCAGACCTTGGGATTAAGAAGCTCATTGTCAGGGGTGACTCACAGCTTGTCGTCCGACAAGTGAACAAGAACTACCAGAGTCCGTTGATGGAAGCGTATGTCGATGAAGTGAGGAAGCTAGAGGAGCACTTTGACGGCCTACAAATGGAGCATATCCCAAGAGCTCAGAATGATATTGCTGATGGCCTATCAAAGTGTGTCGCACTAAAGTTACCTGTGGAACCAGGGATCTTTGTGCTTAAGTTGACTCAACCATCCGTAACACCATCAACTGGACAAAGCAAAAAGAGGAAGTTGGTTTCTAGTGACTACTTTCCGGCAGAGCTTCCCGAAGCCGCCGCCAAGAAAGTCCCCAAGATCAACACCAAGGATGCTGAGGAGCAGTCTGCTCCGGCAAGCCTAATGATTTGTTCCGTTGAAGCAGACGCTCCCGACAAGTTTTGCTCCGGCAAGCTTGCCGGGGAACATCAAGCTCCGGCAGGGCCACAAGTCCCTGCCGTAGAAGCAGATGTTCCCGCAGCAGAAGATGTGCCTTTAGTCCTTGTTGTCGAGCCACAGGCTCCAGCATGGGCACAGCAGATTGTCCGTTTCCTTCAGACAGGAGAACTTCCCGAAGAGCAAGAAGAAGCGGAAAGAGTAGCCCGGCAGTCAAGTATGTACCAGTTTGTCGATAGCATACTGTACAGAAGAAGACTCAACGGTGTGAAATTGAAGTGTATTCGCCGGGAAGATGGACAAAAGCTGTTGGCGGAGATACATGGAGGCATATGTGGCCACCACATCGGCGCAAGAGCACTTGCCGGCAAAGCTTTCCGGCAAGGTTTCTTTTGGCCACAGCCCTCCAGGATGTAACTGCACAAGTAACCAAGTGTGAAGCGTGCCAGTTCCACTCCAAACAGATACACCAGCCAGCTCAAGCTCTCCAGACGATCCCTTTATCCTGGCCATTTTCGGTCTGGGGGCTCGATATCCTCGGCCCCTTCCCCCGAGCTGTCGGGGGCTTTGAGTACTTGTACGTCGCAATCGACAAGTTCACAAAGTGGCCGGAAGTGCAGCCAGTGAGGAAGGTGACAGCACAGTCAACAGTCAAGTTCTTCAGGTCGATTGTTTGCCGTTTTGGGATCCCTAACAGGATCATCACCGACAACGGCACGCAATTCACGAGCCGCACCTTCATGCAGTACGCCCAAGACCTTGGCACCAAGGTCTGCTTCGCTTCTGTTGCTCATCCGAGAAGCAACGGTCAAGCAGAGAGGGCAAATGCTGAAGTGCTGCACGGGCTCAAGACCAAAACTTTCGATAGGCTGCACAGATGCGGAAGGAACTAGATCGAGGAGCTGCCGGTGGTTCTTTGGTCGATCAGAACGACGCCAAATCGAGCCACTGGCCAGACACCTTTCGCTCTAGTCTATGGAGCAGAGGCAGTTCTCCCCACGGAACTCGTATACGGATCACCTCGAGTGCTCGCTTATGATGAGCTTGAGCAAGCGCAGCTGCGGCAAGACGACGCGCTGCTCCTCGAGGAAGATCGTCTTCAGGCTGCTGTACGAGCTGCTCGATACCAGCAAACTTTGCGACGCTATCATAGCCGCGAAGTTAAAGCCAGAAGCTTCGAGGAAGGCGACCTTGTTCTTCGGCGCGTTCAGTCTGCCAAGAATTCCAACAAGTTGACGCCGAAGTGGGAAGGCCCTTATCGGGTGAGACGAGTCACAAGGCCTGGTGCTGTCCGCCTTGAGACCGAAGATGGCATTCCAGTGAGCAACTCCTGGAACATAGAACATCTTCATAAGTTTTTCCCATAAGGCGCGGTTGCCGGAACCCGTTCCGGCAACCACCTTTTGTACAAGTCTTGCCGCTGTTGCATGTAATCCTTTGTACAAAGCCGGGCGCAGAACCCGTGCATAAGTAAAACCCTATGTGCTCCGCACAGCCTGTCCATTTCATGCGTTAGTTCCTTTCTTGCATGCAATTATCTGACACTTTGTGCAACACCTACATCCGGTAAGCAGTAACGAGCCGAAGAGCTCCATATTATTATTTTCTCTTCTTTCCTTTTCTTTTAAAGGAAAAGAAGGTTCTCCCGCACACAAGTTTGCCGGGGAGAAAGGAGAATATTGTGGTATGAGCCAGGCGTCGTTCAAGCAAAGACTTGCCTTACCGGGAAGCAAATAACAGAAAAGCTAAGTTGCCAAAGTTTGAGCAATCACTTTTTTAAATTTTTGAGTTATCTTCCTCGAACGACCCTGCTTTGTATGGAAAACCTGTGCGCGGAGGAACCAACTCGTGGCTAGTTGCGCCCTTACTTTGTTTCGAGTCCGCTCAACAACTTAAGCGTGCTGCATCTAGTCGCGACAAGGTTTCTTGTCGGAAGCAGCGTCGCCAGCAGGCTGCTGAAGTTCCGCACTCGGCGCTCGCGGCTCGGGCGCCTGCGCCGACAAGTTCCCTAGAAGCGTAGGGTGAAAACATACAAAGGAAGGAATCTAGTAGAGGAAATAACATTGCAATTGATAACAGAAATAAAGTTATATTACAAAGATAACTTGTCGCACCTCTAACAGACTGTTTTCATAACATGATTAGCAGCGATAAGGGAAAAGAAGAAATGGGCGGCCTAATCTACGCGCCCGCCCTCGACTCGCTTGATCTCGCTCACCTTGTCCACAATGGGTGCGACAAGGGCCTTGAGTGCGTCCAGATCGGTGTCAGGCGGCAAGGATCGGAGGACGTTGGTGAAGCTGAGGCCTGGGTTGCGGAAGGCCACCTTCATCAGCACCTTCTGGAGAACCCCAGCGCAGATTTTGCGTGACTCGTCGGCCAGCTGCTTTGGGATCCTTTCCCGGAGCCGCTGGAGTGCCGTCGCCACGCCCTTGAAGAATAGACTGAGCTTGGCGCTGGGTTGAAGGCTCTCATCGGAAGGATACCCAAAGTCCTCCATCCCCAGCTGCGCCAGCTCCTCGTTGATGACGGCGGCAGTGTTCACCAGACCCTCGGTCCAGTGCTCCACTGTGTCTCTGAAGGAGTTCTGGGTGACTGCAATGCTCTCCAGCAGCGCCGCGTCAGCCTTGACCTTCTCCGCCAAGGTCTTCTCCCGCTCCTTGGCGGCCTCCAGCGTCTGCGTCAGCGTGGCCAGCTTCAGCTCCAGGTCTGCTTTGGAATCCTTGGCGGCGCTGAGCTCCTTGCCCCTCTCAGCGAGAAGGCCTTGCAGTTCACCATGGGCGGCGGCATCCTTCTCCCGCTCACGCTTGAGAGGGGCAATCTCCTCGCTGCTCTTCCCAATATCGGCCTCCAGCGGCGCCACCTTCTCCTCTAGCTCCTTATTGGCGGCCTCTGCAGTTGCCGCGGCATCCTTTGCCTCCTTGAGCGCCCCGCCAAGTGCTCGCTCGCGCTCGGCGAGCTCTTCCTCGTAGCTGTCGAGGTGGGCCTTCCGCTGCACTAGCTCGCCTTCCCGCGCGGACTGCTTCTCGGCAGCAAGCCTTTGTTCCTCCTTAGCCTCGGCCTTCTCGAGAAGAAAGGCCGTGCGCTCCTCGTCTACTCACTGCCGCTCCTGCGCCAGGGATCCAAGAGCTTCTTGATTTTGTCCCCGGAGCTCCCCCGCGCGCTTCTCCATGTCAACTCCCGCTTTCGCGACAAGCGCTTCCCGGGAAGCCAGCTTGGCTTGCCGGGTGCGGTAGAGTGACAGCAGCTTCCGCAGCAGCTGCTCCTCCTCAGGCTCGCCGCTGCTGCTGCCGGGCGCGTCAACCAATGACAGCCCAGCAGAGGCGAGCACCTCCCCGTCAAAAGTCTCCCCCTCGACTGGCGCCCTGGAGCTCGACGCCCAGGGTAGTTTGATGAAGATGTTGTCACCGGCCTGCAAGTAGGCGCCGGGCTGGGGCTCCTCGGAGCCCGGCTCCGCGGAAGCGGCAGAGGGTTCGGCGGTCGGTGCAGCGCCCGGCGCTCCTGCGGCCTCAGGGTCGTCAGTGCGATCGCCCGATCCCTCGCCGGCTTCCGCAGCAGCAGCCCCGGCGGCCTCCTCGCCGGCGGTCTCATCAGCACCGGCACCTTCCTCGCCGGTGCCCTCTGTCTCCATTGGCTCAGCCGAAGATGGGTCTGAAGAACGAAGAAGGGAGAAAAATCAATCAAAAATTCAAGGAAAGAAAAACAGAAGAAGCAGAACCCAAGGGAAAGTTTTTGGGCAAGTGGATTACCTGCGCCAAGATCTTCAGTTGCGGCCTCAGTCGCCGCAGGATCAGTAGTGCCATCCCTTGCCGGAGAGTCCCCCCTTGCCGGAGAGCGCTCCCTTGCCGGGGACTCCTCCCTTGGCGGCGCAGTCGAAGCAGGTGGCACTTCGGGACCGGCCTCCGGGCGCTCCTGATGAGGCTGCTCTGCTCCTGCACAAGTCAACAAGCAAGATATCAACAAAGGAAAAAGCACTCAAGCGCGCCCGACAGCAGAAGGCGAAACTATGAACTTACGCTGGGGGCTGCACTAGGGGCTGCTCCGAGGGGTGATTGCCGGGTCCGTCAAGGTGGTCTCGGACCCACCTCCTGCCGACGCGATGGGGTCATCCTCGATGACGATCACCGCGGCCTTGGCCCTCTTCGCCGCTCTCTGGGCCAATGTTCTGAAAAGAAAAGAGTCCAAATTGGAGCAAGTCAGATACAAGATATAAACAGCAAGATTGAAGGATTATAAGGGCACCAAAGAAACTCACTCTTCTTCCTCCTCATCGGAGCTGAGCGCGGAAAGATCGAAGTCCGGCCCTCCTCCGGTGCGGCGAGGTGGAGGAGTAGGATCCCTTGCCCGCTTGGCAGGGGCAGTGGCAGTGGCCCGGGAAGATCCCGCTCCAGTTGCCGCTGCTGCATGAGGCGCTCCCGCGGCAACATTGCTTGCCACGGTAGAGCGCATCGCGCGGCTCGGTGGCTGTGGAGCCGGCTGCCGCCCTGCTGCGTCCCCGGCCCTGCGAAGGTGCCTCCTTGGCGGGGCCGGGGGCTCCGCCTGCGGCAAGCTCTCTGAAGGTTCAGCCTCCTCCTCGCCGGCCTCGCTCGACTCGGCTTCAGAACCGGCAGGCTCCTCCTCGCCCATGAACTCCGCGCGTTCGGCAAGGTTTGCCGCCTCTGCAGCCTCCGCCTCCTCCACAGTGAACCCAAACACACCCGCAGCAGCTGCGGCCGCAGCCTCTTCCGCCCTAGTAGCGATGAGCTGCAGCTCCTCGTCGGTGGTGTCACGGGTGAGGCTCTTTTGCTCGTCGGCGCGGACCGGCAATTCCTCCAAGGTGTCGAAGAACGCTCGCACAACGTCATCCGCAGGCTCTTGCCAAGTTGGGACGATGCCGTGTGAATCACACAACAGCATCATGGCGCGATCCGGTCAAGCGAAGAGTTATTGCACAAAGGAACTACGCCCCTCGGCAATGTGAATGGATGCTGGGGGTCGCGTTTGAATAATTCCAAGAGCATTGCGTCCAACTCCAAGACAGTGAAGTTGTAGTTGAGGCCCGGCCGCAGCCTCATGATGTCCGCCGAATTCTTGAATTCCCAGGCGGGCCTCCTCCTCTCCTGCAGGGGGGCAATGCGGCGGCGGAGGAAATCTGCCACGACAGCACCTACGGTGAGCCCGGCAAGCCTGAGGCGAAGAATCCTAGTGATGGCGATCTTCAGCCTCTCGTCTTCCGGGGCCATGTTGCTCCAGTTATTGCCGCGCACTATTGGAGTTTGGCGCACGGCGGTGAAGGGCTGCGGATCCTCCTCGACGATCCAACACCACTCCGCTCTCCACTCCTCCCACTTGCTGCGAAGCTCACCCTCCAAGTACGCCTCTTTCTTGCTGACTCTCGAGACCCAGGCAATCCCTCCGGCAAGCGGCTCTCCTCTCTCTACCCGAGGTATGAAGAAGTGGCGGAAAAGGGCTACACTAGGGTGGACTCCGACAAAGTTTTCGCACAAGTGTGCGAAAACTGCCATGGTCAAGACATCATTGGGGGTGAAGTCAAGGAGGCGGAAGCCATACGTGTTCATAATGTCACAAAAGAACTCCGAGAAGGGCGGGCAGAGCCCGCAGTAGAAGAATAGCGGGAAGAACGGGTACCCATTTGGAGCCGACTCCGAGGCAGTGGCTGGGAGTACCCTCATGCGCGGATGCGCACGCGTCTCCGTCGCCCAAAAGAGGTAGAAGTACTCCCTCAGCTCCTGCACGCCGAGTTGGGGGTGAAGATCGCCCGCTCCTTCCGCAGCGCCGCGAGCCGCTGCGCCTCGGCCGACTTCACGCCCTTTCCCTTATCGGCTTTCGGGGCCATGGCGGAGGTGGTGGAGAAGGTCGACGGCGTGGTGAT
>NC_041386.1:298522738-298545831 GCF_002162155.2 Triticum dicoccoides | reverse complement strand
TTCGAGAAGAAGGGGGGAGCGGCGGAGTTTGTGAAGAAGGAGTAGCAGCAACTAGCGAGGGGGAACGAACTGCCCCTGTTTCCTCTGCTTATAAAGAGGGACGGGGCGGACGTTTCGGCCTTCCACTTAAACAACCACCCACGATCTCTCCCACGATGCCGCATTCAACGCGTGCCGTTATGGGAGAGTGCGGTGGATACGGAACAAGATTTGGCGTGGCCCAGCCCGCATGTGCCCGTGCCCTGTCTTGGGCCTGGCCCAACAACGCTCGGCACCGTGTCTGGCCCAGGCCCGGGGGCTCCTGTCGGTGTACTAGAATAGGGGTACCCTAGTACCCCGAACTTGTGCACGGGCAGTTGCAGCACCCCGCGGCAAAGGCTTGCTGGGTGATCGCCAAGTTCCCCCAAGGTTCCCTTGGAGCCATCCAAGAACAAAGTATTTAAGCTAAGGAGACAAGACCCCGGCAAGAGGAGCTTGCCGGGAAGGCCAACCAGGGCGCTCCAATGAACTTGCCGCGACGTGCCACGCGCTCCGGCAAGGCAACAAGGCCCCGGCAAGAGGAGCTTGCCGGGAAGACAATCCAAGGTACCTCGAAGCCCGGTGAGCGACAAGCTACCAGACCCGACAAGATAACAACAGCGGCAAGGCGCTTGCCGCGGCAGGCGGCCACTCTGCGCCCACGCTCCAGCGCATCCACCAACGTGTCGCTCTGGGGGCCTCTCCGGGCATACGTGGCGGGAGGCTGTGCAGCCAGCGGTGCGCAGTGGCATGCGAAGCTGACAAGATTGCCATCGTGGCGAACGGTGGCGCCCCTAACGGTCCTTTCCTGCACTGTTCGGGCGACTCAGACGGGCATTTAATGTCCTTGTCCCCTGCCGTCAGGGTTAGGTAGGGTGCACTGTACAAGCAACTGTATCAACTACCTCGCTTTTTACGTTTTTACCCTCCTCTGCGTTGCCACCTGTCGGTGACCCCTTTAGCGTATAAAAGGAGGCCCATACGCAACGTAGAGGGGGTTCGGCTCAGAGGTTCGAAGCCTCAGACAGTTTGCTTCGATCCATCCGTAGCCCAGAGAACATCACACCCTCGCTTTGGAGAGCAAGAACACCAGATAATAGAACCAGACAAGCAGCAGTAGGAGTGTTATCTCACCGAAGAGCTCCGAAGCTGGGTAAACTGCTCGTGTGCCTCGCCTCGATCTGCTCTTCGTGCGATCTCCGCCCCCCCGCCGAATCGAAAGGGGCCCGGTCCGCCGGCCCCATAGGTGTTCGAGGATCAGTTTCCCCGACACACCCGATCGTTTAGTATGCTGCTATTGCTTTCTTCATGACTTATACATGTTCCTATAACTATGAGATTATGCAACTCCCGTTTACCGGAGGAACACTTTGGGTGCTACCAAACATCACAACGTAACTGGGTGATTATAAAGGAGTACTACAGGTGTCTCCAAAGGTACATGTTGGGTTGGCGTATTTCGAGATTAGGTTTTGTCACTCTGATTGTCGGAGAGGTATCTCTGGGCCCTCTCGGTAATGCACATCACATAAGCCTTGCAAGCATTACAACTAATAAGTTAGTTGTGAGATGATGTATTACGGAATGAGTAAAGAGACTTGCCGGAATTTTTTTGAAATTACTACGAAACCCAACAAAGGTCCCATATAATGAAAGCCCCAAACATTAAATGGTTCAATAACAAGTGAATAATTCATAGGCATTTCTTAACGTCTACTAATATTACAAATTCTTTGACATTCATCACAAGACAGAACAAACTTACGTGCATCCTTGAAGAGAGTAGGCCAATAAAAACCGGATTGCAATACCTTATGTGTAGTTCTATCTCCAGCATGGTGTCCTCCATAAGCCTCGGAATGGCACTTGTGTATGATATGTTCCTGTTCATGCTCAGGTACATAACGTCTGATAACACCATCTACTCCTTCTTTATAAAGATGTGGGTCATCCTAGAAGTAATTTCTTAAATCATAGAAGAACTTTTTCTTTTGCTAGTATGTGAAGCTAGGTGGTATAAACTTAGCAACAATATAATTAGCATAATCAGCATACCATGGAGCAGTACAAGAAGCATTTATGACAGCCAATTGTTCATTAGAAAAGCAATCATCAATAGGTAGTGGGTTATCAAGAACATTTTCTAACCTAGACAAGTTGTCTGCAACGGGGTTCTCAGCTCCCTTTCTATCAATAATATGCAAATCAAATTCGTGTAGTAAGAGAACCCATCTAATAAGTCTAGGTTTAGCATCTTTCGTTTCCATAAGATAATTAATAGCAACATGATTAGTGTGAATAGTTACTTTAGAATCAACAATATAAGGTCTGAACTAATGACATGCAAATACAACTGCTAAAAATTCTTTTTCAGTAGTAGCATAACTTCTTTGGGCACTGTCTAGAGTTTTACTAGCATATTGGATAACATTTAATTTCTTATCAACTCTTTGTCCTAGAACAACCCCTACAGCATAATCACTAGCATCACACATAATTTCAAATGGTAAATTCCAATCAGGTGGGTGAACAATAGGTGCAGAAACCTGAGCTTTCTTAAGTATTTCAAATGCTTCTACACAATCATCATCAAGGACAAAAGGGACATCTTTTTTGTAAGAGAGTAGTCAGAGGTCGAGAAATTTTAGAAAAGTCCTTAATGAACCTGCTATAAAAATCGGCATTACCTAGGAAACTTCTTATACCTTTAATGTCCTTAGGACATGGCATCTTTTCAATAGCATCAACCTTAGCTTTATCAACCTCAATACCTCTTTCATAAATTTAATTCCCCAAGACAATACCTTCATTAACCATAAAGTGGCACTTATCCCAATTGAAGACAAGATTAGTTTCTTCACATCTCTGGAAAAATCGATCAAGGTTGCTTAAGCAATCACCAAAAGAAGTTCCATAAACAGAGAAATCATCCATGAATACCTCAACAATCTTTTCACAAAAGTTAGAGAATATAGTAGTCATACATCTTTGAAAGGTAGCAAGTGCATTACATAAACCAAAAGACATATGTCTATAAGCAAAGGTACCGAAAGGGCAAGTAAAAGTTGCCTTTTCTTGATCCTCTTTTGATACAGGAATTTGAGAGAAACCAGAATAACCATCTAGAAAGCAAAAATGTGTATGTTTGGATAATCTTTCTAGCATTTGATCAATAAAAGGTAAAGGGTAATGATCCTTTTTAGTAGCTTTATTTAATTTGCGGAAATCAATTACCATTCTATAACCTGTAACAATTCTTTGTGTTATCAATTCATCTTTACCATTAGGAACAACAGTAATACCTCCCTTCTTAGGGACACAATGGACATGACTTACCCATTGACTATCAGCAACGGGATAAATTATACCTTCCTCCAGAAGCTTTAGTATTTCTTTTCTTATCACTTCTTTCATCTTAGGATTTAACCATCATTGGTGATCAACAACCGGTTTAGCATCCTTCTCCAATTTTATTTTGTGCTGACATAAAGTGGTACTAATGCCCTTAAGATCATCAAGAGTATATCCAATAGCAGCACAGTGCTTCTTCAGAGTTTTCAACAATTTCTTTTCTTCATGCTCTGAAAGGCTAGCACTAATAATAATAGGATATATCTCTTTCTCATCAAGATAAGCATATTTAAGAGTATTAGGTAAAGGTTTAAGCTCAAGCACGGGATCACCCTTGGGAGGAAGAGGATCCCCTAGAATTTCAACAGGCAAGTTGTTCTTCAAAATAGGTCCCTGTTTAAGGAATACTTCATTTATTTCCCTTCTTTCATTCATAAACATATCATTTTCAAGGTCTAGCAAATATTGTTCTAAAGGATCACTAGGAGTCATGACAATAGAAGCAAGACCAATAATTTCATCTTTACTAGGCAATTCTTTATCATGGGGTTGTCTACGGAATTTAGCAAAATTAAACTCATGAGACATGTCCCCTAAACCCACAGAAACAATATCCTTATTGAAGTCTATCTTAGCATTAACAGTATTCAAGAAGGGTCTACCAAATATAATGGGACAAAAGTCACCTTGTGGGGAACCGAGAACAAGAATATCAGCAGGGTATTTAACTTTCCCACCCAAGACTTCAACATCTCTAACAATCCCAACTGGTGAAATAGTATCTCTATTGGCGAGCTTAATTGTAACATCCATCTCGTCTATCTCAGCAGGTGCAATATCATGCATAATTTCTTTGTATAAGGAATGAGGTATTGCACTTTCACTAGCACCAATATCACATAAGCCATGATAACAATGACCTCGTATTTTAATAGAAATAATAGGCATGCCTACAACAGGTATATGTTTATTTTTAGTATCAGGTCTAGCAATTGCAGAAGTAAATAAAATGCCCATCAATATTATCAGCCAAGAGATCTTTAACCATAGCAACACTAGGTTCAACTTTAATTTGCTCAGGGGGTTTGGGTGTCTTAATATTACTTTTGTTGACCATAGTTGAAGCTTTAGCATGATCCTTTATTCTAACAGGGGAAGGTGGTTTCTCAATATAAGCAGTAGGAACAACATGATCATTATAAGTGATAGTCTTTTCTTCAACTTTAATAGGTGCAACTACTTTTACTTCAATGGGAGGATTATATTTAAACCACTTCTCCTTAGGGAGATTAACATAAGTAGCAAAGGATTCACAGAAAGAAGCTACTATCTGAGAGTCAAGTCCATATTTAGTGCTAAATTCACGGAAAGCATCGGTATCCATAAAAGATTTAACACAATCAAACTTAGGTGTTATACCTGACTCCTTACCTTCGTCGAGGTCCCAATCTTCAGAGTTGCGTTTAATTCTTTCCAATAAATCCCATTTTAATTCAATAGTCTTCATCATAAAAGATCCAGTACAATAAGTATCGAGCATGGAGTGATTACTAAGAAAAAGGCGAGCATAAAAATTTAGAATAATCATTTCTCTTGAGAGATCATGATTGGGGCATGAATATAACATTGACTTAAGCCTCCCCCAAGCTTGAGAGATGCTTTCTCCTTCACGAGGCCAAAAATTATATGTATAATTACGATCATGATGAACCAGATGCATAGGATAAAACTTCTGATGAGATTCCAATTTCAATCGTTGGTAATTCCATGATCCAATATCATCACATAGCCTAAGCCTTGTCAATGAATCTCCCTTCAAAGATAAAGGGAAGACCTTCTTATTGATAACATCCTCGGGCATACTTGCAAGCTTAAATAATCGACAAACTTCATCCACATAGATTATGTACAAATCGGGATGTAATGTTCCATCACATGTGAAAGGGTTAGCTAGCAGTTTCTCTATCATACCCGAAGGAATTACAAAGTAAACACTTTCAGTAGGTTCAGTAGGTTGAGGAGCAACTCTTTGCTCTACTGGTAGGGGTGAATATACCCCGAACAAGCCCCTCAAAGGATTGTGTTCCATAGTAACAAGTGACAGTAAATTTCAGCACACTGTATAAATTTTTCCTTACCAAATTCCACCTACCAATGGCGCTTCGCTCCCCGGCAACGGTGCCAGAAAAGAGTCTTGATGACCCACAAGTGTAGGGGATCTAACATAGCATTTTCGATAAGTAAGAGTGTCGAACCCAATGAGGAGCAGAAGGAAATGATAAGCGGTTTTCAACAAGGTATTTTCTACAAGCAATGAAATTATCGGTAACAGATAGTTTTATGATAAGGTACTTTGTAACGGGTAACAAGTAATGCAAGTAAATAAGTTGCAGCAAGATGGCCCAATCCTTTTTGTAGCAAAGGACAAGCCTAGAAAAACTCTTATATAAAGGAAAGCGCTCCCGAGGACACATGGGAATTATCGTCAAGCTAGTTCTCATCACATTCATATGATTCACGTTCGGTACTTTGATAATTTGATATGTGGGTGGACAGGTGCTTGGGTACTATCCTTAATTGGACAAGCATCCCACTAATGATTAACACCTGTTGCAAGAATTGGCAACTACAATAGAAGTATTAAGGTAGACCTAACCATAGCATGAAACATATGGATCCAAATCAGCCCCTTACGAAGCAACACATAAACTAGGGTTTAAGCTTCTGTCACTCTAGCAACCCATCATCTACTTATTACTTCCCAATGCCTCCCTCTAGGCCCAAACAATGGTGAAGTGTCATGTATTCAACATTCACATGACACCACTAGAGGGATGACAACATACATCTCATCAAAATATCGAACGAATACGAAATTCACATGACAACTTATAGCAAGACTTCTCCCATGTCCTCAGGAACAAACGTAACTACTCACAAAGCATATTCATGTTCATAATCAGAGGGGTATTAATATGCATAATGGATCTGAACATATGATCTTCCACCAAGTAAACCAACTAGCATCAACTACAAGGAGTAATCAACACTACCAGGAACCTACAGGTACCAATCTGAGGTTTGGATACAAAGATTGGATACAAGAGATGAACTAGGGTTTGAGATGAGATGGTGCTGGTGAAGATGTTGATATAGATTGACCCCCTCCAGATGAGAGGATTGTTGGTGATGACGATGGTGATGATTTCCCCCTCCCGGAGGGAAGTTTCCCTGGCACAACAGCTCCGCCGGAGCCCTAGATTGGTTCCGCCAAGTTTCCGCCTCGTGGTGGCGGAGTTTCGTCCCGTGAGCTTGCTTATGATTTTTTTCTTGATGAAAGACTCCATATAGCCAAAGATGGGCATCAGAGGGCCACTAGGGGCCCACGAGGCAGGGGCGCGCCCAGGGGGGTAGGGCGCGCCCCCACCCTTGTGGACGATGGGTGGCCCCCCTTTGGTACATCTTTCGCCCAATATTTTTTTAAATATTCTGAAAATAATTCCCGTGGAGTTTCGGGACTTTTGGAGATGTGCAAAATAGGTCTCTAATATTTGCTCCTTTTCCAGCCCAGAATTCTAGTTGTCGGCATTCCCCCTCTTCATGTAAACCTTGTAAAATAAGAGAGAATAGGCATAAGTATTGTGACATAATGTGTAATAACAGCCCATAATGCAATAAATATCGATATAAAAGCATGATGCAAAATGGAAGTATCACCAATCAAGCTTGGTATTAACAATACCGTAGTAATCATTTATGACCATAAGGAGCTTGACCTTTACCCTTGACTCTCGCATAACATCACAAATATCCAACAAGTTGCTACTCACGGTACCACAGTGATCCTCTCACGATAACATAAATATCAACCAACTTCTTTCATCATCGAACCAGGGTTGTTATTAAGCACATCATTATTATTACTATTGACACATAGTGTGACCGACACGAACTGAGCCCTTATCCGTGGGTGCGGCTATCGATAGATTTATCACACACACGCTGTTGAGGTTAGCACACTGTACCCACACCACGAAACCCATGGCCTCATGCTCCCATTCGGGTGGACAAACGGCGTTCCGACAAAACCTTCCTACTGCCATGACACTCTCCCGGCCACTCCGACCAACTCCCCTTTGGGCTAAGTCCTGGGTTGCCCCGTGCCTACCAAAGGCACCAACGGCCACCATCGTGGCAACACGGTCCCATTCGGGGACAAGGATCCTTACAAAAATAACGGGCACACAAGGCTTATGCCGTCCTACCTGGCCAAGGTAGCGTCCGTGCATAACCTTCCCTCGCGGGAGGCACCAATGAGAGGCATGACAATAGACCTAGTTAGGACCCCCCCCATAAGGTAAGCGTGGTTGCACTGGTCAGCTCGATATGGTGGCACCATGACTCAGCCAACAGTTGTTCAAGTTCAATTTAATCCGGTTAAACTTGAATGCAATATGCTGAGTCATGATAAAAATAACATGATGCAACTACAATGCATGAACATGATATTAACATAAGCATGGGGGTGCATCCCAATCAACGAGCATAGCAACATCTAACCATTTATCAAGATGACCATACTGACGAGCATGGATATCACAACTAGAACACTACCCATAGCATAACATGGCAACTAGCATCAACAATAAATACCATGTAATAACATAACGATAAAACTACCATGCATGTATTTAATCAACTAGATGCAAAGGAGCATGCGTAACAACGGTACTCGGAACAGATGATAGTCAGGCACCGAAGACCATCACCAACATGTACTACTACCAAACAATGCCAATATTAAAGTAAAACTAGCATGAAGAACATAATAACAGAGTGCGTGAAAACATAGCATGACGGTAAACACCGATTAATAAGCATTACCGCAATACCGACCGCAGTAGCAAAACAAACAGACAGTTATTAAAGATTCAAGTTGAAAACCAATACTTCTGCATGGCTATCATGCAAATGGTGGTTGTGGCTTGCCTGGGGATGAAGAAGGCTCCGAGGAGAAGTGCAGAATGGTCACGAAAAGATTTGCCGAAAAAGATTCTCTCTTGGAGGGGGTTGATTATGGGCAAGTGTAAAATGGTCATTTCGAGTATGTCAAACCATAGTGAAAATGGTACCAAAAGTTCGGGCTCGGCGAGACGAAGAGGTGGGCTTTGGATTCACCTCATTTGGAGTTACGAGTAAAAAGTTGTGAAGTGATGAAGACCAGGGAATTTTCTGCAAAAATATCATGACAAATAAGTCCCTGAGTGGATAAGGCAGAAGCAGGTTTTGAGTAAATACGTTTTCCAGAGATGAAAATGTACTTACTCCTGAAGTAGAAATGAATGTGCTTTCGGTTAAGGGAAAGCATACCCCATGGAATACGTCTCCACTTAACCACATTAGCGGGCCGGCTCGGTCAACGCGTGAGGCTGACGCGCATGACGTACTAGTAGGGGGAGGGGGGTCGTCGTCTTCCTCGCTTCCTCTCGCTTGCCCGCCCGGCCAGAGGGCAAGGCCGGCGCCGACGGCCGTGCTCGCAGCTCCGGCCACCAACGGCGAGCCCGACCTACCGTTGGACTCAGGGGACGGAGAAGGGCCCGCCTATGGGTGGCGCGGTCGCCGGAGAGGTCGGAGGCGAGCGGGGCATCACCCGCGGCGAACGGCGATTTTGGTCAGAAGTGGGCACATGTCCACTGGCCACGGGAGGAAGAGGCGATGGGCGGGGAAGAACCAGAGGGCTATAAGTGATCTACTGGTGTTGGAATGGAGGAGAGAGGGCATCGGGGTTGAGCCAATATAGGCCATGGCCGATGCGGGCACGGCGGCCATGGAGGGAACCAGAGAGCTCTTTGAGCTTGGGAGAGTAGCGGGATGGGGTCCTGGGAGGTGGAGGAGTGGCTTGGTGAGCTCGGGGGGGTCTCGGGGGAGGGCTTAAATAGGTGCGAGGCAAGGAGGCTGAGCTGGCATCACCGTGGATACGTGTCGGGTGCCCCAGACGCGTGTGCGCACGCAAGGGCTTGGAATAAGGCGACGAGAGAGCACAAGAGGGAGAGCTCACGGGGAAGAGGAGGCCAAGAGGCACGGGGAGGGACCGGCTGAGACGAAGAAAGATCCAAAGGGACACTTTTTGACCATGGGCGCGATGTCTAGCTCCGGCAAGGAGGCTTCGGGAGGGGGCAGGGACATGAGAGCGACGAGAGAGGAAGGGGGAGTCAGGTCGGCACGCTCGGATGCGAGAAAACCGTCGAGGCAGAGCTGGCCGGCGTGTCCCGATGCCCAGAGCGCGACCACCGTTGCTAGAGCGCGCGCATAGACCCACAAACGACGCGGTCACCACTACGCCCGACGAGGAGGTGACGCAAGAGGCAGGCAAACATTGTCCAGAGTGTTGTCTTTCCATCACAGGGGCTGTGGGAGTTGAAGGAGCATCAAAAGAAGCCAAGTTGATGTGTGAGTGATCATCTAAAGTTTGCTGTATCAAATTCAGCTGCGCACTTCTGATCACCAGGGATTTGATTGGTTCAAAAATGGAGGTGTCTGGAGTGATTAGATGAGGAAGGACTATGATCCTGTTAAGTTTGAGGGGAAATGGATCACCAAACAACAAGGTTGCTTTGTAACATCAGATTAGGTCCAGACACTTGATCATGATGATGCACTCACATGGAGTATCAACTTGATCCAAAATTTGGCAAGGAAAGGTTATTTGGCCATATTAAGATGCTCCAAAAGATTTCATACCAATTGGATAAACCAAAAATGGTACTTGCTTCACAAGCATTTCCACTGACCAAAAACTTGCAAAAATTCTAGAGGGAAAATGGCTATATAGAATATGCCCAAATTGGGTGGAGATAGGTTATGCGGATAAGAGAAGGCCTCGAAAAATTTACAGCCATAATGGAGCAAGATAAAATATACTTGGTTCACTAACTGAAAATTTGGACAAGAACAAAGATTTGAAGCTGTGCCCTCATGGAGGCGTGTCATGACCCTAAATCTTGTGGAGAGATTTTATTTGATGATATGAAAGACCATGCAAAAATTCAACTCAATTGGATTAACCTAGCTAGTACTTCCTTCACAACCAATTCCCTTAGACAGGAACTTTGAAAAATTGCTCAGGAATATTTACTAGGCAAATTAAATTGTAATTTGTCATGAGGCAATTATTTGGACATGAAGAGATGTCCAAGAAGTTTGGAGTCAATTGGGCAAAGATAAATGGCACTTGCTTCACAATCTGCCATTCAGGACAGAATAGGAAAAGAATTATTTGAGGATGATGGGAAACATGGCCAATGAAATATTTTTCCATATTTGAGAAATATATGACCCAAAAAATTTATGAGAATTATTTGGGAATTTTAGGAGTGATGGAAATATAGGTTGCTTCACAACCTAGGGCAAATTGAGTTATTCCTTTAATAGAAAAGGGATATCCCCAATAAAAAGAATATTGGGATTTGGGCTAGGATGAAAAAGGAAATTTCTAGGGAAGGATTTGGGCATGGCAAGCAACTGTGGAAGCAAAGAAGAGTTCTTCTTCTTCAGTTTCCAGACCACATAGCCACGACAAAAGAAATCTCAGGTAAAAACCTCAGAAAATCAAAAGAAAAAGAAAGGGCCAAAAATCAAGCTATTACAAACCTTAGCCCCTTAAAGAAATCTCATCCTCGAGATTTGGTTGCTCAGGGAACAAGTATGAATATACTGACTTAAGGAAACCGTTTCCAACTCGGGTCTCCCTTTTCCATTATTGTTGTTCCCACTAAATTTTTACCTGACTGGCTCTGGGTGGTCTGATTCACTATATCCATATTCTGGCTTCATGAAAGATCTTACTTGGCTTGTTCATGCTTATACTGGCTCCAATTATTTTCATATTAGCTGACTTAGCTGAGATTCCATGACTGAAATATGTGTCTGTCTCACAAATCCGAGAGTGATTTCCAATGGGTGCGTCATCCAGCAATGACAACCTTTCATGAAGTTGTGGCCACATTTTCCTGGTGAACACCCAAGCTCTGACTCCTTGCATTAGGTTTCTTCACTGAATGCAGGTCCTTTGGTTCCAAATTGTGAGTTGAGGCATAACCGTTTCCTGACAGATTCTGACCCGTCGCAGAATTTTCTGAATCATCTTAACTGTCTCCACCTTCTGGAGTATCAGATCTGTTCCAAATATTCGACTGTCGCTTGCCGGGGCCATCATGAAGGGGTACGATCTTACATGATAATATCCGCAGATTCGACAGACAGTGGTTCTGGCAGAAGAATTTGGCTCACCACAGGCTATCCTTTGATAATCCTCATAAGTGAGGGCACATGCCCCGACATCCTGATTATTCATTCTGTCGGCATATACATGGGGATAGTAGGTTGTGCGATGCTTTACCACAGTTGCTGGAGTCACACTGTTGATTTGACCTTTGGTCTGACTTTGCAAATTCGGACATTTGATAATGACAAATATTAGGTGAATATCCATGGTGATCCATACTGACTCAGAGTGTCCGGGTATCTGCACCATGTGGGTCTTACAACCATTTTCATAACTGCATCATCGGTCTTGCTACTCCATTACTGTTTTCCTTGTCTGGATCCTTGGCTGAAAGAGCTCGGTCATATTGCTTCTTCGTGTGACAATGGATTCTATCGGGTGCAATATTCTGACATGCGTACTCTTATCCTCATTTCTTGACATGGTAGCATTATTCAAATTGTCGGTTCATCACCTCTCAAGTTCTAACCGTAGAAAAATGATCATCTGAACCCTTGCAAGAAATTGGAAAATAAATCAGTAGCCACTAGAATGGTCTTTACAACTCAGATCTGGGACATTACCGAGATAACTCAACCACGGCTTAGGACGGCTGAAAAGCAACTCAGAACAGGAGACCGGGTTGATAAGAAGAAAGTGGCAGCTCCCTAAAATAGCGAGAAGCATCTATAGGGCTACTGTCACAAAAAGAAACTCAACAGCTGTATGAGACGGCCGAAAATTAGCTCGGAACTCATGACAGTCGTTGAAGAGATAAATAAAAATAGGCATCCACCCCGCATAGCTAAAAACGGCTCAGATCACAGGCGTGGTGCCGTTACTGGAGAAAGAAGACAAGGGCTCATCAGGATCATCTTCCAGGTTCAGAGGTACTTGTACTGAGCTCATTCCTTTGTCACAATGTGGTGTATAGCTGGCTTCCTTCTTTTTACAATCCTCATGTGCCTGTCAAATATGCTTTCAAGTGACTTCCAAGACCTTGATGGTATGCTGACCCCTTATATATGAAAATTTGATTCCCAAGGAAGACTTGCTTTCTAACTGAACTGTTGCAGATCTGATTCTTGAGATGTACTGCCATATACTGTCAATCTTGCACATAGCTTATCTTCATGATCATTTCTCCTATGAAGTGTGCACACTGAGGCAAACCTGATTATCCATATCATGATCAGATATCCCCTGATCTCAATGCAGTTGGTTGAGAATTCCATACTGATGCAAACTTGATACTGACAGTCCATCCAAGATTTCTTTAGCATTCAGACGAGATATTCCAATTTCACCGTAGTCTGCTGATAATTCCATTCCGTTTAGCTGGGTTTCCAAACATTTGAACTCCTCGCGGATTCTCCGGGTCCAGTGTCGGTTGATGACCAACTTTAATAAGGGGAAAATTTGTAACACCGAAGGCCCAAAGAAACAAACAAAAGGAACGACAAAACAAAAATCACACAAGCATACCAATAATATCAAGCAATTAGCACATATTACTGATACTCACACAATAATATGCATGCACACCTAATCACACAATTGTCGCTGAAGCTCTGGTACTACGGTCTAATATGTTATGGCGGTGTGCACGAAAGTGAGTCTGTGTGTGGAAAGAGTTGGCGTAACTAAGGCTACACCAAGCGATGGCTGAACA
Source organism: Triticum dicoccoides (assembly GCF_002162155.2). NCBI lineage: Eukaryota > Viridiplantae > Streptophyta > Magnoliopsida > Poales > Poaceae > Triticum > Triticum dicoccoides. The sequence continues at coordinate 298,532,527 of NC_041386.1, read as the reverse complement.
ACGGCTGGATCTGGATGGATACGGAGGCGAGGACGGACTTGACGATCATGCAGCGAGACACGGAGGTCACGACTACCTCATCATCAAGCGTACGAAGGGAATTGTACCCGTCCAAAGAATGAAATGACAAGGCAAGATAACAGTGGAAGACTGGGTTTAATGGCATTGCCTTTTTCTGACAACAAAGATCAGTAAGGGTTGCCAAAGGAACGAGATGGAGGGCCTGGATGATGATGTGGTCGCATTATACCGAAGAGCACGTATGCAAGGAAGGAGGGTGCAGGTAGTGGATCGAAATCGATGCCATCTACTCTCTCAAGATTAACTGTTGGTGACAAGATAATAATCTATATGCATGCTATGCAACAAACAAATGCAGCAATCAAGTGCAACAAACCAACGGTGTTCTATACTACCACATTCTAACGTTCGCGTGGGCTAGGGCATCCTACAACGAAACCTGCTTTAATACCAAGCCTGTGGCACCCCGGCTAAGAGAAACTGGAACACCCCGTATTCCAGCCCAGAGATCGAGGAGAAGTCTTCTGGAATACGACACTGCTTAGCATAGAACAAATCAGCTCTTTATTACAATCTATATGGGTAGAATAGGATTACATCGGCACGGCGACACTATGCCTGCCACGGTTGCTCCATGCAAGCAGCATAACAACACGATGCAGCGGAATAACTCCTGGCAGCGGAACAACGTCGGCGGTGGTGAACTCCACTCCGCAGGGATACTAGCTCGAACGCTTATCCTAGCTCGCAAACAAGGGATCCACGACAAACAAGCAATCAAATCCGGCATGACCTGCAAACTGGCATGACACGCCAGGTCAGTACATTGAATGTACTTGCAAGCTCATAGCAACCAAAGCAATCAAGAAAAACAATAGCATGGCAATTATAGATTAACAAGGATTAATCATGATATAATCAAAAAACATGGCATGAACAACATGATACAACTAGAATAAATACGAGGATGGCATGAGCATATGAACATGAGGAGACTAGCATGCAACATGATGAAACTATCATGCACCAACTTACTCTGCTCGGGTTACATCATAACCATCATCTACACAAACTTACCATCATGGACATCACACGATCATCTCAGGATCCAATCAAGCTTGGTATTAACAATACCGTAGTAATCATTTATGACCACAAGGAGCTTGACCTTTACCCTTGACTCTCGCATAACATCACAAATATCCAACAAGTTGGTACTCTCGATACCATAGTGATCCTCTCACGATCACATAAATATCAACCAACTTCTTTCATCATCGAACCAGGGTTGTTATTAAGCGCATCATTATTATTACTGTTGACCCATAGTGTGACCGACACAAACTGGGCCCTTATCTGCGGGTGCGGCTATCGATAGATTTCACACACACACACTCTGTAGAGGTTAGCAAACTATACCCACACCACGGAACCCATGGCCTCGCACTCCCATTCGGGTGGACCAACGGCGTTCTGACAAAACCGTCCTACTGCCATGACACTCTCCCGGCCACTCCGACCAACTCCCCTTTGGGCTATGTCCTGGGTGGCCCCGTGCCTACCAAAGGTACCAACGGCCACCGTCATGGCAAAACGGTCCCTATCGGGGACAAGGATCCTTACAAAAACAATGGGCACACAAGTCTTATGTCGTCCTACCTGGCCAAGGTACCGCTCGCGCATAACATTCCCTCGCATGAGGCACTGGCGAGAGGCATGACAATAGGCCGAGTTAGGACCACCATAAGGTAAGCATGGTTCCACTGGTCAGCTCGATATGGTGGTACCATGACACAGCCAACAATTTTTCAAGTTCAACTTAATCCGGTTAAACTTGAATGCAATATGCTGAGTCATGATAAAAATAACATGATGCAACTACAATGCATGAACATGATATTAACATAAGCATGGGAGTGCATCCCAATCAACAAGCATAATAACATTTAACCATTTATCCAGATGAGCATGGCATACTGATGAGCATGGATACCACAACTGGAACACTACCCATAGCATAACATGGCCACTAGCATCAACAATAAATACAATGTAATAACATAACGATAAAACTACCATGCAAGTATTTAGTCAACTGGATGTGAAGGAACATGCGTAACAACGGTACTCGGAACAGACGATAGTCAGGCACCAAAGACCATCACCAACATGTACTACTACCAAACAATGCCAATATTAAAGTAATACTAGCATGAAGAACATAATAACAAAGTGCATGAAATCATAGCACGACGGTAAACACCGATCCATAAGCATAACCGAAATACCGACCGCAGCAACAAAACAAACATACAATTATTAAAGATTCAAGTTGAAAACCAATGCTTCTGCATGGCTATCATGCAAAATGGTTGTTGTGGCTTGCCTAGGGAGGAAGAAGGCTCCGGGGAGAAGTGCGGAACGACCACGGAAAGATTCACTGGAATAGATTCTCTCTTGAAGGGGGCTGACTAGGGGCAAGGGTAAAATTGTCATTTCCAGTATTTCAAACCATAGTGGAAATGATACCAAAAATTTGGGCTCGACGATACAAAGAAGTGGGCTTTGGATTCACCTCATTTGGAGTTACGAGTAAAAAGTTGTGAAGTGATGAAGATAAGGGACTTTTCTGCAAAAATATCATCATTAACAAGTCCCTGAGTGGATAAGGGAGAACCGGGTTTTGAGTAAATATGTTTTCCAGAGATGGAAACGTACTTACGCCCGAAGTAGAAACGAATGCACTTTCGGTTAAGGGAAAGCGTACTCCATGGAGTACGTCTCCACTTAACAACGTCAGCGGGCCGGCCCGGTCAATGCTTGAGGCTGACATGCGGGACCCACTGGCAGGGGGAGGGGGTGTCGTCGTCTTCCTCGCTTCCTCCCGCTTGCCTGCGCGGCCAGAGGGCAGGGCCGGCGACGGCGGCCATGCTCGCAGCTCCGGCCACCAATGGCGATGCCCGACCTACCGTTGGACTAAGGGGATGGAGGCGGACCCACCTATGGGTAGCGCGGTCGCCGGAGAGGTCGGAGGCGAGCGGGGCATCACCCGCGGCGGACGGCGGTTTTGGTCAGAAGTGGGCACGCATCCACTAGCCACGGGAGGAAGAAGCGAAGGGCGGGGAAGAACTAGAGGGCTATAGGTGATCTAGTGTTGGTGGAATGGAGGAGAGAGGGCACCAGTGTTTAGCCAATTAGGCCAAGGCCGATGTTTGCACGACGGCCATGGAGGGAACCAGAGAACTCTTTGAGCTGGGGAGAGTAGCGGTACAGGGTCCTGGGAGGTGGAGGAGTGGCTTGGTTAGCTCGGGGGTCTCGGTGGAGGGCTTAAATAGGCGCGAGGCAAGGAGGCTGAGCTGGCGTCGCCGTAGATACATGTACGGCGCCACGGACGCGTGTGCGCACGCACGGGCTTGGACTAAGGCGACGAGAGAGCACAGGAGGGAGAGCTCACGAGGAAGAGGAGGCCAAGAGGCATGGGGAGGAAGCGGCTGAGACGAAGACAGAGCCAAAGGGACACTGTTTGTCCCTAGGCACGCGGCATCTAGCTCCGGCGAGGAGGCTTCCGGAGGGGGCAGGGACACGAGAGCAATGGGAGAGGAAGGGGGAGTCAGGTCGGCACGCTCAGACGCGAGAAAACCGTCGAGGCAGAGCTGGCCGGCGCGTCCCGACGCCCAGAGCGTGGTAAACGCTGCCAGAGCGCGTGCACAGACCCGCAAACGACGCGGTCACCACTGCGCCCAACAAGGAGGGGACGCAAGAGGCAGGGAAACATTGTCCAAAGTGTTGTCTTTCCATCACAGGGGTTGTGGGAGTTGATGGAGCATCAAAAGAAGCCAAGGTGATGTGTGAGTGATCGTTTGAAGTTAGATGCATCAAATTTGGCTGCGCACTGCTGATCACCAGGGATTTTATTGGGTCAAATGGAGCTGTCTGGGGTGATTAGATGAGGAAGGACTACTATCATGTTAAGTTTGAGGGGAAATGGATCACAAAACAATAGGGTTGCTTTGTAACCTCAGATTAGGTCCATAAACTTGATCATGATAATGCACTCACATAGAGTATCAAATTGATCCAAAATTTGGCAAGGCAGGGTTATTTGGCCATATGAAGATGCTGCAAAAGGTTTCATACCAATTGGATGAACCAAAATGGTACTTGCTTCACAAGCATTTCCACTGACCAAAAACTTGCAAAAATTCTAGAGGGAAAATGGCTAGATGGAATATGCCCAATTTGGGCGGAGATAGGTTATGTTGATAAGAGAAGGCCTAGAAAAATTTACAGCCATAATGGAGCAAGATAGAATATACTTGCTTTACTAACGGAAAATTTGGACATAAACAAAGACTTGAAGCTATGCCCTCATGGAGGCATGTCATGACCTAAAATCTTGTGGAGAGCTTTTATTTGATGATATGAAAGACCATGAAAAAATTCAACTCAATTGAATTAACCTAGCTAATACTCCCTTCACAACCAATTCCCTCAGATAAGAACTTTGAAAAATTGCTCAGGAATATTTACTTGGCAAATTAAGTTGAAATTTGTCATGAGGCAATTATTTCGACATGAAAAAATGTCCAAGAAGTTTGGAGTCAATTGGACAAAGATAAATGGCACTTGCTTCACAATCTGCCATTCAGGACATAATAGGAAAATAATTATTTGAGGATGACGGGAAACATGGCCAATGAAATATTTTTCCATATTTGAGAAAGATATGACACAAAAAATGTATGAGAATTATTTGGGAATTTTAGGAGTGATGTAAATATAGGTTGCTTCACAACCTAGGGCAAATTGAGTTATTCCTTTAATAGAAAAGGAATATACCCAGTAAAAAGAATATTGGAATTTGGGCTAGGATGAAAATGGAAAGGTCTAGGGAAGGAAAGGTCCCAGTTTTGTTATCTTTAGACACATTTCCCTATGTGAGCTCATCAAATCTAGTCCTGCTCAAAAGTTACAACCTTGTCCCCCAAAACAAAAGATCAGTTCGTTACAGATGTGCGTACTGCATTTGTCATTGTTTCCCCTTTTCGACCAACGTAGGTGCTGGATAGCCAGTCCGTACTAGTACTTTCCCCCTTCCTTTCCTCGTTGAACCACGTTCTAGATTCATGCTATTCAACTTTCCCCACTACTTTCCTGTTTGATCCAACACCTAGATTCGAGTGCAAAAGATGAAAAATCCCACATGCAGCTAGAGAAATGCATGTGGAATAAGTAAATTATACCTTAAGGTTCTTGGGGTGTGGTTCGGTGGGGGACCAGAGGCCGTTCGGCCCACACTATGTACATCGGCGAGGAAGAAGGGGTCGGAGGACCTACGGCGCCATCGCTGGGTGAAAGAGAACAGTTGCGCCGGTACTGGATTCCCTCCCTCGCCGACGGCGACAGCGTTAAGCCTCCTTCCCTTCCCGGTGGATGGATCATGCCGGCTCTTTGACCAGCAGTGAGGGGAGAGAGAGAGGCCAACAAAGTCTTGTTTAGATCTGGACAGGGTGAGAGAGTGTGAAGAGAGAAACTACAAGCGCCGAGGCTCCAGCGTGTATATATATACTGGAGAGAGAGTGTGAAGAGTGCAAACCCTAGAAAGCAAGCGCTGAGGGTGCAACGTATACGTGATGAGGTGATTATACGGTCACTACGAGGTCGTATAGCTCCGTATCCATCCATTTTGACCAGTCAAAGAATCCTCCTGGCACCGCCCCAGATCACTTTGTCTCTCTGTCATGCAGGGCCTACCTGTCATTGGGTGGAAGAAAGAAGTCGAACAAAAACAAAATTTTGCTCGTGTAGTTATTGAAACCAATACCTCAAGTATGATGAGCGAACAGGCTAACTAGCTACACCACCCCCATGTTATGTTTAACGAGAGGAAAATAACCATTAATACATTCCTGCATTTGTGTGACAAGCATGCCGTGTTTTTTTTGCATGGGAGTCATTGGGATTTAAATCATAATCGTGTCATGTGGCTTTGGTGGTAAGGTCTTTTGGGATTTAAAGCAGTGTTGGTAGTAGAGAAGTAATGCAACCTTAGTCACCTTACTTCTCTCCATGTAGTACGTTGGGTCCCACCAGTCAGAGGGTGAAACAAACAAATTAATAAGAAAAAATAAAAGTGCCAGCGGTGTATCTTACCTCACACATCTCGCTACTGCTTGTGAACACTGTCCAATTGATCCCTCTGTTCGCTCACGTACTATTTTAAGTGAATCCTTATTATAACATGCACACAATTTTGGGCACTTGTATTAGACCTAAGTTAGTGTGCCACCATATCTCGTACTACTCCCTCCGTCTAGGTGTAATAAGTCACGTTAGAAGGTGCAGCGGGACCAAGGTGCAAGCAGATTTTTTTTCGAAATGAGGTGCAAGCAGATTGGAGGAGAAGGAGAAACTTGACCGACCGGTCCTTCCTCCAATCAAAGCCCTGATTTCTGTCTCTAAACGCAACAATTAATCACAACAACTAAGAGATGTTGTTTTAGCTACCATGTAGGGCCACGTATTAACTCGCATGCATCAACGCGTAGTTGCGCTCCATGCATTGGGTTTCCGGGGGAGATAACAAGGCAGAGTAAGGAGCGTTTGGTTACATTGCTAGGCTGGTCATAGTGGTGAGTAACTTAGAGTAGTAACATGCATATGTTACTAGTCTATGTTACTACTTTCATAGTAGGTAGTAACGTATGGATGGTAACATGCAAGTCTTCATTAATTGAGATATAGACTCATTTTACCTCGATGTGTGTGTGTATGTGTGTTTGTGTGTGTGTTACACATCGACCTACTCCTACAGAGAGATGGTGTCTAGTGTACAATTTAGCCGCGAGAGTCAATGCATCCTCTCGCTTCGGGGCATCCGGTCGGGACAGGCGGGACAGTTGCCACGCCCGCTCCTGACCAACCTGGCCCACCCAAAGCCCCTCCATCGCCCGCGCGCGCTTCCCGTCCGAAACGGCCAGCGCTGCTCCAAAGGATCGGTGCGAGAGCAGTGAAAACACGCAGGCCCAGTGATTACATGGCCCACCTCACACTATCACAATATTTTTTGGACACCGTGCGACACCTAACTCTTTACATAGTACTAGTATAGTACATACTGTAATTTATCAGCGAGATAAATTTGTACAATGCTATGAAGCTTCCAGCTTCTGTTTCATGTATCTTGCGTCTAAGGTTGTCCGTTGCAACATTTCATCAAATCCAAAGGAGACTAACATGCATGCTATTGCATCTCAATGATTGATAGATCATAGCCAATATGTACTCCCTCCGTTCCAAAATAAGTGTCTCAACTTTATGAAAACTTTAGTACAAAGTTGTACTACTACTAAAGTTGACACTTATTTTGGAACAGAGACAGCTAAAGAAAAAACGATCCATGAAGTCCCTAGCCCTTCAACCGTAAACCCTAAGGCCTCCTTTGGTTTGTAGGATTTTTGTAGGAATTCTATAGGATAGGATTTGCAAAGGAAAAAAATCCTTTGAAGCCCTTCAGTTTGTAGGAATGGATTTCCATTACTATGTAGGATAGGAATCAATCCTATGATTTTCCTAATGGCATCTCTTTCTCTATAGGAATTGACATGCATGTCATCTCACTTCCTATGATTTTCCTATTCCTATAAAATTCCTATCCTATGAACCAAAGAAGGCCTAACCAAGCTTTAATTTTCTAGAAATGTTGGAGCTTCCGAAGAAATGAAGTTTGCAACCCTTTGACCATTGGATCATTTTGTGCAGTTTCACCAAAATCGAGATGAGCATCCCTGTGGCAAAGAAATTGAAGAAGTGTGATTGGAATAAGATTACTGGGACTAGTTGATGAGACATAAACTCATCACAAATACAGTACGTAGAAGCCAGTAGAGGTATGTGTGGGGCAAAGAAGTAGAGAAATATCCACATGGAGTGATGTGGGCAGCTGGAGTAGTGGTGCAAGCCGGCTGTGAAGGGAGTTGTACCTGAGGGATGTTGGGATGTAGCTCAATCCAGAGGAGGGTGGCGGGAGGAGGCAACTGCCCACGTCGTGGCAGTGAGCAATGAAGAAGGCAACCTCACCGGCTTTGTGAGAGAGAAGGGCAGGGACCCCTGATCGGGACGTGCCTATAGTGGGTTTTCGCCGTCGGCGACGGCGACCGCATCTACACTAAAAGCATCCACCCCTTCCCCCGGCGGACATGGGGTTGTTTGGTTTGTGACTTAGGAGTTTTTTGGTTCCCAACCACACTTTGGCACACCTAACCTTAGGCAAGCTTGACCAAGTTAGGTAGGTGTTTGGTTCTAGCCACACCTAAGACAAGGATTTTTTCTATGAGCAGTGAACCCCACATGTCATAGATAGAAAAAGTGTGACAAGATTCCCTTAGGCAAGTCAAAGTGTGGCTAACAATTTGAGTAACTCAACTAAAACAAGTGTGGCAAGTGTGGCAAAAATCATGTGGCAATATATGGCAAAGATAGTGATGATCCAAACAGCCCCTTAACTTTGCCAAAGATTGCCACACCTAAGGTTAGGCAAGTTTGACCAACTTAGGTGAGTGTTTGGTTCAAGCCACACCTTAGGCAAGCCACACTTGGACCCCACATGGCATACACACAAAAAGTGTGGCAAGATTCCCTTAGGATTGCCAACTTGTGGCTCTCATTTTGATGAACTAACTTTAGTCAAGTTTGGCAAAAATGTGTGGCAAAGTGTGGCAATGCTAGTCCTAAAACCAAATAGCCTCGTGATCCGCCGGGATGTTAGAGATGTTGCCACAGTCGTTTTGTGCGAGAGAGTGTGAAGAATGAAGAGAGCAACCCCAGCAAACAACCGTGTAGGCTCGTCCTACCTAATAAAGGACATATATTCCAAACAATATGATAATCTCTCTAACCAAGGTAGGGATGAGGAGTAAACGAAGGGAGTAGTAAAATTTTCTCCTCGCCTGAGAGCCACCGTGCGCGTGGGCGAGGGAGCGGGCGTAAAGGTGTACTAGAATGCAAGCTTCACCTCATCCTGTGAGCCACCATGCCTGTGGGCAGGGGAGATGGCGTACTAAGCAAGCTTCTCCTCGTTCTGTGAGTTGACGGGACACATCAAAAGTACTTCAGTGTATAGAGCCTTGCCTATAAGGTAGGCCCCACATGGTTTGCCTCTTTTTTAACATAAAGCGTCAAGTCGCAATTTGTTTGTTCACCCATGGTAGACGATCCTCCATCAAGTGGACAACCAGTACACATGTCAAATTACCACGTGGCTTCCTTTTCATACAGAAATGAGCTCCACTGTGTACCCGCGCGGGTTTGGTTTTGAAAGAGATAGGAGTACATGCGCCGTGCATGCACCTCTTCTCTTCGTGCACGTTCCCCACCTACGTGGGTGTGTGTGTGAGAGATACAAACCTAGACAGATGGCGTGTGTGTTCGTGAATGTTTCTTGTTTTGGGGAGTGATTTAGTGAATGTATTTGTGGGAACATGTGTCGATGACATCTCAAATTTTTTTTTGCATGCAATGTATGTGAAATAGAGGCATATCCACATCATATAGAGAGGGCCAGAGGGGGCGATCCACGAGAAGAGAAGGAGGGGTCATAGATATCGACAGAGTCGAAGAGAGGATCAAGTGGGTGGGTGCGAGATGGATGAAGAGAGCCATCGAAATTGTGTGTGTGCTAGTCAAAGATATAGGGCGACTGACCTACCAGAACGTCAGAGGGCAAAGGTCAAGTTTGTGTGTGGCAGTGAGACATGACTAGAGCGCTCA
>NC_041386.1:298498189-298522317 GCF_002162155.2 Triticum dicoccoides | reverse complement strand
GCAGAGGCGTAACTAGAGAGGTAGAATGACCCGTATATGTGTTGATAAGGAGAGACCCAGCTATGTGTTGAGGGAGATGGGTCGACATCCATACATAACTAAAGGACGGGAAATAGGTTGGGACAGAGAGAGAGAGAGGAGGGAGAGGGGTAGAGTGTTGAATGGGTGATGGAGTTTCTTCTCGAAGATGGTGGGAGAGGCCTAGTAGAGAAACTGAGGGTAGAACTGCAATATTACAAATGAGAGTGGGGATGTGTTTCTGTGTGTGCCTGTGCGTGCTAGATCTGTTGGGACACATGCATGGATGATGAAGGGGAACCATGTGTTTGCTAAGCAAACCTAACTAAATTGGTAGATGAATTGTTGTTTGTCGGAGGAAGGGAGAGACATAACTAATGAGGTAGATCGATCGATACGTGGGGAAAAACGAGTTATAAGGACCTAGCTAGCTATATGTATAGTGGGAGATCAGTCGGTGTACACCCATTTGTTAGAGGCAAATAAGGCCCAGCGAGCCGGATAGACAGACAGAATGGAGCTAGGAGGTGGTGCGAGAGGCCGAGCTAGTAGCAAGATAGGGGGAGGAGTGTGCGGTTGTGAGATCAATGAAAAGAGGGGCGAGAGTTTACACGTGTGTGGGACCGTATGAGAGACACAAGGCATGGACAGAGAAAGGAGGAGATGGAAGGTGCATGTGTACGTATGTTGTAGGCAGACGCTGGAGAGGTTTATCGATCGGTGTGTGTCGGGAAGGAGTTGTGGAGATTGTGGGAGAATGACCTAAAGAAAAAAATGAATGTGTGCGATGGATAGAATGCTGAGGGAGGGGGAGGGCGAGGAGGGCGTGTGCATGCACGTGAGAAAGTTAGTGCTAGCTACAAATGTTAGAGGATTGTGTGGGTGTAAGAGACTAACAAAGATGATAATTTGATATGAAAGTGGATTCATATATTTGAATAGGAGATACGCGTCGATTGATCATAATGTGTGTGAAAGAGGATTGTGTGGGTGTAAGAGACTAACAAACATATGCATGTATGAATATAGCGGTGATACGCGTGCTGTGGTTTTGCACATGTTATACCATAATGTGATATTGCATGGCGTTTGCAACTCACAGCTAATTGTCAAACAATCTAAACCATACTATATATCGAACAATCTCACATTTTATTTGAATTTTTGATAACGTGTGGCATTTGCAGCTTACAACTAAATATCGAACAATCTAAACAATACTATATATCAAACAATCTCACAATTTATTTGAATTCGTGGTAATGTGTGGTGTTTGCAACTCACATCTAAATACTTGTAGGCGTAGGAGGTGGGGCACCATACATTATGTGATAAACAAATTATACATATGAGATTATGAACATCTAGCTAGAGCTTGAAATGTATTGTGATTTGAAATCAACATAAAGTGGATTCAAAAAATCGAGTTCGATTTCATATAGTACACATAGTTCATATCCAACTCGAGAGTAATCATGTGGTGTGCTGTGAAGATAATACACAAACGATGGTTTAACTAGACAATAATGATGAGTGTAGATCTTATTAAAATAGAGAAATGAATTCACATGGTTTGACTTGAGAATAATCATTATTGTAGATCTTATTCAAATAGAGAAAGAAATCAAATTTAGTTCATATTGAAGCGGTAGCATATACGTTTGGAATGCACTAAAACGTTCATTTGAGTAGCAGGTTGCATGCATTATACACGTAGAGAAATATTTTATATGAACATAACATGAATTCAATGTTTTGAATTACATTTGTAGCGCGAATTGATTTGGTACAGTACACAGGAATAGATTCTCTTGTGTGTTGCGAATTGATTTCTTTTTGTTTCTTCGTCGACGGAAGTGCGAATTGATTTGGCACAATACACGTTGGGCTTGTCCGGATATTTCAACCTGCGGCTTGTTACCCCAAAATATTTAAGATATATCTTTGTATCGTTGTGCTCCGACAACTCCCTCCATCTCAACCCACGCCTTGGTATTCAAAAATTACAACGCGCGGGAAAACTCCCACCTCCTCTGAAATCCCGACACGTGAAATGCCCGTGATACCCCTGAACCGAAAGAACCGCCTAGCTCAAATCGGTGGGGGTACTTTCGTAACTTACCCCACATTTCAGACAAGTATGTCCCTAAGCCATGGTTCCCCACTCCCATCCCATCTGCCCACCCATTCGTACATCGAGGCCGCGGAAACCCGCTAAGCTCCACACCCTCCTCCGTCCGCCACCCAGCCGGAGCCTCTTCCAAGATGATGTCGTCCACAGCAACACCTCGATGTCGCTCATCCATCGTACCGGATGAGGATCCATCATCGATCTCATCGTCCTGTCCTCCACCTCCAAGGAGCTGACCCGATGTTCCCCTCATCTTTCGCGCCACCTCCATTCCCACACCTCCATCTTCACCTGCAGCACCAGAAGAGCATCATCATCACCGTTTCCAATGATGAAGCGGAGGCCTAATCGGCGCCACCAAAGAGGTTGTACACTCATTGCCGCATTTTCTTCTTGATTCGATATCACAGTGCTCCCTACCCTCGGCCCCGAGCCGACACGGTGTGGCTCCATCCACGGCAGCGTCGCCGGCCACTTCCTCCATGGCGTCGCTCCCTCGGCGATGATGTCCACATCAGTAGGAGCTGCTGCTACTTTAGCTCTCACTCGCGCGGCTGCTCTGCTCTTGCTCCCAGTCCCCTACTTGGTCTGCTCTTGCTATTGCTCTTGCTCTTGCTCTTGCTCGCGCTGCTGCTCTCGCTCTTGCTCTTGCTTGCGATGCTGCTCCGATTTAGCTACACTTCAGTCGACTGAATCGACTTCTGGGTCAGTCGATTTTCAGGGGGTGGGGGGCTCGCCGGAGTTAAGGAAGAACCAGCCGCAGCAGGGAGGGGGTCTCGCCAGAGAGGTACCCCACTATCTATCTTAGGGTTCAGGGTGGGGGCGGTGGTCGCCGCCGATGGTGGTGCGGTGGCGTCGGGATCACTAGATAAAAATCTCAGCACGGGGCAGGGGGGGCTAGAGGGATGGCCGGGGCGGCGGCGAACCGACGGTTGGGTGTGGTTTCGAGGTGGGCGGGGCAGCGCACCGCCGGCCGCGGGCGAGGCAGGGCGGCGGTTTGGTCGGTGGTGGCTGGCGGCTCACGGGGGTGTAAGTTGAAGTTGAACTGCAGGCCCTTGATTTTGTATCCAACGGCTGGAAAATTGACTGAACAAAGATGAAAAATTCAGTCGATCGACTCTCGCGCGCGTTGCTGCCTGCTACTGCTTTTCTGCTACTAGCTAGTGCGTTCAGTTTCGACAGTAAAATTCAGTTTCGACAAAAAAAATTCTGTTTCAACAGAAAAATTCAGTTTCGACAGTAAAGTTCAGTTTCGATAGTTAAATTCAGTTTCAACAGTAAAGTTCAGTTTCGATAGTTAAATTCAGTTTCGATAGTTAAGTTCAGAGATGAGCGGCTGATGTATTTTACATCTAGGACTTTGTTGTTATGTATTTTATGTCATCTATTGGAGATACTATTAGAATTCCACTAAGGTTAACGTTGTCTCTCCTGTCCTGCTTCAGCCTCGGCGTCGTACAACTTACCGGAGCTGCTCCAACGACGAAACCCTCCATCACAACAGAGCAGTACCCCGGGCTCCATCTCAAGATGCCTAAGATCTTCTTCCCCTCCTCCGATAGCCAAGTCAGTCGGATCATCCACACTAACCAACCCAATCATGTTGAGATCGACATGGCTTCGCCAAAGAGGTTGTACACTTGTTGTATCTCTTTTTTACTCTACATGTTATATATATTGTCCACTGAGCACACGCAGTAACATGAAATACGATTAGTTTCTCCTACTATATGACAAGCAGTGAGGTAGCAGGCAACTTAGCTATCCGTGATGGACTCTCTTGAACGCCATCATTATTTATCTCTACGTGTTTGAGCTGTACATTTGTCGATGGGCCTGGGAGTTGAGCTAGTAGGGCAGTGGCCTGTGTCCAAAGTAGTAGAAGTAGGCAAGTAGCACAAAAACATTTTTTGAGTGTAGCTTTTCCTTGATCAAGCCTGCCTACTAGAATCACTGGTGCTTGAAAGGAAAAGTGAAGGAAAAACATAGGAATTGGAAAGTTTCCTATGGTACTACTATTCATGCATTTGGTTCAATGGAATGGAGCAAAGGAAAACTATATGATTTGTTCCTTTAGTGTCTCCTTGAAATAAAAAACATACGGATTTTAATTTCCACTTGTCCGCCTTTTCAAATTCCTATTCATGAAGCACAAGACTAAGAGATAGTAGCATATTAGCATTATAACCGCACATTTTCTTCTGGTTTGACTTAATCTCACCATGTTTCTTTGCATCCTGTGATCTTCCAATTCTTGTGAACCATACTCCCAGATTGGAAGAAATCATGTGTTTTTAAATTCTTTGTTTTTCACGTGCATTCCTATCCTATTACTATGTATTTCCTATCCCTGCATTGTTAGAATCCTCCAATTCAAATGAGCCCTTATAGAATTACTTGTCTTACAAATAGTGGTCAAAGAAAACCTTGTGTGGTTTGTCCCGCTCCTGCTGCGCTGTCGTCCACCCAAGATCAGCTGCTCCAACGACAAAAGTGTCCAGCACAGCAGGGATCCGGCCTCCAGACTGTCTTTCGCCGCCTCAGATCTTCTTCCCCGCTGCTGGTAGCCATGAAAACTGCATTACCATCATCAACCAAGCAGATGACCTCGAGGATACACGGGTCCACAAGAGATGTCGCACTCTTTCATGTCTGCTTACGTTATGCATCGCTTAATATTACATGCTACTTTATCATCCTGTTCACTGATTAGACTCTAAGTCAGCTGCAAACTAATGGTCAAACTTGAGTTTTTAAATGGTTGTGGGGTACATATCGGGGCCGCAATCAATAGTATCTATCTACTATCTGGTTAATCTCTCATGTCTACTATGAGTTTCATGTTGGGTGGGAAACAAACAGTAAAGAAGCCATTATCTGCATTTTTTAACTGAAGCCATTATTTGCCTGTTATCATTGGTTTTGGGTCTATCCATAGGTTGCCACCATCACTCTGCATTTCTGCATGCACTCCTTACATAATCTCACTATGTTTTATTCCTATGCATGTCTGTTACTGTACACAATGGAACTGAACATGTAGAGCAAAAGAGACGAGCCTTGCGTGGCAATAAAATTTCAAGCAGACGTCACTCCATGATAGGCGCAAAGGCAGCCCCCCTCCACCCATTTCGGATTGTAATCGAGAGGAAGATATCTATTCTGAGTGGGATTCAGAAGGAGAAGACCTCCCCTATTTACCCCCTGAGGTCTTCGCTCTAACTTGGTATGCTGATGTTGGTTATATCATGCATATGGTGCCTTGCATTGCTTACTTTATACATCAAATATGTCAACTGCTTAGTTTAGACATGCTTTGTGTGAATGCCATCTGTTGTCACATCCCTAGCTTCTGGTGCTGCCTAGTGTTTGCATCTTGCCTACATCATGTTTAACTTTCATGGAAATTTGAAATGGGGATGATCAAACCCTAGCATCAAAGGAATTCAAATAGGTCCAACCAAAATATTTTTCAATGATTTCAAAATGCCCTTTAAAAATGTTCATCATTTCTGGATCAAGGTGGAAGCATCTATCAAAAACTGGTTCACATTTTTGCAGGACATATTTGGACTTTGAATTAATTCAAACATATTTGATTTGGAGCTATTTAAATGCTATATATATTTTAGATGCTCCAAAAATGTTGTAAATTATTAAGGGTCACTGGAATAATTCAGAAAGCACGCATAATTATTTTTCAGCATTTTATGAAATGGTTTAGTATTATTTTAAACTAGAACAGAAAAACAGAAAACAGAAAATAATAAAAAGGAGAGCAAACTTACCTGGCCTCATCTGTAGCCAGAGCCGGCCCAACTCATGTGCTGGCCCAACCCACCTACACTCACTGTCGTTTTCCTCCTGCCAGTAGGAGCAGCTCGCTGTCGAGCGCGCGCTCACCCCTGGCCAGCTCCTGCTTGCCACCTCCTACCTTTCCTCGCATCTAGAGATGCCCAGAGACCCCCTGACCTCTCTCTCTCTCTCACCCGCAACCTCTCCCCTCCCATGTCTCTCTCTCTCTCTCACCGGCCGAGCGCCGCCGTCACCACCGTCGCCGCCGCTCGCTGCCACTGCGCCCATCGGCCACCCCTCGACCCCTCTCTATCTCTAGGAGCTCCTCTATCGTCTCCTACGTCTCCTCGACGAAGGAAGCAAGCCCGGATGCCCAGAAGTGTCGCCATCGAGCTCGTCCCGTCGCCTCTGCCCGGAGATTGCCGGCATCGATCCGCCTTGTCCAAGCCGTCCCCGAGCCCGCTGAGATGCGTCCTGCAACCACTGTGACCTCCGCCGTGGTTTTCCTCTCCTCCCCATGCCTCTCGATCACCGTAGCCGCTGTTTCGACCGAAGCCGAAGCTCACTGCCGCCCAGCCATGTCGCCGCCGTGGCCACCGTCACCTAGAGCCACAACCGAGCGCGCCACCATGCTTAGCACATTCCCAGGAGTCGACCACGACCACCCGCGGCTCCTTCCATTCCCTGCAACGATGATTCGCTCCATGCCCAAGCTCCGGCCGCCGCCTACATCGTCGCCGCTATCATTTGGGTCCGCCCCGGCGTGATCTGATGGCTCCGCTAGACGCGCAAGAACCCCAGCTACTCGTAAGACCAAACTACAATCAATTTGGTCGACTGTGGGAAAATCCCGAGCCCCTCCACCGTCTCGGGCTTCACCGGCGATGAGCCGCGGGTCAACTCCGGCGAGTTTGACCCCGGTTGACCGGGATTTGACCTCACCTGGGCCACTAACATATGGGGCCAGCCCTGACTAACCTAGGTTAGGGTTTAATTAGCCTTAATTAACAAACTTAACTAGTCCAGACAATGACATGTGGGCCGCCCTGTTTATCTCCAGATTAGGATTAGTTGTAACCCTAAATGGCCTGTTAACTGGCTATGTCACTGATTAGTGGTCCCCACATGTTAGGTTTGACCTGGATCGGTCTGTTGACCTGATGATGTCATAGTGACGCAGTGCTCATGCAGTTAACCATTTTCTGGATTAAAAATAATCCAGGAAATTCCAGAAAATGGTTTAAACTTCAAAAATTCATAGAAATTAATCTGTAACTCCAAATAAGATAAATTATATATGAAAAATGATCAGAAAAATCCAATCTATCATCTGTACCATTTCCATGCATGTTTAAACAACTTGACCTTGTTGTTTAGATCAAAACATGATAATGCACTTTATAAGTTCTTAGTTTGAATTTGAATTTGAACCTTTGGTTCAAATCAACTCAGACCCTTCTGTTGTTAGCTGCATTAGATCAAATCACAGCCAATCGACATGTCATGATCATGCATCATATTGTGTATTGCATTGATTGTGTTCTTTCTGTGTTTGCCGGTGGTTGTTCCCCCTCGGTAGACGTATGTTCCAACGATGAGTTCGATGACACCGATGAAGAGCTATACCATCTTCAGAAGTGCCAGGCAAGCAAAACCCCCTTGTTCATTCTGATACAATCCCACTCTCTCGCTCCTGCTCTCTTTTACTGCATTAGGACAACAAAGATTCATCTGTTACTTGCTGCGGTAGTTGAACCCCTTTGCCTCTGCATGACCTGTCATTGCCACAGTAAATAGATGAAACCCACTAGCATGAGTAGGAGTTGTTTGAGCCCTATTGTGCCTACTCATTCATGCTTGTTGTCATGCCTGCTACTTCTTAGAGTTGAGTCAGGTCTGATTCGTCGGGGATGAATTGGAATGGTGATGAACATGTCCTACTATGTGTGAACATGATTTGGTAAAGGTAGCGGTGAGAGGCCATGTAGGAGTACATGGTGGGTTGTCTCATTGAAACCGTCCTCAGGAACTGAGTTCTGTGTTTGTGATCCATGAACAGTTACTACCACACATTGGGTTCCGGTAACTCAACCTCTCTCGGCTTATTAATCACCGCGATCTCTGTCCAGGAGTTGCAACTAGTTTCTGGTGTTTGTAGGATATGTGTTGGGGGCCGTGCGTAGCGCTGACCCTAGGGGTGGGCTATGTTGCGGTAGATACATGAGGCACAGTGTACCGAGATGCCCTTTTGGTGCCTCGGGAACCCTGCTCTCATCGTTCGGGGCCGTGAGCGAAAGCCCAGCCGGATCTCCTTGCGGATGGAACCCGAATAGGCGATAAACCTGGACTAGAGACTTGTGTGGTTAGTCAGGTCGTGGCCGACTCCCTCGCGAGGCTTCCGCTTGAAGGTTGCCGAGATACATGACATGTACATGGTGGTAAGTGGCGAGAGCGTGTGTGAAGAAGTACACCCCTGCAGGGTTAACATTATCTATTCGAATAGCCGTGCCCGCAGTAAAGGACTTCTGGGTTGCTAGTACAGTTCATAGACAAGTGAAAGTGGATACTCTAAAATGCGCAAGATAAGCGTGAGTGCTATGGATGGCGTTCTCGTAGGGAAACAGGAGCGGATCCATACTGGTATATTGATTGGTGAATATGTGGACTCGTGTGTGCCACCTCAAAAGAGTTACTTGCAGTAGTAGTTCAGGTTAGCCACTGAGTCAAAGCTGGCTTGCTAAAGTTAAACCCCACCACCCCTTTGTTGATAATGATGCATATTTAGATAGTTCTGATGTAAGTCTTGCTGGGTACATTTGTACTCACGTTTGCTTAATTTATGTTTTTGCAGAGAGACGTCAGTCTCGCTAGTAGTTCCGTGTGGACTTCGATGTTTAGCTTGTTACCTCAGCTACGATCTTGTGCCCTCGGCAGGATCTTGTAGATAGTCAGGCTTCTCAGCATTCTTCTTTTATAGTTGTTTGTACTCAGAGAAGTTAAGCTTCCGCTTGTGCTTGTTGCTTGTATGACTTGACTGCTGCGTCATCAGACCCATGTTTGTAATATCTAACTCTTCAGAGTCTTATGAATAAATACTTGAGTTGTAGAGTTTTGTTGTGATGCCATGTTGTATTTACACATATCGGGCATATTGTGTGTATGATTGAAATGCTTGGTATGTGTGGGATCTGACAACCTAGTTGTTTATCCTTGGTAGCCTCTCTTATGGGGAAATGTAGTCTAGTGCTTCCACTGAGCCTTGGTAGTCTGCTACAGCCCGATTACTGCTCGCCCAGTTACTACTACTCCGGAACACTTAGACTGGTCGGCATGTGATCCACTTCGTTCCTGTGTCTGTCCCTTCGGGGAAATGTCACGCGGTGACTTCCAGAGTCCTGCTAGCCTGCTACAGCCCAGGTTCCCGGAGTCCTATTAACCTAGTTGCTACAACCCGGATCCACACGCTGATGACCGACACGTTCGATACTGGTTCATGTATGTATCTCCCTATAAGTTAGTGACACTTTGGGTTCACGACTAGTCATGTCGGCCCGGGTTCTTTGTATATGGATGCTAGTGACACTATCATATACGTGAGCCAAAAGGCGCAAACGGTCCCGGGCCAGGTAAGGTGGCACCCTTGGGAATACTGTGCGTGAGGCCGCAAAGTGATATGATGTGTTACATGCTAGATCGGTGTGGCTTAGGATCGGGGTCCTGACATCTGTTTAGTTTATTCATCATTTATGTGAATTATGCAACGCCATCTTGTTTAGCCAGGCATCATATATGTGAATTTTGCAATGCCATCCTGCTTAGCCAGTCATCTTATATGTGAATTATATCAAGCCATCCTTTTTTTGTTACATATTACATTTGTCAACAATGTAAGTACATTCAACTACGCTTCGTGTGCATCAGCCAGTTAACACAGTGATGGAAAATTCTGGAGTGAAAACAAGGTCTTCAGAGTAGACTATGCTATCTGACGAAGCACATATCTCGTAGGTTACGGATAGCTCCTCAGAGGAGGATTCAGAGACAGATGATCAGTCCTATCCCCCCTCCCGAGGTGTATGCTCTAACTTGGCAGGGCTATGTTGCTCATATCATGCGTATGGTGTCTTGCATTGTATGTCATTTCATTAGTTTAGACATGCTTTGTGTGAATGCCACCTGTTTAGTGTCTAGTTACCATATATGCGAATTATGCATTGTCATCTTGTTGCAAGACATTATATATGTGAACTATGCAATGCTATCTTGTTGCAAGGCATTATATATGTGAATTATGCAATGCCATGCTGTTGAGCCAATCATCATATTTTGAATTATGTCATTCTATACGGGAATTCTATCATGCTATCATGTTTCCATAGGCGGCATGTATGTGAATTATGGCATGCCAATCTAATTAATAAACACATTATATAGTTATATCATGTCATCCTGTTTTCATAGTCATCATATTTTGAACTATGTTTTTCCATCCTTTTTAGTTTGCCATCATAATGTGAAATTGTGTCATGCTATCCAGTTTAGTTACCCATCATATATTGAAATTGTGCCATGCTATCCTGTTTGGTTAGACAACATAAATGTGAATTATTTCATGCCCTCTTTTATTCCAGACTATCCATTGCACCTGTCTATCATACAATGTATGTACTTTCAATTACTTTTCTTATTTATTAGCCATTTGAGTTGGAGAGGGTGATGGCAGTATCTAAGGGAGTAATAACACGGTCTTCAGAAAAGATAGTGCTACCAGTTGATGCAGATAGAACCACGATTGTACTTGCCCAAGAACCAACCCCACCACACATAACCCAGACTGTCGCAGATTGTACCGCTACCCAGTTGGGCAGAGAACCAGCTACATCCCTTCTAACCCCAACCCCAGCAGATAGTAACCTAGTTCCAGTTGACACAACACCGTCTCCACCACAGAGCACCCAAACACGAGCAGTTAGTAAGGGGACTGCAGTGCCCAAAGCACGAGGACCACCACTCCGAACCCCAACTCAACACTGAAAGGAGAAGAAGAATTGTTCTCAGGTCAGGTTTGTAGCTATGGTTCATACTCCTTTGCTCTTGCATCACTGTATTTACTCAGACCAACTATTTTCAAATTTTAAGGATGGAATTGAAACTCCAATGGCGCAACAGGTATGTTTTAAACATGTTTCTTTAACTGGTTTGCTGTTGTAACTTGCTCTATGTTGATTTTAGTTTCAATTGAATAAACATTTATGTTCTCATGTCATGCACATTACAAGTGTTGTTATTGCTCTATACTTTCCCACACTTATATTCTGTCTATTCTTCTTTGTCTTGAACAAATATTATTTGAACTCTATCTCTATCTTGATTTGGCAAAAAAACTAGAATGATATAGACCATAAAGTGACCAAGGTACGTAGATATATGTTTGTTTCATGCTCCTATCCTGTGCACTTTACTACTGAATTGCTTTACCAAAATGAGTTTGATATACAACGTGGTAAACCTGTGATATGTCTGCTTGTTTCTCTTTTAGAATGCGGACAAAATATTGGAGAACAGTACCCCGTTATGCAATGGTAAAGGAAGTAATGCAGATAAGGTTCGAGATAGTGAGACATCCCTGTTGGTCTCCGTGAGAGCTGATAAAAACTACCTTGACGACAGTGAGAGAACCCAAAAGTCCTGTCTTGATGTAGTTTTCGAGTTACTGGCCACTACTACTGGAACAAGCTCTTCGAACTTGCTGCCTGAATCAGTTTGTCTTCTTGAGTCTCAGGTTCAAGTTGAAAGACATCGATCAGATGTGCTGTGACAGGAAGCTGAAGGACTGAGGAAGTCCCTGCAGAATTCAAATGCATACTATCTGGTGCAATAGCAAGCGCCGAAGGATTTATGCGCCAAACAAGAGAAAGTTAATAAGCTTGCTAAGCATCTTGCAAGAATTATGGGTACCCAGTATATTGTTTCTTGAGATCTTCTCAAGTGGTTTCAATCCTGGACTTGTTTTGCTGCGGCGTTTATTTGCACTGGTCACCAACTTTGACAACCAGTGTATATGATATGCTGCTTTGTTCCCTATATTTGCACTAGCAGTGAACTTTGATGCCCGGTGGATATAATATGTGTAATAGCCGTGATAGCCTAGCGTAAGTTGCTTGCTTATTTATTTCCTTGTTGTCTTGTTTATTTATTTGCTTGTAGTCAGTGTTGTTCTTTTTCCGCGGTTTGCTAGTGGCCACAATAACCATGGGCTACATTTTTACTGTAGTGACACTAGGCCTTCTACGGGCCGTAGAAATAATGGGCCTTCTACTGGGCATAGAAACAATGGGCCTTCTACAGTCCGTATCATCAATGGGCCTTCTACGGGTCGTATCATCAATGGGCCTTCTACGGGCCGTATGATCGATTCCCCAAACATGGGCCAATAATATACCGCATTATGGCCATAAATGGGCAAGAGTTGGAATTCTCCAATCGTGGGCCAACCATAACAGGTCGTCGTTAAACGGCCGTATTTGATGACGCTATGAAAACGGCCCAACGTAATAACGGCCACAAACGGGCCGACTGTAACCACGGTCTGAATTTGGCCCACAAGAAGAAAATGACAGTAACAGGTCGTAAGTAACCGAATGTTGGAAACGAGCCCAAGAATAAATGGGCCTTGAGAAGGCCAAAAGATAACATGGGCTAGAAACAGCCCAACGGTATAATGGGCCGTTAATGTGTATAAAGTGATACACTATTCATTACGGGCCATTAATGAGCCAAGAGTTACAAAGGCCTCATATGGGCTGAAAGACTTCATGGGCTATACATGGGCCGAAAGTTAATATGGGTTGGAATCATATTGGACAGCCCAGAGGACGCTACTGGGCCTAATTCAGATAGGTCATAACGGGCCCTGGGTTAGCGGGCTATAAATGGGCTATATGCGAACAGGTCGTTAACAGGCTTTCCGTGGGCCGGCCCGCCACCTTTTGACCAAGTCAAACGGGCCGGCCTTTTCACCGGAATGGGCGTCTGTTGGGCCGTGCCACGTGTCGATGTATCATAGGCGCCTTCGGTCCAATGAGTGGATGACGTCTGTCCCAACGGTGAGCCGACACGTGTTTCCTCCAGCCAATGATGATTTTACACGTGGAAAATCCCCATTGGCCGGGGCTGTTAACGGGTAATCGGATCCAAAACCGGACCCGATAGTGTAACAGCGAGACGTTATGGTGGATGCCACGTGTCTGTCACCCTTGACGAAAGCACTTCTATGATGGGAGATTTATTTTCATGGAAGTGGACACTTCCGTGATGATATTTTTTGTAATGTCATGGAACACTTCTACGACAGCACAGGTATGACTATCTTGATTCTGTCATAAAATTGTCATGGATGTACATGCATGACAGAAAACGTGACCTACTATGACAAACACGTATCATCACGGAAGTGTCTTTTTTGTAGTGTAATGTGACGATGCAGGTGCATAGATCATCGATGGCGAAGAAGTGCTATGCCAGGAGTATACGATGAGTGGCTGGAGTGTCAGGCCCAGGATATACCGGTTTCCGGTTTCCGAGCGACAGCCGGTAGTTAGTTTAGGTTCACGCTAGTGTGAGAGAGGGATACGAACCGACGCCTCAAGAAGTACTACATTATGTATGATGAGACATGTGTCATGTAACTTGTATAGCTATATCGCATGATTATGATGTGACAGCATGATTTGTGTTGTATGATATGATGAAACTATTATGTGTATTATAATGTGAGCATATTGCATCTTTATGGTATGATTAGAATATTGTATGAAACCTGTACAGAAACATCGCAAATACGTAACGAAAAAGATATGAGAAAACATAGTAGTAGCGCTCTTTAGCACTAGACATGAAAACACTACTACTAAAGCACTTAGCAGTAGGGCTGGTATGGAAAGCCCTACTCCTAAGTAGGTATAGCAGTAGCGCGTCTCAAGACGCACTACTGTTGAACGTTAGCTGTAGCGCCTTATCAGTAGCATGGGTACCCGTGCTACTGATACACCAAATACCCGCGCTACTGCTAGGCTTTTCCCTAGTAGTGTCCAAATGTTACCGGCAGTGTGATGTTCCCCTGACGGCTCCTGCCGGGGTTGATTCCTTGGAACATGCCAGTAATCTTGAGCTCTTCATTTGATATCTGTATTTTTCTAATCACCTTGGGGGAGATCAAATTCAATCCTTCCCCGCCATCAAATAACTAACATCTTTTTGACTTTGAGGTTGCGGATTGTCATTGAAACCAACAACGACAAAAACCCTACCGCAGTGGTGCGGTTAGGGTGATCCTCTTCATCGAAGATGATAGGCGTGCGAGACCATTTGAGCGGCTTCCGGGAATCTACTGCTAGCTCGATGGCGTTGACCTCGCGCGCCCACTGCTTGAGCTAGCGCTGAGAGGAGTGCAAAGAAGTGCCTCCGTCAATGCACAGGGCCTCTGTTGCTTTCTGGAATTCTTGCTCACTTGTTTCCTCTTCAGCATCGTGGCAGCAGCGTGCGAGGTGGCCTTCAAAGTGGAAGGATGAGCTATTGTGCTGGGCTCCTTCTTGGGCACCATGTATGATGAAGCTAATGATGAGGAAGATGATGATGAAGATTGACGCACTGTTCACAACCTCGGATTCACACAAGCGCTTCCACCTACCTGGCGCGCCAAAGATGTTGTGGTGGAACACGATCACCTATGGGGCCATCGGCCCCTTGTGGTCGATGAGGGGGAAGGTCCCGTTGCGCAAAGAGCAGAAGCCGTGAAGCAGCATGATGGTGGTGACACTGGTGGTTTTTACCCAGGTTCGAGCCGTTGGGAAGAGTAAAACCCTACTCGTACTTTGGTGGATTAAGGGAAGGATCACAATGGGCACACAACGCTCAGGCCCGGCAAGGTCGCCTCGGGAGAGCAGCTACACCTGTACAAGTGTGTGAGGGTCTGAATCCCTTTCTAGTTTGCCATGGCTCTCCTTTTATAGGCCAAGGGGAAACCACAGTGGCAAAACATTCATTATATAGTGATTAGACCTAACTCTAGAAATTAGGACTAAGTGCATTAAATGCACTGCTAGGTGTCATGATGAGGATGTAGCCTGGCAACCCTGTCGTGCTGCTTAATCATCTCTTGCTTATCTACCTGACACGCCTCTGGACATGTGTCATATATAGGTAATCTTCCTTCCAAATGGCTGCCATGTGGTTAGTAGAAGCCACTTAATCACCTCGAGGGCTCGACACCGCATTGATAGGTGACTTGCGTCACGGTGCGGTGGAGCTGTGGAGCGGTGAAGTCTTGGTGGGGAGATTTTCCCTTGGCGGCCCCAGCAAGCCTGCCAGAGAATTCTTGGGACTTGTCTTTGGGGCGGCCTCGACATGACCAGGCTCGCCTGCCCGGCAAGGGAGGCTTTCCCAAAGTGATATCTTGTTCCCTTGGCTTGTCTTAGTCTTCTTGATCCGCCCTTTGATCTCTCAAAGAGCAGCTTCTCTGGCTTGGTCTTTGACTTGTATGATTGGCGTAACTTGTATGAAGACATCATGCCTATGTATAGTCTGGTCAACATACTTGAATGTTTGCTGTATCTACACGCTCCAAGCGAAACACATATCATGCGGTGAATAGCCTCAAGTAAATTTACCGATAGATTGAAGACGAAAGAGGGGATGCCATCCGGGGCATCCTCGTGCTTAGATGCTTGGTTGTCCTTGAATATTACCTTGGGGTGCCTTGGGCATCCCCAACACTACAAAAAAAGACACATCCAGGACATTTTGGGCCGAACGAATTCTTTTTCTGTCATGTTTGTGACACTTTTATGACGATAATTGTGACAAAAGGACGTATCATCATAGATGTGGCGGGCTCCAAATTCTATGACAAAAAATCATGACAGAAATTGGGCTTATTGTCCTGGGTGGGCTGGGGACGCACTTGCATGACATTCTTGGGGCCGTCCGTGATGGAAAAAATCATGGTAGAAGCGAGGGTGTGGAAAATATTGGGAAGTTCCTGGTTACGGTGGGTGGTCGTGGCCGAGCCATGCATGGAGGTTTGCACGTTTCTCTTATACACGTACGCGCGTGTGTGCAAGGTGTTGGGCTCTAACTGCACCTAAGCGAGGCGTTTTCTTACAGAACCCGAGCGATTGCACAAGCTACATGCGTTACTGAACCCGAGCGATCGATCCCTTGGCTGTTAACTTAACCCGATCAAGGGATTCCTTCGCTACTACTGCTAACTGAAGCCGATCAAACTTACTTCCTCTTGATGAATAGTGACCGTTGTTGGGGGTTGAATGAACAGTTCCCGGTGGGGGTTCGATGAACAGGACCCCGTGGTAGTAGTAGGCTGTTGCCACTGGATGAACATGACCCTGATCGAGGAGGTGGGAGTGGATGAACAGGATGTCGTGGACGACTTATTGGACAGTAGGTGGAGGCTGGATGAACAGGACCCCCATGGCAAACAGTCGCTGGTGGAGGCTGGAGGAAATCGACGGTGGATAAATAGTAGCAAGTGGAGGCTGGAGGAAGTCGACAGTGGATGAACAGTAGCAGGTGAAAGCTGGAGCAAGGCAGGAGACAGTGGATGAAAAATAACCCGCGGAGTCCCGTTTTGTTTTACGCCACACTCCTCCCGATAATCAGGCCCCCGTTTTGACCATAGGCACTCCAACACAGGTCCGTTTCCTCCGTTTTGCGGTACGCCAGACCCCTCCCGATCAACAATACCCGTTTCGACCATAGGAGCTCGAACACAAGACTATTTCCTCCGATCTGTGGTATGCCCGACCCTTCCCGATGAACATGACCCCGTTTTGACCATACGCGGTCAAATAGAAGGCTGTTTTCCTCCGTTTTGCAGTACGCTAGACCCCGTTCTAGTTGTTCCGTCCAAGCCGGTTGGCTCCCTATGAATAGGACGACGTCATTTTACGCGTTAGAGACCCCAACCGTATGTACGTATGTAGCCTTATTTTCTATCTTGCAGTGTGTCCATACATACGTGTACACGATATACACGGGACTGCGTGACATGCTACGTTGGTGCCTCTACTTCAACACATGCCGCTCCTTACTCGGCCACTGTATGTCGGTGCAGATAGACCGATCAACCACTATGTACGTACACGTTTGTGGCCACACAGATAACACTACCTTCACTTCAACCTTGTGGGTCACAGCTGTCAGGGGGTAAGAACGCAGTTCCTTCCGTGTGAAGATAAAGCCGGTGGGTCCCAATTGTCAGGGGGAATGTTGTTTTTTGTGAAATCCAGAGGCCCTCCCGGTGGGTCCAAGCTGTCAGGTGGAGGAATCATAATTTCACGCATAATAAGGAGGCAATTATTGCGTGTGGCTATGGACCCAGTTGTCAGCCTCTCCACGTACAATCCTCTTCTGATGGTTATCGTTCGTTGACCGCGTTGATGACGCCGTACCGTCCGAGAGCACCAAGGTCGTGGACGACGGCGCGACCTAGAAAGGGAACGACCCGGAGCTAGGGAAAACGTGGAGGGTAGTACGAGGGTTCACTAGTTCTGCTGCGGTGTGAGGCTACAGTCGCCGAAGAATAATAGGGGGTTTGGATCAGAGGTTGAAGAAGCAGGACAACCGTTGGATGTTAACAATCCAATAGTCACTGGTGATAGAATCGTTTATTGACTAAGTTGACAAAGCCCTGCGTACACGTCAACTTAGTAGGGCCACAAGCCAGCCACCAAATCTGGTGGGCCCCAGCTGTCATGGGGAGCACTCATTATTTTTCTCTTAATAAGGAGGCACTTCCTTCCGTTCCAAGATATAGCTGGTGGGTCCCAGCTGTCATGGGGAGGATTCATTCTTTTTGGCATAATAAGGAGGTACTTGCTTGCGTGGAGCCATGGACCATGTGGGTCCCAACTGTCCACCTCTCTATCAGGGACATACCCTACGGTATGACCTGGCTTGAAATATTACCCGACCGGACTTGGCGACTCACCAGAGACCCGACCGATACATGGCGACTCACTGGAGACCCCCCCTCCCCCCCCTAAACCTCGGCGACCCATTAGTGACCCGGCAGTCGGGTGAGACGATCGACAAGACCCAACGGCCCAGAAGGCGACTCATGGGAAGGCCGACTTATGTTCTGGTGGGCAGGCTTAAGAGGAAAGGCATAAGGAATATTTCCCTTACATAGGAAGCAAGACTAGGACTCTACTTGGAGTACTAATCCTAAAATAGTTCTGATACTTTATTCCATCTATAGACGGAGATGGTGGCCAATTGAGGATTGTTTTATCTGATCTGTTAAAAAAAGGGAGTCAACGACTCGGAAGTGGATTCCACCTTGGAGTCATCATCGCTCCATTTGTCTTCGCCTTGCTTCAGCCGCCGCGGCCGAGTGTGGCTGCCGTGCTCGGCTCTGATGGACCCTGATGAGCCGCTGCGACCGTGCCCGTGCCAAGACCGCCGCCTCACCTTCTGCTGCGAGTCACACTCTACCGCAACGGGCCGTTTTGCACTGCCGCCGTTGGTTCTTTCACGCAATAGTTGGCCTCGAGCCCCTTCGTTGAGCTGCCGGCTACTACTACTGCAGTATTAAGTACTACTGCTAGTACAACTATTCTGCTATAAAGAAAAGAGAAAAGCAAAAGGGGTGTGTCACTGTCGCCACCATGGCATCACTGTGATCCGGCCACTACTACTCCACGTGAGGTTAAGGTTACAGTCGAGACGTTGTCCACATTCGTCCGATGAAAGTACCAGGTGCTATCCTTTCTATGTATCTTATCAACACATATTAAATTGTTTGAGAACAATTAGTTTGGTCTGTGGTATTTTCTTTTTCACATGACCATTATTCGTTACAAAGGTGTCACAAAGGGGTGTGCGCCGATATTATTTTTTGCACTAGCGCTTGTCCATGTTGTGCTGCTGGACGGATACGTGCCTTCACCGTGGTGATCATCAACTCTGCGGTGGATAATCTCTGGCCTAACATTTCATGTGAAATCCATCAAATATATTTTTATATTACATATTGCTTTCTTTAAAAGAGCAATTACTCTGTCTTGTGAGGTTTTTTGGTGCAGACAGTTGTTTTACTGCAAGAGCGATGGACATGTCATGGATATGTAGCTCGTGCCAGCATTTGACCATGTCATAATGTTCAATGAATGCATGTGAAAGAAGAGGCCTCTACGGTCCAGTATGCATCAACATGATGTGGCGGATTCACCCATCTACGCGGTTTACCGCGCCTGCAATTGACTCGCCTATCCGCACTGGCTTACAATGCCGCAGCCAACTTAGATGTCCAATCAATTTTTATTGATACATTTTTTTGTCAAGAATAATTACTCTCATTTGTGCACATTCTTATGCATAATTCATCATTACAAAGGAGACCGTCAAGCTATGGCCCTTTCCTACACCGGATGGATCCATGGACAAGGTCATTATAAACTGCCGAGATTCAATACAATTCAGCAATCCACTGTTCAACTATATGCTGGTTTACATCACAGGTAAATATGAACAATCTCAAGCCAACTCCTCGACTCGTCTTGAGACTTAGGGGATACAAGGAACAACAGTTTGAAATACCGGTTCAAAAAGAATTTATCTCTCGCAAGGTTTGAGTTCTTAAAAAAGTTTAAAGGTTGCCGAGGAGAACCTGCTGCCATGAAGCGCGGTTCAAACATGGGCATCCTGCCTTATGGGCTTATCTTGTTACAAATTACATGGGAGCTTCTTGCTCACTAATCATAGATGTGATTACCCTTTTGATCCAGCTTATACGCCTTGTTGCAAATGACATGGGGGCTATCTGCCCAAAGTTTAAAGGTTAGCAAAGAGAATTTGCTACAATGTGCAGTTCAAACATAGGTAACCTGCCTTAATGACTTATGATAGGTCACTTGGGGGCTTCCTGGTCAATGAAAAAAGCTATGACTACCCTCTTGATCCGACTTGTACGCCTTGATTCCAAATTACTTGGGGGCTTCCTACTCATTGAGCATAGCTATGACTACCCTATTGATCTGGCTTATACGACTTGATTCAAATATTACTTGGGAGCTCCCTGATAATGAACAGAGCTTTGTTTACCCTTTTAATAGGCTCAGACGCCAGGTGTATAAAATCTGGTTTATCCTGCCTTTGTATGTCTGCCACTCCGCCCAGGTAATCCTAGAATGACCTGCCATACTCTTGATAGTCAATCTTATAAAGACCCTGAACTTGTCAAAGTTAAAACGGCGATTGGTCATGTGAGGCCCGGCTTACATGTTTGAGTAAACAATTAAATCAGTGGGTGTGCGGCCCTTGAATAGCACTTGATATTAAGGTTTGGCAGCCTATGAAAGCCTTGTTTTTTCTATTTGTTATTCTCTTTGAACATTGTTCTAGTTCATATTCTTGTACCATGTTGACATATGGTTAAAAACGATCTAGACCATGTAGCCTTAATCCTTATGCCTCATATTTGAGCGTATCTGAGGTTTTGATAACCCGTCCTGGCTTTGGAAGACAAGTTGCCAGTAAGCTTTGATTACGCACTTGGAGTTCTGCGCTCTAAGTTTTTGGGATGTCACACTTGCCGCATATGGTGTTGTAAACCGGCAGTATGAACCGATTTCACAGGACACATGGCCTTGATTATATGACTCATCATTGAGCATCTTTGGGTTTGATAACCCGGCCTGGTAGCGGACGTTAAGTCACGAGGATATCTTGGCCTTGAGCAATCAAAATCATGATATTGCATGCCTACAGGTCAATACCCGCAGCAGATTATAATTATTGAGGTATCACCATGATGTTAAAACTCCAGGTATGTTTTCCAATAATGGTGTGAATATTCAGGTTTTTTGATAACTCCTCCTGGCTTTTGACGTTAAGTCGCCAGTGTACTTTGATTGCACAATTGGTGTTATGCATTATGCATCTTTGGGCTGTCGACCTCATTGGATATGGAGTTGTAAGCCGGTAGTATGAACCAAATTCACAGGTATTTTTGTACTTGTTATATGAAGATGCAAGGTAACCCGCCCTGGCTTTGGACGTTATCGCCAGTATAATTTGGATTGCGGGATTGGAATCGTGCGCTCATAAATCATTGGATTGTTACCCTCACTAGATGTGGTGTTGTAAGCCGATGATTTGAGCCAATTTTCCAGATATGTTTTTAAATTGTTGGATGAACGTGCGAGGTGTTATAACCCGCCCTGGCTTTTGACTTAAATCGCTAGTATGTTTAGGCTTGAATGGATTTAATGCTAGTATTTTCCATAATTGCATAAGACTATATTATGTTTGGATTTTTACCCGCCCTGGCTTTTGACGTTAGGTCTCCAGGGAATATGTTGTTTAAACTTTGTGTAGGACATGCACAGTTTTACACATAAAGATACTACTACTGCTCATATGAATCATCTAGCCATCGAAAAATATTGTTGGGTTATTCTGCTCTGGGGTATATTGCTACATATTGAGTTTATTGAGGCTACAAGATGGCAAAGTGATCTTTTCAAAAACTAGACAGGACTATGAGCCACCATGGATGGGTTATCAATTATTGATTTTCACAAAGGCTATAAGCCGCCGGGTTACAAAAATCCTGGATCACAATGGATGCGTCTTAAGTCGCCATTGGCCAAGAGCCGTCGGGTATTTAAACTCCGGATTTCTTTGTCAACTGATAAGGTATTCAAATCTTTAATAACCAAATTTGGCTGGATTTTCATTATAATATACAATGATTGAGGTTTTCATACCGTATTATATTATTCAAATCTTGAATAGCCAACAGGGATGGATTTTTATTATGGTTATCAATAACCAGTTTTATGACTGAGGATTTCATAGTCGCTTTAGCACAATGGTTATTATTTATTTATCAATAGATATGATTTATTCTACAATGGAAGGAATAGTCCCAGGTCGCTGCAGGCACACGACCTGGCACTTGGGGGCTACATTATTTAAATACGGATTCTGTCAAATATGGAAGTCCTAGGTCGTTGCAAGCATGCACCATGACACTTGGGGGCTAATGCAAGGTCATCTTTAACCCACATTGGGGCCTACTAATTGCTCCTATCAAAAATTCAAAGTACACAAGCCTTAATGCATTATATTGAAGGGTCCATTGCTCAGTTGGTAGAGCACAAGGCTCTTAACCTTTGTGGTCATGGGTTCAAGCCCCACGATGGAGGCTACATCATATGATGTTATTTTCAATGAAGTATATATAAAGTCCCAGCTCAGTATTATCTTACTGAGCTGGCCCTTGGGGGCTACACATTTCTGCTCAAGTCTACATGATCATATCTACAAAGTCCCTGCTCATTATTGCATAATGACCTGGCCCTCGGGAGCTACACTGGTTGAAGTTTTTATGAGAATAAGGCAATTACAAGTCCCAGGTTGCTGCAAGCATGACAACCCAACACTTGTGGGCTATATATGTGGAATATTCAGTTTTGACTAGTGACTGAGATGAACAACCCAGATTTCTTCAAGGTTGCGACATTTATATTGAAGCAAGTCTTAAGCTGTTACTACGCTCCCTTCTTAAGACTTGGAGGCTACAAGTGAAATGCATATAAGGGAGTTCGACATCTTCAAGCCGACTGAAAATCACATGAGTATTTCAAAGACCAATATTTCTTGTTAAGCACTTGGAGCTGAATCAAATGAATTATTATTCAAAATATTTTTCTATGAGAAATCAATGTCAGCAAATTGATTATGAGGCTGGCCTATTGACCCGGACTTTCCAGAAGAAGGAAATGACAAGGACTTAAGGATGATCAGGTGCCGACTTACATGAATTTTTTAACCTGGAACACAATCTGTCAAATTTGTTCTTGTGTTTATTTTGTAGGATCAGTTTAACATGGATAAATCCAAATTAAACTGGGGGCTAATGTTGGGGATATACCCCGCGGTAGGAGCCGGCTGGAAATATGACCTGGCAGGACTTGACGACTCACCAGAGAGCAGGCTGATACTTGGCGACTCACTGGAGACCCACCCGAACCTCGGCGACCCATTGGTGACCAGCGGGCGGGTCAAACGATCGACAAGACCCAAGCGCCCAAAAGGCGACTCATGGGAAGGCCGGATTATGTTCTGGTGGGCCGGCTTAAGAGGAAAGGCATAAGGAATATTTCCCTTACAAAGGAAGGAAAACTAAGACTATACTTGTAATAGAGTAGTCCTAATCCTACTAGGACTAGTCATTTAACCCGCCCCTTCAACTTATATAAGGAGGGGCAGGGTACCCCAAAGGAGGAGAGGTTTTTTCAAAAGTTGGGGTTAGACAAACAAGTTTATAGCTCTCGAGATAGAGCACCCTTGTAATCGTGATCATCATCATCAATATCAATGAAGCAGGATGTAGGCTTTTACCTCCATCATGAGGGGCCGAATGTAACGACCCGGATGTAACTTACCATATTTGTATTCCAACTCTTGCCATTTTCGGCTCTTAGTTATGATATTCCCTCATGGTTGGGTTTTTTCTTCGTTTTGCATTTTGTCCATGTCATGCATCTCATATCATGTCATCATGTGCATCGTCTCATGCATCCGAGCTTTTTCCCCGTTGTCCATTTTGCAATCCGGCACTCCTATGTCCTCCAGCGCCCCCTTTTGCCTCTTTTCATGTGCAGGTGTTAAACATTCTCGGATTGGACCGAGATTTGCAAAGAGGCCTTGGTACAATACCGGTAGACCGTCTGTCAAGTTTCGTGCCATTTGGAGTCCGTTTGATACTCCAACGGTTAACCGAGGAACCGTGAAGGCCTCGTGTGTGTTGCATCCCAACACCCCTCCAAAGTGGCCCAAAACCCATCTAAACCCCCTCCATGCTCTCTGTCGTTCGATCACGATCGCGTCGCCGAAAATCGCACCTCATTTGGACTCTCCTAACTCCCTCTACCTATAAATAGGTGCCCCCTCCTCCATTTTCGCGGACGAAACCCTAATTTTCTTCCCTGCCGCCGCCGGACGTTTCTCCCCCCATCGGCCGGACGTGTCTGCTCCCTCTCCACCGCCATGTGTTGTTTTCCCATTCGCCAAGGCAGCCGCGCCCACTTCACCCGTGCCGCCGCCCGCGCCGGCCCGCCGGGGCCCAGGCGGGGCCCACCCAGCCCGGACGCCACCC
>NC_041386.1:298450153-298497585 GCF_002162155.2 Triticum dicoccoides | reverse complement strand
CGAGCCTCGCCCGCTGCTCGCCGTCGCCAGGCCTCCGCTACGCCGCCCTCGCCGGCGCGCCACCGTGCCTCGCCGCCCACCGCCCCGCTCCGCTGGTCATCGCCGCGCGCCGCGCCGCTGCTCCGCCCGAGGAGCGCCGGACGCCAAGTCCCACTCCAGCCGTCGTCCCTACACCTCCGGCGCCCATCTCCTCCAACCCCGGCGAGAAATCCGATGATCCTCAGGAACCGTGCGCCAGATCTGGATCGGGTCAAGACCTAGGGTTGAGCCCGAGATATTTCTAAGTCATATTTCTGCATATTTTATAGTTCTGTTCATTGCATCATAACTCATCATCCTTAGTTCCGTTTTGCGCGTGTGATATATCAAAATGTTTGTTAGGATGTCCTCTTCATTTTGTTCCATTTCAGCATGCTTGTTTGAGTCCATCTTGATGCCTAAAATGTTGTTGCAAGAGTGCTATAAAATGTTAGTTCCTGATTCTTAGCAGAACTGGAGCATTTGTCATTTTTTGCCATGATTATTGTGTTCTGCATATGAACTTGAGCCCTACATGTGTTTTGGGCTATGCCATGCCATCTTTACAGTGGTGTATGCCATGTATTTTTGTGAACAATGTGGTGACTAGCACAAGCATGCAAAGTATCTCTCGTGATGGTATTGATTTCAGGGACTTAGAATTTCACTAAGTCATTTCCCTGCTGTTATTTTAATGCCATGTATTCATGTTCCTACAGAGTGATCCATGCTTCTTTTGAGTATCTTCATTAAGGATGATTGGAGCATATGGTTATGCTTTATCCATCGTTTTTTTGCATTTATGGAGTCCCCTAGCATGACTCAATCTTGCTCTATGTTTGCTATAAAATGTTCCTGGCAGATTGTTTACGTGTTAATCAATTTTGCCAAGGTTGTTGTAGTTGATCCATTCATGATATGAGCTTGTTCTTGCCATGGTTAGCTTCTTGATCATGTCTTCTTGCTGGTAGTATGCTTAGTTTTTCATGCAAGGCCTTGTGTTGAGTGCATCGAGCTTGCAAAGGTGCCTTCATAAGTCTGTTTTTTGCCACGTCCAGTTTTCTGCTAAGTCTGAATCTGTTAACGAATCTTGCTATGTTTACATGGGTGCCATAATATCTTATGATCCTTTTTGGCTTATGGCCAGTAAGAGACTTTTGTTATATGCTTTTAGTAGATTCATGCCATGCCTTGTTTTGCCATGATATGTTCTCGTAGCATGTGGTTATCTTGCTCTAAACATTGCTTCCTGATGTTAAATCCTGACATGTTGTTATTTCCACTAAGTTTGTGAAGCTGATATCTTTTGCACTTTTGCCATGCTTGTTTCAACCTGCTCTTTTGTGATTTAGCCATAGCTCTGTGTTCATCTTTTGTCAAGCATCTTGAGTAGATCACTGCCATGTGCTTTGTTGCTATGTTGGAGTGCAGTAGCTTAGTTTCTTGTTGCATTCTAGATGGCATCGTGCTATTAATCGCAGATTTGTGCCATTATTGTTTTGCTTGCCATTTGCAAACCGTGCATCCGTGTCCGGCGGTCTTTATATCGGTTTCGACCGAAATCAACTCATCTTTCTAGCTGCACTCTTGGTTTTCCAAGTGGAGGCCTGGTTCAATCTTTTCCTTCCGGAGCACGCATATGCATTGCATATCACATCCCGCATATCATGCCATGTTTTGCATCATGTTGCTTGCGCATTGCACCGTGGTTGATTGTGTTTTCCTTTGCTTGTGTTCTTGCCTTGGGTAGAGATGGGAAATGAGTATGTGATCGAGTAACCGTTGAGTACACTTACGAGGATCAAGCTTACGTCAACTTGGAGAACTTTGCAGGCAAGATGACCATACCCTCGAAATCACTTCTATCTTTGCTTGCTAGTTGCTCGCTCTATTGCTATGCCGTGATACCTACCACATGCTTTATCATGCCTCCCATATTGCCATGTCAAACCTCTAACCCACCTTGTCCTAGCAAACCATTGTTTGGCTATGTTACCGCTTTGCTCAGCCCCTCTTATAGCATTGCTAGTTGCAGGTGAAGATTGGAGTTTGTTCCTTGTTGGAACATGTTTATATTTGGGATATCATTATTATATCTTGTTTACTTTAATGCATCTATATACTAGGTAAAGGGTGGAAGGCTCGGCCTTATGCCTGATGTTTTGTTCCACTCTTGCCGCCTTAGTTTCCGTCATACCGGTGTTATGTTCCTTGATTTTGCGTTCCTTACGCGGTTGGGTTATAATGGGAAACCCTTGACAGTTCGCCTTGAATAAAACTCCTCCGGCAGGGCCCAACAATGGTTTTACCATTTGCCATCTAAGACTTTTTCCCTTGGGTTTCACAGACTCAAGGGTCATCTTTATTTTAACCCCCCCGGGTCAGTGCTTCTCTAAGTGTTGGTCCAACCTGAGTGATGTCTGGCGCCCCCTAGACAACCAGGGTCTATGCCAACCCGACGTCTTGCTCATCCGGTGTGCCCTGAGAACGAGATACATGCGACTCCTATCGGGATTTGTCGGCACATCGGGCGGCTTTGCTAGTCTGGTTTTACCATTGTCGAAATGTCTTGTAACCGGGATTCCGAGTCTGATCGGGTCGTCTTGGGAGAAGGAATATCCTTCGCTGACCGTGAGAGCTTGTGATGGGCTAAGTTGGGACACCCCTGCAGGGTTTTGAACTTTCAAAAGTCGTGCCCGTGGTTATGGGCAGATGGGAATTTGTTAATATCCGGTTCTAGAAAACCTGACACTTAACTTAATTAAAATGAATCAACAGCGTGTGTAGCCGTGATGGTCTCTTGTCGGCGGAGTCCGGGAAGAGAATACGGTCTCGTGTTATGCTTGAACGTAAGTAGTTTTCAGGATCACTTCTTGATCTTTGTAGCTTCTTGACCGTGCTTTGCCTTCTCTTCTCGCTCTCATTTGCGTAAGTTAGCCACCATATATGCTAGTGCTTGCTGCAGCTCGACCTCACTTCCTTTTCCTACCCATAAGCTTAAATAGTCAGATCGCGAGGGTGTGAGATTGCTGAGTCCCCGTGACTCACAGTTTACTTCCAAAACCAGATGCAGGTGCCGATGATGCCATTCCAGGGGATGCGACCGAACTCAAGTGGGAGTTCGACGAGGTTTCAGAATGTTACTATGTTTCCTTTCAAGACGATCAGTAGTGGAGCCCAGTTGGGGCGATGGGGGATCTTATGCATTTGGGGTTGTCTTTATTTTGGTTCCGTAGTCGGACCTTGATTTTATTCTAGATGATGTAATGCTATATTTATGTATTGTGTGAAGTGGCGATTGTAAGCCAATTCCTTATCTCTTTCTTATTCAGCACATGGGATGTGTAAAGATTACCCCTCTTGCAACATGCCTACAATGCAGTTATGCCTCTAAGTCATGCTCCGACACATGGGAGATATAGCCGCATCGTGGGTGTTTCAAGTAGGTAATCAGAGCCTTCCACGACTTAGGAGCCCCCTGCTTGATCGAATCGTTGGCATTTTTGAGTCTAGAAAAATGTTTTGAGTCTTATAGGATTATATATATCGGAGAGTAGGATTCTTTTTACTCCCCAGTCCCTTCGTCGCTCTTGTGAGGCCTCCTGACATAGTGTTTTGACTCTTCTATTCTCAAATTTCATGAATTTTTTTTAGGATCATGCGAGTATCTTGGAATCATTCCGATGGTTTTGTGACGAGAACATTGTTCTTGGTGCCTCCTGACATTTAGGTGTTGTGGCAGTGTCCCGGGGAGTTGGGCTCCGAGGTGTTGTCGTCACAATTTTATCGTTGCAGTTCTGGAATACTTGAGTTTCGCCGACATCGAAAATCTCTTTTTTGCAGTTCTTGGTGAGATAACCTCGACGCCACCCAGTATTGGGGCGGGAGTTCTGGAGTATTTCCATAACTCGTATAACGGATGCTTTTTGAAGGTTGAGGTAAATGATTTCCGAAGGATTCTTGGTTATGTGTTGAAGGATGGATATAGTTGGATGTAGGATTTGCTAGTTTTGGGTGAGATATTATGCTTCAGATGTATCCCCAACACATGATTGCATAACCAGAAAGTTTCGGGAGTATCATAGGTGGTAATTCATGTAGCTCTAGTATTTCTTCCGCAGATATTTGGTTTGTGATTGGGTAATGCTTACCAATTATTTGTTCATGTCCGTACCTTGTTGTTTTATTCATCTACCTTTATCTAAGTGGCTTCTCAACTTTATGGAAGTGTGATCATTTACTTTGGAATTCATTCGTTCTTTCTTGTTCGAATGTTAAGGCTACATGTTGCAATTTCGATCCTTTGATTCAGCTTGAATATCTGGCTATCAAGATGCAAACAGATGTCAACCTCTTCAGGATGGCTCCTCCAACGCGTCAGAATCCGGAACCACCGCCAGCACCTCCACCTCCGGAGGCATGGCAAGCTGTCATGGCCGTCACCAACGCCAACACGCATATGCTTATGCAACTCTTGCAAGAGCGCAACCAAGGAAATCAAGGCCATGGCAACAATCAAGCTCAGTTGGCTACCCTCAACCAGTTCCTCGCAAACCAGCCGAAGTCCTTCAGTAACTGTGTTGAGGCCACAGACGCTGACGATTGGCTCGTGGATATCTGCAAACATTTTGAGTGTAGCAATGTTAGGCCTGAGGATTTTGTCAAGTTTGCTTTGTTCCAACTCAAAGACCAAGCTGATGAGTGGCATCAACAATACAAAGATTTCAGAGGTTGTGTGATTAACTGGGATGATTTCCGCCAAGACTTCAAACCTCACCACATTCCTCAGAGTGTTGTTGAGAGTAAGTGTGAGGAGTTCCGCAATCTGAAGCTAGGCAGCTTGTCTGTTTACCAATACAACATCCTGTTCCAGAGGCTCGCTCGCTTCTCTAAACAAGACGTCCCTGACGAGAAGAGCATGATTTATCAGTTCAGAGGTGGCCTCAGAGAAGATCTGCAACTAGCTCTCGTGCCTTTTGAGCCGAAAAAGTATGATGAGTTCTACAACATGGCACTAAAGCAAGAAGCCGCTCAGCTTAAGTGCGATGCATCTAAGAAGAGAGTCAGGGATACAACTCCTTCTTCTTCAACTCAAGTGGCAGCTAAGCAGCAAAAGTTCTGGTTGCCTCCTCCTCCGTTCTGTCAGCCTTATCAGCAGAAGAGTAAAGGTGGCAATGGATCTTCCCACACACCCAACCCAGCCTTTCAGAACAAAGCTTCGTCTCATGCTCCAAGCTCAAGTGCTCCGTATCACCGGCCACTCTCAGAGGTCACGTGCAACAAGTGTCAGCAGAAAGGTCCTATGCAAACAAATGCTTCAACCAGAGGCGTCTTCCGCCTCATCCTCCTGTGAGATCTGCCAGCAATGCAATGGTCAAGCATAATCCCAAGTCTGCAAAGGTCAACATGATGAACGTAGCTCAGATAGAGGACTCTTCAGAAGTGATCGTGGGTAACCTTCCTGTTACTGATATTCCTGCAAGAGTTCTTTTTGATACTGGTGCATCTTTGTCATTCATATCGAAGCCTTTTGCATCCATGCACGATTTGCATACTGTCGGTTTGCCTAAGCCGATAGCGGTTTCCCCTCTGGGTTTGTTCACGAACACCAAAATGATGGCTCCGGATGTTTCTATCAAGATGGGAGATTATAAATTTCTGTCCTCTCCAATGGTTCTTGGTAACTCGGATATTGATCTAATTCTCGGCATGGACTGGCTTTCTAAGCACAAGACTCAGCTTGATTGTGCTGCCAGACAGATTCAATTGACACACTCGTCTAAGGATGTGATCATCTATGCCACTCATGACGATACCATTTGACTGTTTTCTCTCAATGAGAAGGGCAAATTGAATGCCATCTCTCAGATTCCAGTCGTTTGTGAATATCAACACGTCTTTCCGCAAGAGCTTCCAGGAATGCCTCCTCACCGGCTAGTTGAATTCGTCATCGATCTTGAGCCTGGCACGGAACCTGTTTGCAAACGTCCTCACAAGCTTGGACTAGAAGAGTTGAAGGAGGTGAAGAAACAACTCGATATACAAGAGCATATGGGTCTGATCTGACTAAGTTCTTCTCCATGGGGTTGTGGTGTTCATTTTGTCAAGAAGAAGGATGGCACGGACCGACTTTGTGTCGACTACCGTCCATTGAACAAGAAGACCATAAAGAACAAGTACCCACTTCCCAACATCAATGAGCTTTTCGAACAAATCAAG
The DNA here is from genome assembly GCF_002162155.2 of Triticum dicoccoides. Taxonomy (NCBI): domain Eukaryota; kingdom Viridiplantae; phylum Streptophyta; class Magnoliopsida; order Poales; family Poaceae; genus Triticum; species Triticum dicoccoides. Next base: position 298,491,348 of record NC_041386.1, on the reverse strand, counting down.
GGTGCTCAAGTATTCTCCAAGCTTGACCTTCGTATGGGCTATCATTAGATTCTCATTCGTGAACAAGATATCCCCAAGACAACATTCAGAACAAGCTATGGTTCCTATGAACATACTGTCATGTCTTTTGGCCTTGTCAATGCTCCTCCAACATTCTCTCGCATGATGAACTTCATCTTCAACCCTTACACAAATGACTTTCTCTTGGTGTATCTTGATGATATTTTGGTCTTTTCCAAGAACAAAGAGGATCATGCCAAGCATTTGAGATTGGTGCTGGACAAACTCAGAGAACATCAGTTCTATGCGAAGTTTTCAAAGTGCAAGTTTTGGCTCGATGAGGTTCTCTACCTTGGCCATATCATCTCCGCCAAGGGCATAGCTTTTAATACTGAGAAGGTATCTGCAATTATGAATTGGGAACTGCCTCAGAATTTGAAGCAGCTCTGCAGATTTCTTGGGCTCGCAAGCTATTGTCGAAGATTCGTTGAGAATTTCTCTAAGATCGCAAAGCCGCTTTCCAACCTTCTCTAGAAGCATGTGAAGTATGTCTGGACGCCTGAATGTGACATCGCTTTCAACACCCTCAAAGAGAAGTTAGTCACAACTCCAGTTCTGACTCCTCCTGATGAATCCAAACCATTCGAGGTCTTCTGTGATTCTTGCCTGCAAGGTCTCGGTGCTGTGTTAATGCAAGAGAAGAAAGTTGTGGCCTATACCTCTCGCCAGTTGAAGCCCAACGAAAAGAACTACCCCACTCATGACCTGGAGTTGGCGGGAGTTGTCCATGCTCTTTTGACACGGAGACATCTCTCATTCGAGGTCTTCTGTGATTCTTGCCTGCAAGGTCTCGGTGCTGTGTTAATGCAAGAGAAGAAAGTTGTGGCCTATACCTCTTGCCAGTTTAAGCCCAACGAAAAGAACTACCCCACTCATGACCTGGAGTTGGCGGGAGTTGTCCATGCTCTTTTGACACGGAGACATCTCTTGTTGGGAAGGAAAGTGGACATCTTCACTAATCATAATAGTCTCAAGTACATCTTCACTCAGCCCAACCTCAACCTCAGGCAGACTCATTGGGTCGAGATGATTCAAGAGTATAATCCGAGTATTGAATATACTCCTGGCAAGGCCAATGTCATTGCTGACGCTTTGAGCAGGAAGGCTTACTGCAACAGTTTGATTCTCAAGCCCTTCCAACTGGATCTTTGTGAAGCTTTCCGCAAACTTAATCTCAAAGTTGTTCCTCAAGGATTTCTTGCCAACCTCCAAGTCTCTCCTACTTTGGAAGATCAGATTCGTGAGGCTCAACTTCTTGATGCAATGGTGAAGAAGGTGAAGATTGGGATTGCCAACAACAAACCCAAGTACAAGCGCTATCGCCTTGATGACAAAGATGCTCTATTCTTCGAGGATCGCTGAGGGAGTCCTGGATTAGGGGGTCTCTGGACAGCCGGACTATATCCTTTGGCTGGACTATTAGACTATGAAGATTCAAGATTGAAGACTTCGTCTCGTGTCTGGATGGGACTCTACTTGGCGTGGAAGGCAAGCTAGGCAATACGGATATGCATATCTTCTCCTTTGTAACCGACCTTGTGTAACCCTAGCCCTCTCCGGTGTCTATATAAACCGGAGGGCTTTAGTCCGTAGGACAACATACAATCATACCATAGGCTAGCTTCTAGGGTTTAGCCTCTCTGATCTCGTGGTAGATCTACTCTTCTACTACCCATATCATCAATATTAATCAAGCAGGACGTAGGGTTTTACCTCCATCAAGAGGGCCCAAATCTGGGTAAAACGTTGTGTCCCCTGCCTCCTATTACCATCCGCCTAGACGCACAGTTCGGGACCCCCTACCCGAGATCTGCCGGTTTTGACACCGACATTGGTGCTTTCATTGAGAGTTCCTCTATGTCGTCGCTGTTAGGCTTGATGGCCCCTTCTATCATTGATAGCGATGCAGTCCAGGGTGGGACTTTCCTCCCCAGATAGATTTTTGTATTCGGCGCCTTTGCACTACGGGCCAGTTCGCTTGGCCATCTGGAGCAGATTGAAAGCTACGCCCCTGGCCATCAGGTCAGGTTTGGAAGCTTAAACTACATGGCCGATATTCGCGGAGACTTGATCTTCGACGGATTCGAGCCTCTGCCTTGTGCGTCACGTGGTTATGATGAGTACGATTTAGCTCTACCATCCGACAGCGTTCAGGAGATCGCACCGGCAGCCGCTCCAACCCTCAATTCGGAGCGAGTTGCGCCGTCCATGGACGGGTGGATGGACCCCACCATGGAAGCCTTACCCTCAGCGGCGATCGAGCTGAACATCGACCTTACTCTTCATAAGAGCCGTGTTGCTAAACTGCCGGACTCTTCTCCGGCCATGGACTCTGAACTGCCTGCGCCCGTTCCTATTAAATCCAATTGGGCGCTGATCATGGAGGTTACCTCCATGGATATTTTTCGGCACACGCCCTTCGGCGACGTACTGAACTCATTAAGGTCTCTCTCCTTGTCAGGAGGATCCTGGCCGAACTATGTCCGGCAGGATTGGGATGCAGATGACGAAGAAATTGGCCGCGCACCCACCACCCACTTAGTAGCCACTGTCGATGACATAACTGACATGCTCGACCTCGACTCCGAAGACATCGACGGTATGGACGATGATGAAGGAGAAGAACAGGAACCACTACCCACAGGGCACTGGACGCCCACTCCATCACATGACGTATACATGGTGGACACACCAAAAGAAAACGACGACGAGGAACGGAAGGACGCAATGAAGGCTTGTCCCCTCGAGAAGCAGTCAAAGCGGCGTCGTAAGCGCTGCTCCAAATCCCGCCTCGGCAGAAACAACGATCATATAGACCCAGCATTAGAGCAGGGTGAACCATCACCGGATCACGGCAACACGGAGAATCAAACCGAACAACCCGACTCTGTCAAAGATAATAGTCCGGACGACATCACACCGGACAGACACCCGGAGCAACAGAATGCCCATCAAAGGCTTGTTGCTACCACGAGGAGTCTAAAAAAGCAGAAGCAAAGGCTCAAAGTTGCACAAGACACTCAGAATCAGATGGAGTAAAGTACTCAACACAGTAGCGAAGTACGGCGGTAGTTGCCACACCAAGAGCTACCCGAAGCAGAAGTTTCTACCTGAATTCGATGAGGAGGCCTTAGATCCCCTGCAACCAAAAATAAAAACGGCCATCTGGCCGGATAGACGACCTCACGGCCAACATAAAGCGGCAAACAACGCCGCACATGAGGCAATAAGCGATCCACACGAAGGCTCGCATCAAAAGGACGGCACAACCAGATCCATCTATGGACGACACAAGCGCGCTCCAGCATATGATGCAACACAACAAACATCCGAACAACACGGTACACCCTGGTACAGGGGTGCCGCACACCCCCTATGTTTCACCGATGAGGTGCTGGACCATGAATTTCCGGAGGGATTTAAACCCATAAACATAGAGGCATACGACGGAACAAAAGACCCTGGGGTCTGGATTGAGGACTATATCCTCCATATCCACATGGCTTGAGGAGATGATCTCCACGCCATCAAGTACTTACCACTCAAGCTCAAAGGGCCAGCTCGGCACTGGCTTAAAAGCCTCCCCGAAAACTCCATTGGAAGCTGGGAAGAGCTTGAAGACGCCTTTCGGGCAAATTTTCAAGGGACTTATGTCCGACCCCCGGATGCGGACGATTTGAGTCATATAACTCAACAGCCCGGAGAGTCAGCCCGCAAGCTTTGGAATAGGTTTCTTACTAAAAAGAACCAAATAGTTGACTGTCCGGACGCCGAAGCCTTGGCATCTTTTAAGCACAGCGTCCGCGACGAATAGCTTTCCAGACACCTCGGCCAAGAAAAGCCGAGAACAATGGCAGCATTAACAAGCCTCATGACCCGCTTTTGCGCGGGTGAGGACAGCTGGCTAGCCAGACGCATCACCGGCGACACAAGTACATCCGAAGTTAGAGATGAAAACGGGAAATCACGACATAGCAAAAATAATAAGCGCCAGAATAAAGAAGACAACCCGAAGAGCACGGCGGTAAATGCCGGATTCCAAAGCTCTCGGCCAGGTCAGCAAAAGCCGCCCTCTAAAGGCGCCAGAGATGAACTGTCCAGCCTAAACAAAATTCTGGGCCAAATATGTCAGATCCATAGCACCCCTGGTAAACCCGCTAATCATACTCACAGAGAATGTTGGGTCTTCAAGCAGTCTGGCAAGCTCAACGCCGTACACAAAGGGGAGGATACACCAAGCGAAGACGAGGATGAGCCTCTCAAGCAAGACATGGGCGAACAAAAGAAATTTCCACCAGAAGTCAAAACAGTAAACATGTTACACGTGATCAAGGGGAGAAACAAAGCGGCACTCCCAGAGAAATATGCCCAAGGGCCTATCACCGCGGAGTCCTGCCACTGGTCGTCTCAACCGATCACTTTCGATCATCGGGATTACTCAACAAGTATCCGGCGTGCAGGATGGGCTGCCTTGGTATTAGACCCAATAATTAACGGATACCACTTCACACGAGTCCTGATGGACGGTAGTAGTAGTCTAAACCTGATATATCAGGACACAGTCTGCAAAATGGGGATAGACCGAATGAACATTTGCCACAACAATACTACCTTTAAAGGAGTAATGCCAGGCCCAGGGGCTCATTGTATGGGATCCCTGCTACTAGAGGTTATATTTGGCTTCCCTGATAACTTCCGTAGTGAAAATTTAACCTTCCACATTGCTCTGTGCCAAAGTGGCTATCAAGCACTACTTGGACGCAAAGCTTTCGCTTGCTTTAATGCAATACCTCATTACGCTTCCCTCACGCTTAAGATGCCCGGTCCACGTGGCATCATTACAGTAAATGGAAATATTGAGCGAGCCCTGCACGCCGAAGATAGCGAGGCTACCTTGGCAGCCGCACACTAAAACGGCCTCATCGGCTAAAAGCACTCGATAGGTCGTCAAGACCACGGACACGGTTGGACGAGTCTGGCGCAGCTATATATAATTCATACAGGTTTGATGGCCACACCCCTATTACAATTACAAGGGGCTCAACGCGCGCAGACAAGTGGCAATTTTTACTCAACTCGAAATTTACATGGTTTCTTTAAAACCTACCTTTTCGCACGACAACTTTTCACCTAAGTTCCTCTCTTTTACAGACGACTACCATGCTCTACTCGTCCAGGATATGGCACAACGGAGGCACAGGCGGAGACGTGCAGCAGGGACCCGCCCCAAGGGTTCTTTTTAGATTCAGACCATGCGTCAACCTTTTTTACTGTCTCTTGTTGATACACAGCCCTCGGATTCTCAGTATAATTGAGAAGGATGCTGGCGTCTTGGCATGTGGCCACGTCAGAGTAATGCACGTACCTAGACACCAGGGGCTTCTTACAAAGGGCACTGTTTAGGCTCGGTTTATACCATAAAGACCGAATACCTTAGGGAGTGTTCAGCGTCGCGAGTTTGGCCTTATATGCATCAGCACCGAATCATGTCTTTGGTCAATGTTGGGTTTGCCCTGCTCCTATGTTTTGGTTCCTTACGTTCCACTCTATCGGCTAAGGTAGCACTAGGAGAACTACTGCGGTTGTGCCCCGGGTCATCCGGACAAGCGCCTCAGTAGAGAAAGCCGAAAACTCATTGTCATGATATTGCGTGAGACTGGTCAACCACTCGATGACCTATCGGAATGTTAGAATTCCTCCGCCTTAACGAAGGGCTGTTTCCCAGCCAGGCATGTAAGCACCCCGAATTCGGGAGAGTGCGGAGGCACCAAGGGCTATATAGTAGCCCCACCGTCAAACTCCTATGGCTAAGTGAAAGTGTTAAAGCATTATAGTCCGGTTTCCTCGTTCGCTACGCTATCACCTCCTTAATAGGGCCAAGACGTTGGGTTAAGTGTGAACATGCGTCTTCTACGAACACCTCCACATTATATGTGTGGGGGCTGAAGCCGACGACTGCAATCTTTCAGGTTATACACATGTATACATAAACGGCCGCACATGAGGCATCATATTACTTTCAGGCAAAAGTATAAACATAGCCTTAATAAATTTCATAAAAACATTGTGTTTACAATGGGAATACATGTCACTCAAACATGATATTCTTCGAGCACTGGGCCTCTATCAAACGAGCACCCTCGAGGACCTCTTCGAAATAGTGCTAGGCATCCACTCGGCCTATGGCCGAACCCCGCGCCGCAACAGTGGTATCATCCATATCCGCCCAGTATGCTTTGACACGGGCAAGGGCCATCAGCGAGCCTTCTATGAACGCCGACCTCTTCATCGCATTGATGTGCGGCACGACACCAAGGAACTACTGCACTAAGCTGAAATAGCTGGCCGGCTTCGGCATTTCCGGCCACAACTGATCCACGACAGACCTCATGGCGAGTCCGGACAACCTATTGAGTTCGGCCCATTCGACTAGCTGATCAGCCAATGGAAGCGGACCCTCTGGAACGTTAAATTGCGACCAAAACAGCTTGTCCACTTCACGATCTGTTTGATCTCGGAAGTATTTGGCCACATCCATAGCGCTCGCCGCCAAGTCCATATATGCGTCTGCCGAACTCCATAGCCGATCCAGAGGGGCATACCGTGGATCTCCGAACTTCCTCCGTAGCATGAAGGGCTTCCCAGCCGCAATATCCCCGGCTTCACGCAGCTCCTCCTTCTTCACTCTCATAGTAGAGCGGGTGTCTTTGGTCGTGATGGTGGCCTTCTCAAGGTACGTCGCCTTCACTCGGTTTTCTTCTTCAAGGAACTAGCAACGGTCGGCAGTGTCTTTTAACTTTACAGCCATCTCGGCTATTTTCTCTTTGCTCTTGCAATGTGCGGCCTTCTCGGTCCTCAACTCTTCGGCCGCCTTCAAAGCAGCCGCATTACTCCTCCTTGCTTGTTCTTTGGCTCGGGCAAGTTCCGCTCGAAGGATCTCCACGGTGGCAGCTCCATCTGCAGTCACAACATAATAAAGATACTGGCATCATGCTGCTCTTACTATGTGACATTCACCACACAACATTACTTACCCTGTGCCTCGTCAAGCCGCCTGTTAACAAGCTCGATGTTGGCATCTGCCGCATCCAGTTGCCGCTTTAGCTAGGCAAATTCATTAGTACGGCCAGCCACCAGAGCTTCCATCACCTGCACATAAAAGCGGTATGGTTATCACGTGGGACTACGATCCTCTGTTTGCCGCCGTTCTCGGTGACAACCAGAGTCTCAGGGGCTACTATCTACACAGGGCACATCTAAAAATGTGCGGTGCCATCACAAATGTACATCATTTTACGTACCTTAAAGCCTGTCAGTAGACTCATAAAGGCATCATGCAACCCGCTTTCAGCGGACGAAATCCTTTCCATCACCGTACCCATCAATGTAAGCGGTTCTTCTGAGATGGCCGCTCGCTCCAACAGCTCCCTCAGTATGTCCGACCGCATACCAGACGGTGCCGGACTCTTCTGTTTGCTCTCTTCGAGAGTTGGACGCTGGGGACTTCGGGTGACTATAGGATTATCTTCTGGCCTCACCGGATCCGGAGAGGCCCTCCGTGACGACACTTCATGGTCGCCCACTTCTTGAGCGGAGGAGTCCGGGGGAGGCGTTTCACTCTCCATCATCTCCGGAACAAGATCCCCCGAAGACGAGCTCTGCTGAGAAGGGCTAAGATCCGAACTGCAAGATAAATACCTCGGTTATTTTCCTCAGAGGTAAGGTAATATATCTTCACTATTAAAGTACTTTTTAATTACTTATAGCTCGTTAGAGGGATGATCCCCGCGCGGACTTTGTGCGGCAAGAGCACCCTCCAAGATAGGACCCTTTGGTGGAGATTTCTTCTCCCGCTTGGAAACCTTGGTTTCCGGATCTTCAGAGGTAGTCCGCTTCCTTCCCCGGGGTGAGAGAATGTCAGATTCCTCCCCTTGGTTATCCTCCCTCACGGAGGCGCTCGTTCCCTCGGTCGGAATAGGTAGCGGTGGAGGCCCGCTTTCACCCTCATTATTCCCCCCTTTGTCTTCATTTGAGGGCTCCGAGCAAGGTGCTAGCTCGAGCATCTTTTCCAATACCGGGTTTTCCAAACCCTTAGGAAGGGGGGCCGAACACCGAATCATCTTCGCCCTTGTTATCCAGTCCTGGTCAAAGAGCGATTTCTCAGAACAACGTCATGATAAATGAAAGACGGTGTGTTCGGCTAGAGGATAACTTACTTGGTCAGCGGTGCGGTTGCTGCTCAGGCCCACGTCCTCCGTAGTGGCCAGACACTCTATCGAAGAATGATCTATACATCTCCTCATGCGTCAGGCCGAGGAAATTCTGAACAGCATGCGGTCCTTCCGGGTTGAACTCCCACATGCGAAGGGGCCGGCGTTTGCATGGCTGGATCCGTCGAACCAGCATGACTTGCATCACCATAATCAAAGTAAAATCTCCTTCGAAGAGATCTTGAATGCGGCTCTGTAGTACATGCACGTCCTTGGCTGGACCCCAGCTCAGCCCTCTGCTAATCCATGACATCAGTTGTGGTGGAGGGCCATAGCGGAAAGCATGGGCGGCCTCCCACTTGGCACTTCTGGGAGATGTGATGTAAAACCACTCCCGTTGCCATAATCCGGACACCTCTAGAAAGGAACCTTTTGGCCATGGAGCTCCTACTATCTTGCTTATTAGTGCGCCCCCGCGTGCTGCATACTGCCCTTCGATCGTCTTCGGCTTCACGTCAAAGGTCTTGAGCCACAGGCCGAAGTGAGGGGCAATGCGGAGGAAGGCCTCACACATGACAATAAATGTCGAGATGTGGAGGAAGGAGTCCGGGGCTAGATCATGGAAATCTAGCCCGTAATAAAACATCAACCCCCTAACGAAGGGATCCAGAGTGAGGCCTAGACCTCGGAGGAAGTGGGAGATGAACACAACGTCTTCGTTGGGTTCAGGAGTAGGGATGACCTGCCCTTGGGAAGGTAGCCTATGAGAAACCTCGGCGGTCAGGTATCTGGCCGCCCTCAACTTCTTGATATCTTCTTCCGTAATGGAGGAGGGCATCCACCGGCCTTGAAGGCTAGATCCGGACATGATTGAAGGTCCGAAGTACCTGACCTAGGCTTTGGGTGTTAGAACTCGAGGCGGGGGAAGGATTCGATTGAGCACGGGAGGGAAAAAAGTAAAAGCCTTGTCCCTTTATAAAGAGGGTGAATATCAAGCGTCCTCTCCGTAGCCGTTTGGGACTTGCCTATAATCTAGGAGTCATAGACACGGTTGGGTTACCCACGACTGTATTGATGAGAATCCCGTAATTAGGGGAACACGATCTCTGCTTTGACAAGACATGTCAAGAAACCGCCTCGCGCTATGTGTGAAGCTAGTTGAAGAAAAACGGTTCGAATAATTACCGGGCCATGGCATAATGTCGTGTTGCCAAAACGTGTCAGGAGATTAGATTTCTGGAAATATTACTCTCTCTACAGTGGTATGTGGAAACTTATTTTGCAGGGTCGGACACTATCCTTGTATTCAAATTCTTCCGTGATGTATTCGGAGGAGGAACCTGCCTTGCAATGCCGAAGACAATACTGCGCGCCGGACTCATCGTCATTGAAGCCAGGTTCAGGGGCTACTGAGCGAGTCCTGATTAGGGGGTCTTCAGATAGCCGGACTATATCCTTTGGCCGGACTGTCAGACTATGAAGATACAAGATTGATGACTTCGTATCGTGTCCGGATGGGACTCTACTTGGCGTGGAAGGCAAGCTAGGCAATACGGATATGCATATCTTCTCCTTTGTAACCGACCTTGTGTAACCCTAGCCCTCTCCGGTGTCTATATAAACCGGAGGGTTTTAGTCCGTAGGAAACATACAATCATACCATAGGCTAGCTTCTAGGGTTTAGCCTCTCTGATCTCATGGTAGATCTACTCTTGTACTACCCATATCATCAATATTAATCAAGCAGGACGTAGGGTTTTACCTCCATCAAGAGGGCCCGAACCTGGGTAAAACTTCGTGTCCCCTGCCTCCTGTTACCATCCGCCTAGATGCATAGTTCGGGACCCCTACCCGAGATCCGTCGGTTTTGACACCGACAATCGCATTGTTGTTCCTAAAGGTGACCTTAGTAAAGTCATTATGAATGAGGCTCACAATTCACTCCTTTCTATTCACCCTGGAAGTACAAAGATGTACCATGACCTCAAGCAGTCGTATTGGTGGAGTCAAATGAAGCGCGAGATTGCTCAGTTCGTGAATGAATGTGATGTCTGCATAAGAGTGAAAGCAAAACACCAACGACCAGCTGGTCTCCTCCAACCTCTTGCTATTCCAGAATGGAAGTTTGACCATATTGAGATGGACTTCGTGACGGGATTCTCCAAGTCCAAACGTGGCAATGATGCTATCTTTGTTGTCACAGCAGCTCAGTTGGCAGAGCTATACACCTCCAGGATTGTCTCTTTGCACAACATTCTGCAGTTGATATCTTCAGATCGTGGAAGCATCTTTACTTCTAAGTTCTGGGATTCCTTCCAGAAGGCTATGGGCACCAGCATTCGCTTCAGCACATCCTTTCATCCTCAAACTAGTGGACAAGTCGAGCGAGTAAATCAAATTCTTGAAGATATACTCAGGGCTTGTGTCATTTCTTTCAGTATGAAGTGGGAAGATTGTCTTCCATATGCCGAGTTCTCCTACAACAACAGCTTCCAAGCGAGTTCGGGCAAGGCCCCATTCGAGATTCTCTATGGCAGAAAGTGTCGTACTCCTCTTAATTGGTTAGAGACTGGTGAACGCCAACTTCTTGGCAATGACTTGATCACAGAGGCTGAAGAAATGTGCAAAGTCATCCGTGAAAATCTCAAAGCCGCGCAATTGCGCCAGAAGAGTTACTATGATAGCATGCATCGTGACTTGGCTTTCGAGATCGGAGAGCATGTCTATCTCCGCGTCTCTCCAATGAAAGGTACTCGTCGCTTCGATATCAAAGGGAAGCTTGCCCCTAGATACGTGGGTCCTTTGAATAACATTGGCAAAACAGGCGATCCCGCCTATCAACTTGAGCATCCATCCAACTTTGCAAATGTGCACGACATTTTTCACGTGTCTCAGCTTCGCAAGTGTTTCAAGACTCCTGACCACACCATCAACTTCGAAGAGATTGATCTCCAAGAAGACATGTATTATCATGAGCATCCCATTGATATTCTCGAAGAAACTAAGCGCAAGACTCGCAAAAAGTCTATCAAATTCCTAAAAGTGAAGTGGTCACATCATTCCTACCGAGAACCACCTGGGAAGGCGAGGACCACCTCCGTTCCGAATATCCGGAGTTTTTCCAGTCCTAGATCTCGGGACGAGATCCTTTCGTAGTGGTGGAGTGTTATAACGCCCCGGATGTAACTTGCCATATTTGTATTCCAACTCTTGCCATTTTCGGCTCTAAGTTACGATATTCCCTTGTGGTTGGGTTTTTTCTTCGTTTTGCATTTTGTCCATGTCATGCATCTCATATCATGTCATCATGTGCATCTCATTTACATACGTGTTCGTCTCATGCATCTGAGCTTTTTCCCCGTTGTCCATTTTGCAATCCGGCACTCCTACATCCTCCGGCGCCCCCTTTTGCCTCTTTTCGTGTGCAGGTGTTAAGCGTTCTCGGATTGGACCAAGATTTTCCAAGCGGCCTTGGTACACTACCGGTAGAGCGCTTGTCAAGTTTCGTGCCATTTGGAGTCTGTTTGATACTCCAACGGTTAACCAAGGAACCATGAAGGCCTCGTGTGTGTTGCAGCCCAACACCCCTCCAAAGTGGCCCAAAACCCATCTAAACCCCGTCCATCCTCTCTGCCATTTGATCATGATCGCGTGGCCGAAAATGGCACCTCATTTGGACTCTCCTAACTCCCTCTACCTATAAATAGGTGCCCCATCCTCCATTTTCGCTGACGAAACCCTAATTTCCTTCCCCGCCGCCGCCGGACGTTTCTCCCCCCATCGGCTGGACGTATCCGCTCCCTCTCCACCGCCACGTGTCGTTTTCCCATTCACCGGGGCAGCCACGCCCACTTCACCCGCGCCGGCCCGCCGGGGCCCAGGCGGGGCCCTCCCGGCCCGGACGCCGCCCGCCAACGCCAGCCGCCTCCCCGCGCCGGCCCCGCCGCCCGAGCCTCGCCCGCTGCTTGCCGTCGCCAGGCCTCCGCCGCGCCACCCTCGCCGGTGCACCACCGTGCCTCGCCGCCCACCGCCCTGCTCCGCCGGTCGTCGCCGCGCGTCGCGCCGCTACTCCACATGAGGAGCGTCGGACGCCAAGTCCCACTCCGGCCGGCGATCCTCGAGAACCGTGCACCAAATCTGGATCGGCTCAAGACCTAGGGTTGACCCCGAGATAATTCTAAGTCATTTTTCTGCAAATTTTATAGTTTTGTTCATTGCATCATAACTCATCATCCTTAGCTCCGTTTTGCGCGCGTATATGTCAAAATGTTCGTTAGGATGTCCTCTTCATTTTGATCCATTGCAGCATGCTTGTTTGAGTCCATCTTGATGCCTAAAATGCTGTTGAAAGAGTGCTATAAAATGTTAGTTCCTGATCCTTAGCAGATCTTGAGCATTTGTCATTTTTTTGCCATGATTATTGTGTGCTGCATATGAACTTGAGCCCTACATGTGTTTTGGGCTATGCCATGCCATCTTTACAGGGGTGTATGCCATGTATTTTTGTGAACAATGTGGTGACTAGCATGAGCATGCAAAGTAGCTCTGGTGATGTTGCTAATTTCAGGGACTTAGAATTTCACTAAGTCATTTCCCTGCTGTTATTTTAATGCCATGTATTCATGTTGCTACAGAGTGATCCATGCTTCTTTTGAGTATCTTCATTAAGGATGATTTGAGCATATGGTTATGCTCTATCCATCCATGTCTTTGTTTGCATTTATGGAGTTCCCTAGCATGACTTAATCTTGCTCTACTTTTGCTATAAAATGTTCCTGGCAGATTGTTTATGTGTTAATCAATTTTTCCAAGGTTGTTGTAGTTGATCCATGCATGCTATGAGATTGTTCTTGTGATGGTTAGCTTCTTCATCATGTCTTCTTGCTGGGAGTATGCTTAGTTTGTCATGCAAGGCCTTGTGTTGAATGCATCGAGCTCGCAAACGTGCCTTCGTAACTCTGTTTTTGCCATGTCCAGTTTTCTATTAAGCTCGCAAACGTGATAGCTATCTTTTGCACTTTTGCCATGCTTGTTTGAACCTGCTCTTGTGTGATTTAGCCATAGCTCTGTGTTCATCTTTTGTCAAGCATCTTGAGTAGATCTTTGTTGCTATGTTGGAGTGCTGTAGCTTAGTTTCTTGTTGCATTCTAGATGATATCGTGATGTTAATCGTAGATTTGTGCCATTATTGTTTTTCTTGCCATTTGCAAACCGTGCATCCGTTTCCAGCGATCTTTATATCGGTTTCGACCAAAATCAACTTATCTTTCCAGCGGCACTCTTGGTTTGCCAAGTTGAGGTCTGGTTCAATCTTTTCCTTCCGAAGCACGCATATGCATTGCATATCACATCCCGCACATCATGCCATGTTTTGCATCATGTTGCTTGCGCATTGCACAGTGGTTGATTGTGGTTTCCTTTGCTTGTGTTCTTGCCTTAGGTAGAGCCAGGAGACGAGTACGTGATCGAGGAACCCATTGAATAAGCTTACGAGGATCAATCTTACGTCAACTCGGAGAACTTTGTAGGCAAGATGACCATACCCTCGAAATCACTTCTATCTTTGCTTGCTAGTTGCTCGCTCTATTGCTATGCTGCGATACCTACCACCTGATTTATCATGCCTCCCATATTGGCATGTCAAACCACTAACCCACCTTGTCCTAGCAAACCATTGTTTGGCTATGTTACCGCTTTGCTCAGCCCCTCTTATAGCGTTGCTAGTTGGAGGTGAACATTGGGGTTTCTTCCTTGTTGGAACATGTTTATATTTGGGATATCATTATTATATCTTGTTTACTTTAATGCATCTATATACTTGGTAAAGGGTGCAAGGCATGGACTTATGCCTGGTGTTTTGTTCCACTCTTGCCGCCTTAGTTTCCGTCATACCGGTGTTATGTTCCTTGATTTTGTGTTCCTTACGTGGTTGGGTTATAATGGGAACCCCTTGACAGTTCTCCTTGAATAAAACTCCTCCAACAAGGCCCAACCTTGGTTTACCATTTGCCACATAAGCCTTTTTCCCTTGGGTTTCGCGGACTCAAGGGTATTCTTTATTTTAACCCCCCCGGGCCAATGCTTCTCTAAGTGTTGGTCCAACCTAAGCGATGTCCGGCGCCCCCTGGGCAACTAGGGTCTATGCCAACCCGACGTCTTGCTCATCCGGTGTGCCCTGAGAATGAGATACGTGCGGCTCCTATCGGGATTTGTCGGCACATCGGGCGGCTTTGCTGGTCTTGTTTTACCATTGTCAAAATGTCTTGTAACCGGGATTCTGAGTTTGAACGGGTCGTCCTGGGAGAAGGAATATCCTTCGCTGACCATGAGAGCTTGTGATGGGCTATGTTGGGACACCCCTGCAGGGTTTTGAACTTTTGAAAGCCGTGCCCGCGGTTATGGGGAGATGGGAATTTGTTAATATCTAGTTCTAGAAAACCTGACACTTAACTTAATTAAAATTAATCAACAACGTGTGTAGCCGTGATGGTCTCTTGTCGGCGGAGTCCCGGAAGAGAACACAGTCTCGTCTTATGCTTGAACGTAAGTAGTTTTCAGGATCACTTCTTGATCTTTGCAGCTTCTCGACCGTGCTTTGCCTTCTCTTCTCGCTCTCATTTGCGTAATTTAGCCACCATATATGCTAGTGCTTGCTGCAGCTCCACCTCACTACCTTTTCCTACCCATAAGCTTAAATAGTCTTGATCGTGAGGGTGTGAGATTGTTGAGTCCCCATGACTCACAGTTTACTTACAAAACCAGATGCAGGTGCCGATGATGCCATTCCAGGGGATGCAACCGAACTCAAGTGGGAGTTCGACGAGGTTTCAGGACGTTAGTTTGTTTCCTTTCCAGACGATCAGTAGTGGAGCCCAGTTGGGGCGATTGGGGATCTTATGCATTTGGGGTTGTCTTTATTTTGGTTCCGTAGTCGGACCTTGATTGTATTCTGGATGATGTAATGCTATATTTATGTATTGTGTGAAGTGGCGATTGTAAGCCAATTCCTTATCTCTTTTTTATTCCGTACATGGGATGTGTAAAGATTACCCCTGTTGCAACATGCCTACAATGCGGTTATGCCTCTAAGTCATGCTCCGACACGTGGGAGATATAGCCGCATCGTGGGTGTTACACCGAACCTGGGTAAAAAAACGCCGTCTCTCATCCCACTCAACCCCTCTCAAGCTACCACATAGATGCCTTGACCTCGCGACTAAGTCCTCACACTAAGGACATCTGCCGTGACAAATCCACAACACTCTCCATGTACATCCCACTTCCAATGTTGTCATTTTTTGATAGCGTTGACCACGTCGTGCCGAGAACTCTAACGCAATGGACGACATCGAGACCCAGTAAGGGAATGACCCGGAGGCGGCGAAGCCACAAAAGTGGACGGATGTGGCTGGGTACAGGAATGGCCTGGCTGGCGGTGGGAGTAGCAGGGGTGGTGAGGCCTGCCTGACAGCGTAGCCGGCCATAGGATGCAGGAGCAGGCAGTCCCGTCGGTGCTGGATTTGGCAGCTAGAGCAAGAAGATCAGAGATTGAAGAAGCACGACGGCCCTTGTATTGACATCCAATGGTCTTGTCTGCTAGAATCGTCTATTGCAGTATATAATAAGTAAAAAAATTGCATACGCATCAACATAATAGGAAAACAAGTCAGACCATTCCCTATTTTTTAATAATTTACAGCTCATTGCAACTTCTTATGCAATTTATTGCAGTCCATTTTTTTGTTGGCCAGGGCTAGGGTTAAAAATTGAAACAAAATTTCACATACTTTGGTGGGGTGCAAACTATTTTTAATACCAAAATGTCGAGCCAGATTTAAAGTACATTGAAGATGTATTTAAATTAGGTTAAAGCCTTGTGAAATTGGAATCTGAAAAATGTGAAAAAATATCAAAATTTTGAAAGTAATTGCCAATTTGTCGTGTGGTTTTTATATTTACAACCCATGTCATATTACTTCTAGGATTTGCAGCCATCTTGAAAGAGTTGCAGCCCAGCAGGGCGGAGAAAAATAAGTAGGCCTGGATTAGGTATTCTTCAGAAAAAATAAACTAGGCTAGCCATTTTCACAAAGAAAAAATAGTTGGATTGTCATGTGGTGAACGTAAAATAGAATCCTTGGCTAGATGGGCCACAACCTAGTTGAAATCCTACTCCGTCTCAACAATAACAAAGAAATACTGCTCGAGCAGCTACGTCCTAGGTGTCAGCCGATCTTTTGCCATTCTCTTGTCTATTAACGATACGCCGACAATGTCGTGGGTCCCACATCTTAGCAAACCACTAGGAGGAATCATTTTCATTTTCTATACACCGACAATGGAGTATATAACAAGAAAATGAGGAACTTGCTTTCGTACGCCCATCGACATGGTGGGCCCCTACTGTCATCCTCTCCACATACAATCCTCTCATTATTCCTCTTGTTTATTCACCATGTTGACAATGCGAGTGGGTGGCGCCACGGCGAGTGCACCAAAGCGCATGGAGGACAACGGCGAGGCCTCGGATGTCAGCGTTAACGATTTAGAAGACGGTGGGGCGGCGATGCATGCGATGAGGAGTAACCAGCCCTGGGAGGCGGAAGTAGGCGGCCCCGCCGGTGCTGGTTTGGTTTTGTGGCTGGAGGAAGACCAAACAAAAGAAACATGACAGACTGTAAAAGCAACAGGCGTACTTAACAACATTAACTGAAACTAGCAAGGGAACTTAACAACCATAGCTGAATGCAGTATGCGTACTTATACAGGTTCAACCATACAAAGCACACCTCGAACAGTGCTACTTTGGCTACAGTTAACCAAGGGTGAGGCCACCAAGCCCCAGAACAAGGCCCAGGCGCCACCCCGCGCATTCACAACCTTCTGAAAGCAGCTTCATCTAGCAATGTGGTCGATAAATAGGATATTCACTTTAGAGCCAGAGAAAAGCATGAGCATAACACTACTTGGGAAAACCCTAGTAGTATCGCTTGAAATATGCATAGCAGTAGCGCTGGGTCCAGCGCTACTCCTACCACGCTATAGCTAAGTTGTAGCAGTAGAGCTGGTATGGATAGCGCTACTCGTAAGTATGGTTAGTAGTAGCGTTTCCCTGACCAGCACTACTGCTACAACTTAACTGTAGCGCTTGTACAAATGAAGCGCTGCTGCTAATCCAGCTGCTAGTAGATTGTTTCCAGCGCTACTACTAGTATTCCTGCTTTCATAGTTTTACACCCCCTCTACATATTTGTGATGTATTTATACATGCTATATACAGTAGTTTCATCAGATCATACTAAACATGCTCTATTCTAATTATATCATAGTCATACATTAGTCTCGTCATACCATCATCATCATCATCATTCAACACAAATATCATCACATCTCAAAAATAGTGATACACAAGTGCGATCATGTCATGTCTCAAATAAGTGCAACTACATGGTCATGGCACACACACAAGTTTCATCATCTCTATCTAAACTATGATGTAGAACAGAAGAGCGATCAACATGAGCAAGAGCGCGACTATGTAGTACCGGCGGTCCCGACCCTGCTCATGCTGGAGTGTCCACCTCGAGTAACTACTTTCCGCTTCAGCTCTGCTATCGAACCCTTTGTGGCTAGCACCCGGGTACCTATGCACTTGGGCCTGAGCATCTGGCCAGTGGTCGTAGACTCCTGGAACCCTCCCAACGTACACGGCGTAGTAGTGCTTCGCCATCTCTGATCTATGTACCTGCATCGTGAGTTGATGAATTGAACGATAATATGCAACATAATGTAATTAAGAAAACAAAGAGGCATAATTAGCAAAATACAAGCAACCAATAGTAAACTTAAATGACGAAGTTCCTCATACCCAAACTAATTAACTAGAGTGATCTACGCAAGTTCAGGACCACGATTTAGTTACATCACATAGTTTCTCCGTGCATAAATTCAAAATTTTGCCATAGAAAGACAGTAGTGACACATTTTCATCGACAATTAGTCCTTCATGTCGGCAGTCCAATCTTCATAGTCAGGGATGAAGCACCCGAGCATCTTGAAAGGCTTCAGGTCCAGACACTGAGCGAGTAGCAGTGCTTGGACATCTTCCCGCGTCATTGGCCCATGGTAGAACATCCCTGTTGGTTCGGGGACCTACTTCATGATCACTTGGGCAAGTTCACACTGTATGTGATAAAACTCAGCTCTGATTCGATGATCCGGTGTCTTTCCTATGCTCGTGGCCTAGCTGACAATCTCGGCATTGTTGGTAGTAGCTAACATGCGAAGGAGTTGATTATCCCTTCTATACTCGAGCAAGTGATGCATGAGGTAGAATCCATCAGCCATACTGGTGTGCAGTTGCAGGATGCAGCAGAAGTCAGTATTATGACCGAAAGCCAGCCCATGATTCCTGTACTTTTTCACGTTGATATATCCACCAGATAGGCTGAAGGTTAATAGGGCACTATCGAGAACACTCCTTATTTTCTTGTAATTCTTTTTACTAAGGTTCTTCGATGAGTCCAAGTACATAGCATGGCAGTATTCCGGGTACAGAACGATCAGGACGGCGCCCCACCCCCCACCCCCGCTGCGCAAATTAAGTACACCTCAAATTAGCCTCCATGCTTGCAAAGGAATGATTAACACTTACGAAAGGATATGTGTGGATGACTTATGTGGAATGATAAGGCAAGAGAATCGCTTCCTTGTCCTGATTAGCGATCATGAAGTTGCCGAGGCACTTGCTCACATAGTCATGATGCTCTTTTGCAAAGTGCCAAGAAGCTGTCGTGCATATAGAATGGGTCCATGACACAGATATATTGTATGTTCTCCATCCTGATGAAGTAGTTGAGATACAATGCATACATGCGAATGAACTAGAAATCCAACTTGGTCATGTGGAACATGTCGTAGATGTTGTCAAATCATAGGATGAACTTATTCGCGGGCCATCTCTTGATGTACAACTTCCCACCTAGCACCTGAGCCACATAAAGCGGGTATCCTGGCTTTTCTGAGATGAGAAGGGTTTTCTCTTTGGCCGACACATCTTCATGGAGTCTCTTTAGATCATTGTTGAGTATGCGCTCTAGCGCTTTCGCAGGTAGGATCGGTTCGCCGGTGACATGGAAACACTTTGCACCTTCGACAGGTATTCTGTCTACCACCCGGGGCTTCAGAGGTGGCTAGCTGCTTGAAGCAGCTCTGGCACCTTTAGGGCCTTTCCTATCCGGTCTCCTACTTTGCTTCTTGGCGGGTGGCGGTAGTGAGCCCACCATACCTTCCCTAACCACCACCCCCAGTGTCGTCGGGCTAATCAGTGGATGACCCTCGGGGGGTTGCTGGGTATAGGCGGCATCTGGAGGCGTCTCCTGCGAGGATCGCTTGAAGAGAGACTTTTTGCATTCTGCCTTAGGATGTTCTGGCTCCGGCAAATCAGGCAGCATCAAGTCATCATCTCCACGCTCATAGCCTGAGTCTTCGTTGTCCTAAGCCATCAATCCTCCATCATCATAGGCGGTATTGAAATACTTCTCTGGGTCATCATCATCATCCTCCATGTCGTCATCATTTATTTCTTCAATAATGGGGCGACATGATCGGGCACTAATGGAGGCTCTCCCTCGCGTCGTTCGCTATCACCCGCCATGATAGGTGCAGGTAATTTGGTAGGTGGGTGGTGTTCATACCTTCTTGAGAAGGTGGCGTTGGCATGATACTGGGCGCCTCGAGATGAAGAAGAGACTTCAGCCAAGGCAAGAACTAGCTCTTGCATGCGCAATCATCTTAGGGGCCTCGTCGTCATCGACAGGTACCATAGGAGGCAAACCCTCGAAGCCCGCTAAGACACTGGCCATGTTAACCTTGAAGACGCCATCGGGCATCTCTCGGTTGTGGAACATGTGGTCCTTCGGCTTCACGATCATTGTCTTTCCCACGACCACCTTATGGCCCTTGATGTTGTAGAGTAGGGTGCACGACGTGTCGTCGGCCTACAAAGGAGACATGTCTGTGACGTCAAACATCCGAAAGGCAACTGAAATGGAAGACTATAGACATGCTGGTGAAAAGTGTATGACTCATAATTACCGTGAGGGCGTCGAGCTCAGCCAGTGATGAAGGCCCCCCGGGCATGCAAGAGATGGTGGTCGGGCTGCTATGGACAGGAGCAGGAGCTTTTGCGGTTGCTTGAGCAGGTGCAGGTGCTGTGGTGTTCGCTGAATTGCTCCCAACAAAGCTGGGAAGGCGAAAGTCTTCCGGCCGTGCATTTGGAGTATTCTTCGACCAATCAAAAATTGCCGGAATCATGCATTGCACAGCTTCAATAACTGCTACATTCACTAGCCCAAAGAACTCTTCTTTGGTATAGGCTTTGCTCTTATTGACCGCAATCGCGACCTTCTTGTCGATGGTCTGCTGAGTGACGACCAACCGTCCTGTCCTTCTTTCCTCTAGCTCCTCGCGGTAACACGTATTCCACGAGGCGCCATCTCCGATGCCGTGCACACGTCCATAGGATGGCAGCTTGTCCACCGGGACCTTTCTCAGTATGTTCAGGGCCCGGTTGAATGAGGTGTCCCACTTGGGCCTCGCCGACGACTGTGATGACTTGTCGCTTTCGGCTCCCTTTTGGTGCTACTCTTTCTGCAAAAGGAACGTGGATGGTTTACTAATGTGACAAAACTTGAAGTCAAATTGATTGGATGATAATATGATAATGTGGTAATATAAAAATTATCAGAAGTCTCATGAACTCCCTCTTTTTCGGGTCCGTGTAAAAGATCTTTTTGACTATGTCCCACATGTACCGGGCCCTGATCTAGTCATGCTCCAGCGGGTCGGTGAACTCCGCCAAGGGGTCTAGGATTTCGTGACATTCATGTTCGGCGTCCTCCTTGGCCATGCGTGCCTCTTCCCCTCGTAACCACGGCTTCGAGGTGGTGAGGAGGCATGTTCTTGGCCTGGAGTGCCTTCATTTTCTCCGAATTTGACTTGACTTCTTATTTACCGCAATTCTCCTTGAATTTTGCAAAGTCCTCTGTTGTTATTGACGGATTATCATCATGAATCTTGGACCACGGTTCATTATTCACAATCGCTTTTTTCACCCAAACTTTCCAGGGGGACAAGTCTTTGGTGAACGTCACCATCGCCTTGTCATTTATCTTTGTCATGGCGACGTCCTCCCACGACTCTTTATATTTTCCTTCATCCCGGCCGGGGAACAGGAACATATTATGCAAATTCTTTAGGAGCATGTGCTCCATATGTGGTATCTGCTTCAACCTATCATCATTGATGTTGGCGGTTCCCTGAGGATGCATCCAAGTTGATTGCCCCAGCACGAGCGCACTTCCTCCGGCGTCGTTGGCTCTAACTTCTTGGGGTACATCTCCGTGACCACAATTTGTCCGATGCCAAGCTCGTTTGGTCTTCGTATCCTCTTCTTCTTCGGTGCTTTACCGGCTATGAAAGCATCGTTGCTGGTCTCGGTGGTGGTGTCCGTGCCGGTGCCAATGCCGGTATGGGCGTTGGTGTTGGGGTTGGTGCCACTGCCGCCACCATGTGACCCCATCTGGTGTTCGTGTAGGTAATCGAAATAGTGATTTGCTGCCTCGATGGGGTCTGCGAGGTGAGCAGAACCCACGACTTCGGCATCGGTAGACATGTTTCCTATTTAACAATTGTAAATAAAAGATATAATGAAGTGAAAAAAGAGGCCTATATTTGTTCAAAATGTGGATTCATTCCCCTTCCGGCAAATCTCGGGTACTCCATATGTCCTTGTTTCTAGCACAAGTCATGGCGAAAATCACGGAAATTTTTGGCATGAACTTTGCTAAAAAGTGGACATATGGAGTGCCTGAAATTTGCCGGAACAGAAATTAATCAACATTCCGGCAAAACATAGGCCACTCTAATATTTTTGACAGTAGGCACAAGTTCATATAATAGATTTGATGCTATATCAAGAGAACATGGCAACATCATATGACAGATTTCCTGGACTTAGCAAATTAACCAAGTGTTAAAAACAGCAACATTGTATAGGCTATATGCTCCTAAAACATCATCTAGGGTTTTATTTGCTACTGGTTTTTATTTCTACTGTCTTTTAGTTTTTATTTGCTACTGTTTTTTCCTAAATGATCTATCTCTCTCTCTCTCTCTCTCTGCTATTGACCATAATTAATTAGCTATTGCGTTAGCTACTGCCCTAAACAAATTTGCCCTAGCTAAATTTGCTCGCTAAAACAAATTGGCCCTGGGTATATTTTCTACTGCCCTAATTAGCTGCTGTTTTTTATAAATTTTTGCTACTTCTTTTTAGAGCTAATTTATATACCTACAAAAACTAATTAGCTACTGTTTTATATAAATTTTTGCTACTGCTTTTTAGAGCTAATTTGTATACCTACTTTAACACCCTGGATGCAACTTGTCATATTTATAACTCCAACTCTTGCCATTTTCGGCTATGTTATATGATATTTCCCTCCGTTGTTGGGTTTTTTCTTTCATCATGCATTTCATCTCATGTCATCATGTGCATCTCATTTGCATTCGTGTTCGTCTCGTGCCCCGTTGCACCCCTCTAATCTTGTTTTGTGAGCGGGAGAAAAACATTCATGGAATAGGTTGGGATTTGCTGAGTGGCCTTGGTACATCACCGGTAGGCCGCCTGTCAAATTTCGTTCCATTTGGAGGCCGTTTGATGCCCCGAGGGTTAACCGGGTAACCGTAAAAGCCTCTCTTTTGTTGTAGCCCAACACCCCTCCAAACAGCCCACTAACCCATCTAAACTACCTCCATGCTCTCTGTCATTGGATCACGATCGTGAGGTGAAAACCGTACCTCATTTCGACTCTCCTAGCTCCCTCTACACATAAATATGTGCATCCCCTCCAAAATCCAGGTCCAAACCCTAGCTTTCCTTCCTCTCGCCCGGGGGACATGTCCGCGTGCCGCCGGATGACCCATGCCGCTGCCCCGCACCTGTGACAGCCCGCCATGTGTCGCCTCCGCCACCACCCATCCCGCGCGCCGACGCGGCCCGCTAGGCCCGTCGCGGTCCTACGTGAGCCCGAGGCCGCCGCCGCCGTCCGAGCGTCTCGCTCCTCTGCCCAAGGTTTCGCCGTGCCTTGCTCCAGCGCCGCCGCCCGTCCCCGTTTGCGCCATCCACCGCCGCCCTCTACCTCATCGCGAGAACGCGCCGCTCGAGGCCATGCCGCCTCCTCCGCTGCTGTCGTCGCCGGCGACCACCGCATCCGGCGCCCCGCTAGCTCCGGCGAGCTTCGGCCGTCTCCCTCCTCTTCAATGGCCTCAACTCCGGCGAGCCCGATCTCGGCGAACCTCGATCCGCGTGCGAAACCCTAGATCTGGATCGGAGGTGATATTTCGCCAAAGTCCTTTTTCCCTAACATTTTTATGCCCCGTTTGACATGCTATATCTCCATGCTCGGTGCTCCGATTCATGCATATGATATGTCGAAATGTTCGTCTTGTGAGGCTCCTCATGTTAGTGGAATTTGCATGCATGTTACTTTCCATATTGATACCATTATCACCGTTGCAAAAGTGCTATATGATGTTAGCTACTGTCTGTTAACAGAACTTGATGACTTGTCATTTTCGTTGCATTTTGTGTGTGCATCCTATGAGCATGATGTCTACTTGTTTTATGACCTCCATAATGCCATATTTACAGGGGGTGCAAGTATTGTATTTTTGTGATCTATGTGGTGACTAGCACAAGCATGCAAATTACGCTTCATAATATTCCTGATTTTAGACCTTTAGTGAATTTGCCAAGTCCTTTTCCTGTTATGTTCTGATGCCATGTAAACTTGTTGCTATCATGAGATACATGCATATTTTTAGTTAGTTCAGTAAGCATGTTTTAAAGATGTGGTATTTCTCTACCCATTCATGCCTCTGGTTGTAATTATGGAGTAACCTAGCATGTCATTTCCTTGCTCTACTTTTGCCAAATGTTGTTCCTGGCAGATTGTTAACATGTTAATCAATATTGCCATGTGTTTTGTTAGTGATGCATGTACCCTATGAACTTGCTCTTGCCATGCTTACCTTCTTGAACATGTCTAGTTACTATTGGTTACCTTGCTATGCCATGGAATGCTTTGTGGTGACCGGCATGAGCTTGCAAAGTTGCTATCATGAATCTGTTTCTGCCATGCCCTAAGATTCCACTAAGGCTAAAACTGTTAATATATGTTGCCATGTTTGCATGGGTGTAATCATTTTTTCCATGCCTCTTTGGGTTATGATCAGTAAGGGAATTTTATAACCGAAGGCGCCTTATACCCCCTCCTCCTATGAGATCTTCAAGCAATGCAGTGGTCAAGCATAATCCCAAGTCTGCAAGAGTGAACTTGATGAATTCAGTTCAAGCAGAGGATTCTTCAGAAGCGATCATGGGTAAACTCCAACTTAATGATATTCCTGCAAAAGTTTTATTCGATACTGGTGCATCGCATAGTTTCATCTCAAGACCATTTGCATCTAAGCATGAGTTGTTTTTTCAAGATTTTCCTAGGCCATTATCAGTTGTATCTCCGGGTAAATTCATGAATGCAAGCTCCATGGTTCAGGATGTTTCTGTCAAGATGGGCAGCTATAAATTTCTATGTTCTCCAATTGTTCTTGGTGACTCGGCTATTGATCTAATTCTCGGCATGGACTGGCTTTCTAAGCACAATGCTTAGCTTGATTGTGTTGCCAGGGAGATTCAATTGACACACTCTTTAGGGGATGTGATCATCTATGCTGCTCGGGATGAAATCATTCGACTATTTTCTCTCAATGAGAAGGGCGCGCTGGATGCCATCTCGCAGATTCCAGTCATTTGTGAGTACCAAGACATCTTTCTAGAAGAGCTTCCAAGAATGCCTCCTCACCGACCAGTTGAATTCGTTATTGATCTTGAGCTTGGCACTGAACCTGTTTGCAAGCGTCCATACAAGCTTGGACCAAAGGAGTTGACGGAATTGAAGAAACAGCTCGATGAACAAGAGCGTCTGGGTTTGATCAGACCAATTTCATCTCCATGGGGTTGTGGTGTTCTTTTTGTCCGGAAGAAGGATGGGATGGACCGACTTTGTGTCGACTATCGTCCATTGAACAAGAAGACAATAAAGAGCAAGTATCCCCTTCCCAACATCAATGAGCTATTCGAGCAAATTAAAGGTGCTAAAGTATTATCCAAGCTTGACCTCCATATGGATTATCATCAGATTCATATTCGTGAACAAGATATTCCCAAGACAACATTCAGAACAAGCTATGGTTCTTATGAATATACCGTATTGTATTTTGGCCTTGTCAATGCTCCTCCAATGTTCTCTTGCATGATGCACTTCATCTTCAACCCTTACACAAATGAATTCATCCTGGTGTATCTCGATGATATCTTGGTCTTCTCCAAGAATAAGAAGGACCGTGCCTAGCATTTGAGATTGGTGCTCGACAAGCTCAGAGAGTATCAATTCTATGCGAAGTTTTCTAAATGTGAGTTTTTGCTTGATGAAGTTCTTTACCTTGGTCATATCATCTCCCCCAAAGGCATTGCTGTTAATCTGGAAAAGGTTTCTACAATTGTGAACTAGGAACCTCCTTAGAATGTCAAGCTGCTCCACAGTTTTCTTGGACTTGCAAGCTTTTATCGAAGATTCGTTGAGAATCTCTCAACGATTGCGAAGCCTCTTTCCAACCTCCTCTAGAAGCATGTCAACTATGTCTGGACACCAGAGTGTGACGTTGCCTTCAACATCCTCAAAAAGAAGCTAGTCTCAGCTCCTGTCTTAACTCCTCCTGATGAATCCAAGCCATTCGAAGTTTTCTGTGATGCCTCTTTGCAAGGTCTCGGCGCTGTGTTAATGCAAGAGAAGGAAGTTGTGGCTTATACCTCTTGTCAGTTGAAGCCCAATGAAAGGAACTGCCCCACTCGCGATCTTGAGTTGGCGGCAGTTGTCCATGCATTAATAACATCGAGACATCTCTTGTTGGGAAGGAAAGTGGACATTTCACAGATCACAAGAGCCTCAAATACAGCTTCACTCAATCCAACCTCAACCTCAAGAAAACTTGTTGGGTCAAAATGATTCAAGAGTACAACCCAAGTATTGAATATACTCCAGGCAAGGCCAATGTGATTGCAGACGCTTTAAGTAGAAAGGCTTATTGCAACAGCTTAATTCTCAAGCCATTCCAACCGGATCTTTGAGAAGCTTTCCGCAAACTCGACCTCCAAGTTGTTACTCAAGGTTTTCTTGCCAACCTTCAAGTCACTCCTACTTTGGAAGACCAAATTCGTGAGGCACAACTCCTGGATACCATCATGAAGAAGGTGAAATGTGGTATTGCCAAGGGCCAGCCCAAATACAAGTGCTATCGTATTGATGACAAAGGCACTTTATTCTTCGAGGACCGGATTGTGGTTCCTAAAGGTGATCTAAGGAAGGTCATAATGAACAAAGCGCACAATTCTCTTCTTTCTATCCACCCGGGAAGTTCGAAGATGTACCATGACCTCAAGCAGTCATATTGCTGGACTAGAATGAAGCAAGAGATTGCTCAATTCATGAATGAATGTGATGTATGCCGAAGAGTGAAAGCAGAACACCAATGACCAGCTGGTCTCCTCCAACATCTTTCTATTCCAAAATGGAAGTTTGATCATATTGAGATGGACTTCGTGACTGGATTTCCTAAGTACAAGCGTGGGAATGATGCTATTTTCATTGCCATTGACAAGCTTAAAAAAGTGGCTCATTTGCTTCCAATCAAAGAATCTATCACAGCAGCTCATTTTGTAGAGCTATGCACCTCTAGAATTGTCTCCTTGCATAGTATTCTGCAATTGATCTCTTCAGACTGCAGAAGCATTTTGACTTCTAAGTTCTGAGACTCCCTCCAGAAGGCCATGGGCACCAACATTCGCTTCAGCACAACTTTCCATCCTCAAACAAGTGGCCAAGTCGAGCGAGTCAATCAAATCCTTGAAGACATGCTCAGGGCTTGTGTCATCTCTTTTGGTATGAAGTGGGAAGATTGTCTTCCATATGCCGAGTTCTCCTACAACAACAGCTTCCAAGCGAGTTCAGGCAAGGCCCCATTTGAAATTCTCTATGGCAGAAAGTTTTGTACTCCTCTCAATTGGTCAGAGACGGGTGAACGCCAAGTTCTTGGCGACGACTTGATCACAGAAGGTGAGGAAATGTGTAAAGTCATCCATGAAAATCTCAAAGCCACGTAATCGCGCCAGAAGAGTTACTATGATAGAAAGCACCATGACTTGGCTTTCGAGATCAGAGACCATGTCTACCTCTGCGTCTCTCCAATGAAAGGTACTCGTCGCTTCGGTATCAAAGGGAAGCTTGCCCCGTGATACGTGGGTCCTTTCAAGATCATTGCCAAAAGAGGCGACCTCGCCTATCAACTTGAGCTTCAGTCCAACTTCGCAAATGTGCATGATGTGTTTCACATGTCACAGCTTCGCAAGTGCTTCAAGACCCCCGAGCGCACTGTCAACTTCGAAGAGATTGCTCTCCAAGAAGATTTGTCTTATCATGAGCATCCCGTTGCTATTCTTGAAGAAATAGAGCACAAGATTTGCAACAAGTCAATCAAATTCCTGAAAGTGAAGTGGTCAGACCATTCCGCCCGAGAAGATGAGGGTGATTTGATCCGAGCCTACACGCGTTTCAGCTACCAACGAATAGAGAGGGAAAATCCCCTCCCACTCCGGGGTGAAGAACACCCTGTTGAGCACACTCCGCACCGGCTGAAGCTGTTTGTTAGACCAAGTAAAATGCCCACCCGTACGAGCAGCTTCCCACAAGGCTCCTGCCGCAATTGCATTATTGAACGTGGTCACCCAGCTCAGTCAACATTGTTGTTGTTCTTGGCCGCACCCGAGTGGATCAAGTTGAATTCTCCACCCACCACCAAGTTTGATTCGTACGAAAATGATCACTTCATCCAAGAAGTCAGCTGATCGAGCGTGATTCGCAGGACTGTACACAAACATCAAAACCCAAGACAAACTAGAGACACGGTGTTTGATCATGGCCGCAATGAAATACACACCCCGGTCCCAACAGATTACGTCACAAATATCAAGATTACAACCCATCAAAATACCCCCCGAAATTCTAGAAGACGTCACCCATTGCCACTGAAAATTTTGTAAAGGATCAATTGCATTGATGTCTCAGAAGGAGAAGTCAGATTTTATAATTTATTGAAGAGCTACAATGTTGATGCGCTCGTTAGACATATATTCATGAAGCTGCCTACGATGCCCCGGGTGTCCGTAGCCACGAATGTTCCAAAACAGGTACCGCATCAGATAATGCGGTTCAGGAGGCGAGCTTAGCGCCTCTGCGACGCGTTTCCGAGCCGGTGCATGCTGGAAGAAGGAACAACAAAGTCGTCCCTCTCCTCTGCTTCCTTATCGGGCACAGGACCGACCGCATCACCTTATGTTGCCGGCCCATCCGCAACATTGACCGCACATCTGGCAGCCGCTTCGGCCAGCGCGGCCTGGGCCTCTTCCCGTGCATGAACGGAAGAAATAACGTCTACACTACTAGTCGAAACCTCAACACCGCTTTCATGCAAGATCGTAGCCAAATGATCGTCAGAGAAGGCATTCAGAATGCGAAAGGAAGGGAGGGGGTTACCTGAAGTCTCCAAATTCTTGTCGGCGAGGCTAAGCTTGGCGCTCTCCATGGACGACATGTCGCCCAACTTTGGCTTGGCCCATGCACTGGGCGCTTGTGGATCCACGGGGGTCTCCCTGGATCTGTTGGCCTTGGCTGCCAGCCCCACCGCCACCAGCTCCGCTCCAACTCCCCACGCACTCCAGCCGAGGACACCACCTTGTTCGTCGCCGTTCCATTGGCCGCTGGCTTCCTCCCTGCGCTCTTTTTTGCCTACCTACCCGATCCACTCGAGCCACACTTGCCAGACGCATGTGTCAAACCAGCCTCCGGAGTCAGCCTTCTACGGAATCGGGGATGAAGTGAACTCCTGGGACCCAGGGGTCTCCAAAACCATCGGGTCAGAGATCAGGGCAGGCACCGGCAAGTCCATTTTGGAACCATACTCGTCAAATGTAGCAGCCAG
This sequence comes from Triticum dicoccoides, assembly GCF_002162155.2. NCBI lineage: Eukaryota > Viridiplantae > Streptophyta > Magnoliopsida > Poales > Poaceae > Triticum > Triticum dicoccoides. The sequence continues at coordinate 298,461,922 of NC_041386.1, read as the reverse complement.
GGTATGGTCCAGTGGGGGCATACTGACTGCAGTGCCTTGTGTTGCCACGATCTGCATCCCACCGCTCAAAGATCCCAGCTTTTCCCAACTCTCGGTATCGGTCGAGGTGTCCTGGATTCTATCTTCATGCTCATCTTCCTGCCCTCCCATTTGCACATGGCCCTTTGGATCGTCTACTTGGTTCACACCAGCCACTGTTGTCCCAGCTCCCAAGCCACTTTTCGCTAGCTTGCTATGGCCTCCCTTTTGGCCCATGTGGTCAGATTTCCACCATCTTTGGGTGAGTGGGGATCAGAGGGCCCCTGCCTTATAGCGCCGCCATCGCCCCCATGTTTAGCCAGCAGCTCGACCTCCACTTTCACTTGGTACCCCTCGTGGTTGAACCAAACTTCCACCACCCCATTGAGCTTATACGGATTTTTGCAAGCCAACTTCATGCTCACAGGCCCCAACCTTATGAGAGACAGTTCATCCACCACAACAGGAAGCACCAGCATCTTAAAACCTTCTTTGATCCACTGCTCCCTATGGTGTTTCTTCGGGATCCCGTGTAGCTTCATCCAAACCTCAGGCATTGCCATAGGCTCAATCTCTTCATGCAGCATGTCATGCACCCTAGCCGTGATGTCATTGTGGGGAAGGAACAACTTGCGGCTCGACTTGGCCATGTGCAGGAGATCAAACTAAGGGAACACAACAAGGAAATCGTCATCACCCACCTGGGTGACTTTCCTGTCCCAATCTCCTGCCACAATAAGCTTGAGCTCCTGATGAAGGATGCGGAGGGACACCTTGCCAGGCTCCGCTGAGTGGATGGCGGCGTTCTCAATCCACGCATCGACCAGCACCTCCGGCTCTGCATCGTCGTCAAATTGGAGGCAAAAGAAGCCCTCCCCCGAGATGGCGCTCCCCATGATCTAAAGGTTGAGGGAGCGGCCACGGGAGGGGCAGGCAGGCGAAGCGTTGCCCTCGTTGTTGCAGAGCACGCACAACGGCCTGATTGTGCGCTTGGATTGGAAATGCCCCCAATGCCCACACTTGAACCATTCCACCTCCGCCTCCGGCGCATCTTCCATGGGGATCGATTCACCCATCGTGCCATTGGAATAGGACGGGAGCACCATAGCCAGCGGTGCCGCGATCGCTCTAGGATTTCTGGCGAGAGGATCCCTGTGGCCCCCACCACAATTGGGGTGTTCCATGGACTTGCGCTCCAGCTCGCGGCAGCTGGGCTAGGCCGCACCACTCCCTTATCACTGGCTAACACCACCCTCCGTGCTGCCCCCATTGACTGACTCTTGCCGCGCACCGAACCAGGCCCAACCACTGTGTCGGGGATATACCCCACGGAATGACCCGGCCGGACTTGGCGACTCACTGCTGACCCGCCCTGACTTGGCGACTCACGAAGTGACCCGCCCGGATCTCTCCACTCACTAATGACCCGGCTAGGCCTGGTGACTCATTGGTAACCCAGAAGGTGGGTCGGTGGAATGACAAGACCCGGTGGCCCAACAGGCAGTTCATGGAAGACCGGCTTATGTCATGGTGGGCCGGTTTAAGAGGAAAGCATAAGGAATATTCCCTTACAAAGGAAGCAAGACTTGGACTCCACTTGTGATAGAGTAATCCTAATCCTAATAGGACTAGTCATGTAAGCCTCCCCTTCAACATATATAAGGAGGGGCGGGGCACCCCAAGAGGGAGGAGATTTGGCAACTTAGGTTTAAACAGACAAGTCAATAGCTCTCGAAATAGAGCACCCCTGTAATCTTGATCATCATCATCAATATCAATGAAGCGTGATGTAGGATTTTACCTCGACCGTGAGGGGGCGAACTTTGGTAAAATCTCATGTCTCTCGTCCCACTCAACCCCTCTCAAGCTACCACATAGATGCGTTGGCCTCATGACTAAGTCCTAACATGAAGGACATCTACCGTGACAATTCCACGACACACGGCCTGAGGCCCATGGCCGGCAACCATGGCATCGTTCGTCGCCACATCAGCCCTTGATGCCGAGCCGTTCTTCGCCTCCATGAGGAACCGGCCCTCCGACGCCGGCGCCGCCCGCCGCCCCATCAGTGAGGGTAGGCCCGGCCACTTCTCGGCCAGCACCGCCGACACCAGGGAAGGCAGCAACGTAGAGGCCGCATGCGAGCGAATCGCCCCCGCCACGCACGCCGCCTCGTTGCCTCACCAAGGGGTCACCGGACTCCAGGCGTGAGAACCCACTGACCGAGGGCCCCTGCCCCCCGGGGCGAAACTTCGGCCACGACCATGCCCCTGGCCCTGACCTCGCTGCAAAAGCCACAGTCACTTACGAAGGGCCCCTACGGCACCGGTGGGCATGCCCCATCCTTAGCCACATCGCCTTCGTCCCTAGAGTCCTCTTCTGCCAGGGCCCAGAATAGGCCCCCACACGGTTCCATGGGTGCCGAGGAAGACGACGCTGCCGGCGCACCCACTGCCAAGCTGCTCGAGCCGCCAACACCCCGCCGGACTAGGGTCCCACCGTCCACCGTCGCCCATGGCGAGGGCTGAACCGCATCACCAAGGCAGTCGCCCGAGCGCACGCCCAACGGTTTCTCATTTCAAAAATCTAAGTCTGCTCATGTCAGCAATCACTACCCATGAGCTAGAAACTATGTCTAACTTCTAGCTAAGTTGAGTATCCCAACAGGGTTGTGTTTTTGTTGTTGCTGCTGCGGTTCTTCTGCGTATATCTAGACATCATTAGAACATTAATGTAACACTCTTCCTTGTTGCTATGTAGCGTAGGATTGCATATTTAGACATTAAGTACAGTGCATGTTGCTATCTAGCCTCAGATATATTACAAATGTTCCTAGTTAACCTAACGATAAAATGGGTTGCAGATATATTCAGTTAAAAGTCCGATTCACCGATTAGTCTCTTATTAGCCCCCGGCCTATATGGTACCAGCTACCGATATCCTGAACATTGAGCAGATATAAGCCATGGGATGAAACCAATGTTGGGGATATTGCTTATCGGGTACTTATCGGTCGACCCATGATAAGGGGTAAATCGGCCAGTTTATCGGCATATCGGCCGATTTATCGCCATATTGGCTGATTTATCGGCCGATTTATCTTATCAGTCAGGCAACGGTAAGCGATAAATCGACCGATTTATCGAAATATCGGAAGATATCTTGAACAGTGGATGAAACTATCCTTGATGGAAAGCATCAGTCGTTCCCAAAATTGTCCTGTGCAGGTACATCGAGAAGCATGTTAAGCACAACAGGCTAAAGATCAACCAAAATTATCCATGGCAGACAAAATAATCTCCAAAAGATAGCTTCAGTGTGTAGGTTTAAGCACGCTAGTAAAGCAAAAGAAGTGGAATGGTGTGTTAACTGCAACAGGCCTAACATTTAACAACAAGCAATCATACTCATTCAAACTGGTATTGTGCCGGTCTAAGTACACTGGTTATTGTTAAATAAAAATGGAAAGGCATTTTAACTACAAGATGCAGCAACCAAATGTAGTCATTCATAGTGGTATTGTTGAAACTGGTACTGATGAAATTGAACTGCACAGTTCATAATTGCACATATAGAACATCACATTGTGAATAAATGGAATAAACAAGGCATACTACGAACAACCAAAGATAGCATTTGAAACTGGACATATGCTAACTACAAACAACCGAACAATCAAAAAACTTTAAAAGAGGCATATGCTGGCTATAACAGGCTTAACAACAAGCAAATATATGCATTCCTAGCGGTATGTTTAAAACTGGATGGATAAAATGTACTGCACAGTAAATAATTGCACATATCACTACTAGAAAAACCGCTACTAATGGTGCACCTAATTTGGCCATTAATGGCGCATCACTGGTGCGCCATTACTAGCACGCCATTAGTAATTTTTACTAATGGCGCACCGGTGGTGCGCCATTAGTATCTGGTATACTAATGGCGCACCACTGGTGCGCCATTAGTATGGGCCACGGTGCGCCATTAGTATGCCTCCCAGGGGCCATGTATACCCAGGTGCTTTGGCATACTAATGGCGCACGACCACGAGATGCGCCATTAGTAACCGCGGCATACTAATGGCGCACTGTCTAGTGATGCGCCATTAGTATGCTTTGTCATACTAATGGCGCACTGTCATGTGATGCGCCATTAGTATGAATATTAGGTTTTTTTTATTTTTTATTTTCTGTTTTTTGCATAGGTTACAAAATGTATAATTTGACAAAATATAGACAGCACACATCAAACAACAGATTCATCGAATACAATAGAAGATTAGTCTTTGAATACAATTCATCATATTAGTCTCCGAATACAATTCATCATATTAGTCTCCGAATTGAAAAGACCGAACAAAGATAGAACATTATATTACAAGTCTCGAGACCGCGAGTAGCGAGTTTGTCTTCACATTACAAGTCGATATCGATCATCTAAACTACCATCACATAGAAGAGAGTTGCGGTCATCACGATGAGCATCATCACGATGAAACTCGTCTTCATCCGGTTCCTCCAACGCTCCCTCCCCTCTCCCGCTAGATAGCGGGCGTATCTAGATTCGGCCTCGGCCCTAGTGGTGTACCCTTTGTAACTGTTACCGCTGAATCAGTGAACCTGTCTCCGACACTCCTCCCAGTCATCGTAGACTCCGGGAACCTTAACCTTGTACACGACATACGTCGGCATCGCTATGCACTAGCCAAACGAAACGTTAGTACCAATTCACAGACAATACATAAGCAATATATAAGTATGCAACAGAATGATCGGAAGAGAAAAGCAAGACATTAATAGCATCGATTACATCTAAGTTGAACGACTCTCGAAACCAAAGAGACATACTACAAGTTCATTAAAGTTTAATTACAACATGAGCCAATCGATGTTTCAGAACTAGACACATCATCACTGCTTTCGACTCGACTCAAGGGACCGGAGCATGGATGAAGCCGCCGTTTATCGTGGGAGTCATGAAATAACGGTCGTTGTCAGCCTGCATTTGTAGCATTGTGTCGATGTCACTGTTGGACGGTTGATTGTTGAGGTAGAACTGCCCCGAGGTACGAAGGACATCTTGATGGATGATTTCCGCAAACTCTGACTGGATGCGAAAGAATTCTTGTCGGAGGTCCGCATCCTGGATTGCCGACACGCTCTTTGCCCAATCTTTGAGTTTACTCGGTAGCAGAAGTTGATGATGGTCCCGTACGATCGCCCGCATGTGATGTGATGGATGGCGTAGTAGGCGGCTGCTTGACGCAGCAGAACATCGTATTGTGGGAGAACACGTGCTTGCCGTACTTACGAATAGGCCTGGTGAAGGTGCCTCCAGATTTGGCGTAGCCGGGGAGAACATCATCAAGAACCTTCTTGACATTTGTGTAGTCTACGTTCGACTGACGGTCCGGGTCGAAATACGTGGCCATGGAATATTTGGGGCTTAGGAGGATGAGCGTGCAACGTGTGGCACTGCAGAAAACACGGAATGTTAAAAGAAAAATGATCAAAATGTAAGAATTCATATGTTACGGGCCGGTTGAGGGGAGGACTTACTCGGGAAAGTAAGGCACGAGGAAGTTATCCTTATCTTGGTTTGCCAGAATGACGCCTTCGAGGTAAGAACTCGCGACTTGCCGGTCCCCAGCGCTGCCCAAGATCTTGGCACGCATGTAGAAGGGGTCGGCTATCACAATGTCCGGGGTCTTGTCACGAATGATCAGCATCTCCATACTCAGCGAAAATAGCCGAACGAAGGTGTAGTGCAGCGGATGAAGGTTCAACATAGCGTGGATGTCATCAAAACGCAGGACGATCGTACGCCCGATGGAGTTATCCACAAAGCCCTTGCCCTCTGGCACCTTGGCCGCGAAAACCGGGTATGCCACATCCTTCTCTCTGAGACGCCGCTTCTCCAAAGAAAGAACACTGTCATGCAGACTCCGCATAGAACCTGTTGCAGCATTGAGCATATTTGTCGGTAGCATCGCCCTACCCGCCACATGCACCCTGCTCGAGATATCTTGCGGTGAAGGTGGCCCGTCCTGAGCACGGATCGTACTCGGTGCCGGCTGGCTCGCACCCTTCTTAGTCTTTCGTTTGCGTGCCTTCTTCTTCTCCTGTAATGGGACCGAGTTCTGCTCACAGACCGCCTTCTTGAGTGTGTTGGGGCTGATAATATTTCGCACCTCGCCTATCTGAGGCTCGGTGAAGTCGGCAGCTGGAGGCGTCTCCTCAGAGCTGAACGCTAGACGGCGCCTGTTGCAACTTGGCTTCTCCGCGGTACCAGCTAGATCGCACACGTCTTTTGTTGGGTTTGGTTCTTGAGAAGGAGGCCCCATGAAGTCGCCATCGTACCCATGATCGGCAAAGTACTGATCGACGTTGCCAAATGTATCATTGTCGTCGTCGTCGTCGTTCTGATCCTGTGCCATATGCATGTTTGGATCCAGTGGCATAGGGATGTCCGGCACCGTTGCTGCGGTCTTGCCATGGGGCCGACTTGGAGCCGGCACGACTGGCGGTGTTGTCTTTGGGGTGGTGTCCCCCGTCCCCAAACGAATCTGGCTCTTCAGCCAGAGCAGGGGCCAGCTCAGGCAGGCACTGAGGGTCATCACGTCATCATCGTCGGCCCCGACGGGTCGAATCGGAGGTAACAAGTCATCGCAGCCTGGCAGCACCTGAACCAGTTGAACCCTAAACAAGTTGGGTGGCATCTGGGTACCGTGGAACAAGGGGTTGCCCGGTTGAACGATTTTGCCCTTGGTGACATCGACCAACTCGTTGTTCACGAAGTGGAGGAGAGTGCACGGAACGTCGGCGGCGCCCTGCGAAAACATGTAGGGCATCAGGGATGCCCAGTCAAAGGCAAGGAGATGAAGTCCTCGGCCGAGAGAGGCTTAATTAGTTACCGTGATGATGGCGTCGAGCTCGGCTAATGTCGACGCACCGCCAACGGCGGGCGTGCAGTTGACGGAGGTGCCGCTTGCTGCAGAGGTGCCGGCCGGCGTACACCCGGGTGCATTAAGCTCCCGTGCCGGCGTCAGAGACACCAATGTCGCCTCCGCTGGAGGCACCAATGGCCCCGCCATCGCATTATGCGAGTTGCTGGCCGTGAAGCTAGGAATCGGGGGCGGCCCCTGTTGGCCGCCCGCAATCCACGCACTCAACCCCGAGATCAAGGTAGGCACAATGGCGGTGATCGTCGCTCCGAGTCGTTGTTCCACTTGCTCTTGGACAATCTCCGGAATCCGCGCCACCTGTGCCTTGAGTTCTTGAACCTCTCGCGCCTGTCTTTCCAAGCTGGTCTTTTTCTCCTTCCGCACACCAGTGGTATAGTATGACCCCCATTTTGTCGACAAGCCTTTGCCGGCCACACGACCAGCTGACGTCGGCTTACTGAGCTTATCCTTGTTCTTCATTACATTCAACCCCCTATTTAGAGTGGTGTCCCAAGGGTTGCTCTTAGTCGACCCCGCGCTACTGCTTTCAGTCGCCTGCGGAAGGAATGTGAACCATTTAGAAATTTGGCTTCATTAATTAGAATGCAACCATATGGAGCTAATTACGCGGGGGTGTATTCCTTACCAGAACAAGCTCAAGCTGCCTGGTCTTCGGATCCGTGGTAAGCTCCTTTGTTTTCGGGTCCTTCTTGTACCGGGCCCTGACAAAGTTCCTGGTCTGCTTGTCACCGCATTTATCAAAGAGGGGCAGTAGGCCTTGCTCGGCACGGTCCGCCTCCTCCTTGTCCCATATAGGCTCCGCCACTCTGTAACCGCCGGGACCGAGTGTGTGTTCCCCTATGTTCAGCTCCCGCATTTGTTTCCCCCACTCACTTGATTGGGAGCTTGCGGTGCTCGAGCAATTGATCTTGAAGTCGTTGTAGTCATCTTCGGTGATCGAAGGATTTTTCTCCTTGATCTTCTGATAACTCTCACCTTTCTCGATCATTCTCTTCACATTGCTTTTCCATGTAGACAGGGCCTTGCTCATCTTCATGAGGGCAGCATTGTTCACTTTATTCCCTTTGAGGCTTGTGTTTGCAAATTCAGCAGGGAACTTGTATCATTCATGCAGCTTCGTGAAGAGGAGCTTGCGCAAATTCCCTCGGTCAAGATGCCTCAGGTTCTCGGTGTTGATCGAGACAGTGCTCCGGACAATGCACCCGAGCTGAAGCGAGTACCCCTTGACTATTCGTTCGGGCGCCGTTGGATTCCCGTTGGAATCCACTTCAGTAACTTCCTCCTTGAGGGTGCGGAGCACGATCGGGCGCCGGTCCTTCCGTTGCCTCTTCGGTTGGCTGCCATCTGTGCGTGCGCCGCCATCATCAGTGGTGGCATCCTCGGCGGCACCATCAGTGGTGGCATCAGTGTGGTCATCCTCGGCGGCCTCATACAAGTGAGGTTGTTCCTCCATCTCCTGGGACAGCTCCCAGAATGCCTTGCCGCCCGAACCCCCGGCCTCATCATTGTGGGCCATGTTTCTCTCTAAATAGAAACAAAGTTTGGTCAAAAAGTTGGTTATTGTCAAGGAACAAGATCATGGTCTCATCATTTAGGGTTTGTCGACACCGAGGCATCCTAAAATCTAAGCTTTTATCATTGAGGGTTTTTCGACGCCGAGGCACCCTAAAAGCCTAAGCTTTCATCATTTCGGTTTTTATCGACACCGAGGCACCCTAAAAGCCATGCATTAGTCACAAGTACGCCGGGGCACTTGATCCTACTTAATTAACTACTACGATACCCCGGCCCATGCATTAGTCACAAGTACCCCATATGTCCTATTTTTAGCAAAGTCATGCTAAAATTCACGGAAAATTTCAGCATGACCTTTGCTGAAAATAGGACATATGGAGTACCCGAATTTGCCGGAACGGAAGTTAATCGACATTCCGGCAAACTCAAGGGCCTCTCGGGGTACCTGCAAAATCATTATCCCAGGTGGACATGGATGCAATGTCACATGTCACATGGATCCCACACCCACAGGAGCTGGTGAAGCTTCATGTGTATTTCATGAAAACCAGCCTGACTAAAGAGCTTTATGTAGAAAACAAATCACTCCACCAGCTCACACAGGATCATCCCTCTAAGCAATTACTCAAAATGGGCACTAGCAGCAAAATGAACATTTTACAATCTGAACTTTTTTTTGTCATCTATGTGCTCATTTAACTTTGATCCAAATAGTATCAAAGTTCTTAGAAACAAGCAGCTCTGCTAACAAAGAACAGTAAAAATGGGGCTTGCCTTAAGATGGGAAGTAAAGTTGCAAAAACTATCACAAAGAACAGTAAAAATGGAACATAGCTCAGCATTTGTATTGATAGGAACAAACATAAAATCAAACCATGGGCATCTACTAGGTAGACCAACATAAAATTTTGACTGGAGTTACATAAGGGGAAATTGATGTGATGAATGGCAGTTTGGGAGCTGAGCTGATCGTGTACATCCATGTATTCTAATTCTACAGTAAGATGGCATTGCTGTTGGTACCATGGTTACTTTTACAGAGCCTGCAAATTTCCCACAACAACTGAGAGACATAACAAAGCTTTTAGTCTCTAGTTCTAGAGGACCTGCATTTTCCCCACATTAGAAATTAACAGACCGCCTACCTACTGTTTGGTAGTATGACTGACGGCAGATATCAGTGACCAAACCAACACAAGCTTAAACTCACTCTCCCCTACTCGTTTTTTTTAGGCAGTCATCGAATCCGCAAGATATACATACATACAATGCCTGGAACTGCACAAAGGTGAGATTGTAAGACGTATCTGAGAAGTTGCTTTTCAAAATTTTCATACAGAATCCTATTAACCTACATAACTAAGTAGGATGAACCGGGTCAATCGTTTCTGGACAGTGTCTCTGTATGGAGGAACTACATTGCATACCCCTTATGAAGAAGAGATCAGAGATCATACTTGACTTCCTAATAACTAATGCATGCACTGCACTGACTGGATGATGAGCCTACTAGAGTAGACAACATATAGTTCATAACAGAGTGCACTGTGTTATGCTATGAAAACATATTCAGTTATGCTATCCCTCAAGTTATGCTATGAAAACATATTTAGTTTTTGAGACACCAACAATTAAGAACCTACAGACAAGTATTAAGAGAGCAGCTACACTAGGATTAAAGAAATTGACTCCTAACTACTACCCAGTTCAGCGTTGAGACTCCACCAATTAAGGTCCTACATAGTAATAGACCATCTAAAATAGCATGTCACTACTACAGACTAGATTGGAAACTGGGTCCTAGCAGCTACATATTCAGTTTGCAACATAACCAATCAAGACCCTACAAGGTGCCACTTGTTCATCCTACCAAGAACAGCAGCATCCAGACTCACCAACTGGTGGAGGATGCAGTGACAAGCACGGAAAGGGGATCGCTGCGCCGCTGCTCGAAGCTGAGTCATTGGGAGCAAGAATCCTAGTAACCAACCAAATCAGACAATATAAAAAATCAGTGCCAAACATAAGGAGGCATCTCTACATATTCATGACATCCACACATATGGAGGGCCTCTGGACTTGAGTGGGGCAAAGAAACTCACCTGAGTGGTTGCAGCAAGCAGGTCAGGTGGATTGTCTTTTGAAGATGAGCCCCACGGTGTAGCCTTCTGAAGAAAAAATGGCATAAGAACTGAAGCCTGAGCAAAACATTCAATTATTGTTCACATGCTGCATTGGCTGGGAGATGCTAGGAAAACACAAGATAACAACTTCAATAAATCTTGGAGTATATAACATATGTTTGGTAGCCGCAGTTTCCTACTCTATCTATCATTTCAGGTGTTCACATAAATTCTGAATTGAACAGCCAGACTCAAAGGCATTGCATCAAGGAATCATAAACCGAGCACTTTCACAGCTACAATGCATATTGATGAGTCAGGCATGTCGAAACATAAAACATATTGATGAGTCAGTGGACAGTACTACACTACGCATTGGCTACGCATCCATCAGCATCAGCTCAGTGCAAAATTCAGATACACATGGTCAATGAAAATTCAGATAAAATGGTCCCTACAAACTCCGATACATATAGCATCGGCTGGAGCTGCATTATATTAATCTGAAAATTTAGTACAGCTTGCACAAAGTCCCATAAGAAAAATAAAATTACAGCATGTCCCTGAACATTGTAGAATAAGGTAACTACAGTTTAGATGGAATCGCAAAATAATAATTTTCAGATAATGCCCTCAATGCTGACAACACCACATATATGAGTACTAGTGACACATTAATCTTCAGAATTCATAGGAGAACCAGGGTGATGCTTGGTTTCTTGCTGCCTGCTGTTTTTTCTTCAGAATTCATAGGAGCACTAATGACACACTAATCTTTCGAATTCTAACAAAGTACATCATGCTAGAATGGACAGGAGCATCGACTTGTCTACATGCCTTGCAAAAAGCCTATAGTATAACAACCAAAAGACGACACCATTGCAGTATCAAAAATGCAAAATAGGATGATTATGCTAAGTTTCTAGCAGTAGTACAATTCTTAGATGCTCATAAGCATTTTAGTAATCAGGTGAAAGATACAAAGACAAGGCACACTAGTGGACGAGTAGAAGAGGAGCTCACCGCCCGGTGACAAGGCGGAGGCAGGTCGGCAGCGGCTCCGGCGTTGAAGAGGAGGCAGAGGCGGGTCATCGTCGAGGAGGGCGGTGTCCAGATGAGGAGGGGGGGTGTCCGCATCTCGCCTGG